>NW_021620790.1:4873935-5033205 GCF_004785775.1 Grammomys surdaster | reverse complement strand
TTTTCTGAGAAACCTCCAAATTGATTTCCTCAATGGTTGTACTAGTTTACACTCCCACCATCCAAGTTAGAGTGTTGTCCTTTCTCTAAATCTTCACCAGTATGTTCTATCTGTTGAATTTTTGATGTTATACATTCTGATGGGTGGTGTAAGATGGAACCTCAGAGTTGTTATGATTTTCACTTTTCTGATGACTAAAAACACTGAACATTTATTTGGGTGCTTCTAGACCATTCAAAATTCCTCTGTTGAGTATTCTCTGTTTAGCTCTCTGACTCATAATTTAATTGACTTACTCGGGTCATTGGGGATTAACATCTTGTGCTCTTTATAAATTTTCAATATTACCTCTCTGTCAGATGTAAAGTTGTTGAAGATGCTTTCCAGATCTTTAGCCTGACATTTTGTTTATTGATGGAGTCCTTTCCATTAGAGAAGCTTCGCAGTTTCATGAGGTCCCATTTATCACTTGCTGATCTTAGAGTCTGATCTTTTGGTATTCTGTACAGTAAATTGTCCCCTCTATCAATGTATTCAAGGATATTTCCCTCTCAATCTTTTATGAGAGTTGGTTTATCAGAATTTATGTTTAGATGCTTGATTCACTTGGACTTGAGTTTTGTGCAGGGTGATAAATATAAATTTATTTTCATTCTTCTACATGCAAGTATCCAGTTAGTTCAACATGATTTGTTGAAGATATTTTCTGTTTTCTGTATGGATTTGACTTCTTTATAAAATATTAAGCACTTATTGTTGGGTAGGATTTTTTCTCTGTCTTGATTTGAGTCTATTGATCAACATTCTATTTCTGTAAAATACCATGCAGTTTTTATTACTCTTGCTCTATAGTACAGCATGAGGTTAGAGATGGTGACTCCTCTGAATATTCTTTTATTTTCATGATTTTTTTTGTTTTGTTTTGTTTATGGGAAAGCCTGGGTTAATTATCTTTTAGAATGAAGTAGAAATTTTTTCAAGGTCTATGAAAAATTGTGTTGGAATTTTGATGGAGATATCATTGAATCTGCTTTTTGTAAGATGATATTTTCACTATTTTAATCCTACCTGTCCATGAACATGAGACATCTTCTTATTTTCTGATATCTTCTTCATTTTTTTCTTTTTGACCTTGGAATTCTTGTCAAACAGATCTTTCACTTGCTTGGTTAGTGTTATACTAAGATATGTTATATTATTCGTGACTGCTACAATTGTACTTTCCCTAATTTCTTTATTTACCAGTTTATAATTTGTACAAGTGGGGACTGGCAATATCTTTGTGTTAATTTTGTATTCAGTTACTTTATTTATCATCTGTAAGGGTTTTCAGGTAGAAGTTTTAAGGTCACTCATGTACTCTATCATATATTTTTTTGTTTTCAATAGGTATCCCCTTGATCTCCTTTAGTCGTTCTACTGCTATGTCTAGGATTTCAGGTACTATATTGAACAGATAGGAAGAGAGTGGGCAGCCTTCTCTCATCACTGATTTAGGTGGAATTGTTTTAAGCATCAATCCATTTTGCTTGGTGTTGGCTTGCTGAATATTGCAGTAATTGTGTTCAGGTATTTGTCAAATGTTGGCAACAGATTTTAAGAGCTAGAACTACCAAGACAGATATTGCTACCTCTAAAAACCCACAGATATTGGGTTTTGGATTTTGAGAAAGGGTTTTTAAGCATCTAATGAGATGGTTATGTGATTTTTTTCCACTCAATTTGTTTATAATGTAGATTATATTGATAGCCGTTCATATACGGAAACATCTATACATCCCTGGATAACTGGAGAATTTTATTTACTGCTTCTATTTCTATAGGAGTTAAGTATTTCTTTAGTTTATTTTATCTTGATTTAACTTTGGTAAATGGTATCTGTATAGAAATTCATTCATTTCATTAAGATATTTCACTTTTGTAGAGTAGAGGTTTTTTTAATGATTGAGCTTCTTACATGTCTGTCATTCTATCTAGCTTTTCATTTCTTTTTTTTTTTTTGGTTTGGATACTGTCTCTCTGTCTTTTGGTTATTTTGCCTAGGGTGTTTCTATTTGATTTTCTCAAAGAACTAGCACTTAGTTTCATTGATACTTTGTTTCATTTTCATTGTCTCTAGCTGACAGATTTTAGTCCTGGTTTTGATTGTTTCCTGCCTTCTATTCCTCTTTGGTGTGCTGGCCTATGGAGGTATATAGTTCTATAAATTTCCTCATAAAAATTTACATCGTGTCCCATGAATTTAGGTATGTTGTGCCTTCATTTTCACTGAATTCTAGAGAGTCTTTAAATTCTTCCTCTATTTCTACCCTGATCCAGAGATCCTTGAATGTACAGATGTTCAATTTCCATGAATGTATAGGCTTTCTGGTGTTTCTTCTGTAGTTAACATCTAACTATATCCAATGGTTTTCTGATATGATACTATATGATACAAGACTTTTTTTTTCCTCACTTTTCTTGTATCAGTTGAGTCTTGCTTTTTGACTTCCTTTGTGAGGCTAGCATGGCTATTGTGCCTGGCATTTTCTTCATGATTGAACATCAGTTGCTGGTTTGTACCTGATGTCTACCTACCAAAGTACTGGACTTTAGCTGCAGTGTCATGCCTACTGTCTGTTTGCCTAGTGAACTGGTCTACAACTACCGAGTTGTATTTGGTGTTTGCTATGGGACTGAACTTCTACAAAAGAATATTGAGCTTTCCCCCAAAGAACTATTGCTGAACAGGTACACTTCCCTCAGATGCTAATAACATTTCTTATCCACTACCTCTGGTAGATAGTGGGATAGAAGAGAGATTAAATCCTTATTAAAAGTTGGTAACAAAAATTTATGCCTAAATTCAAATGTGGTCATGAGTGGGGAAGGAGAGTGCAAGTAGTGAGAATAGATATTGGTGACTGTCTTAGTTTGGACTATATGGATACTTGGATTAGGAGAGATTTAAGGAGGCTATGGAGGTTAACCTAGTTGCGATTCTGATCACTGGGCATGTGAATGAATACTTAAGTAATCACCTCCTATAGCCATGCATGACTTAAAGAAGGAGAGGCATAACAACCCACAGCCAAAACCATCAACCAAAGCTTTATCCTGACTACAAGGTAGTCTATCGTTATTTAGAAGGATTCAAATGTTTTAGCCTCTTTTGTTTTGCTGACCATCATGACCTTACAAAGTAGCTTTTCACCTTCCAGTCAGACACCCCCATGCACTTAAGAAACAACAATATTTCAGATGATGAAAAAATCTCTTTTTTTAAGCACTATGCATCTGGAATCCCATAATGTGAGGCTCCTTATGATGGTTAACTTTACAAATTTTTGAGAGTGCTCAAATTTAATTTACTTCTTATTAGCATATAGCATGGGCCTTATGTGCTCTGCCCATTTATTTTTTAGTGGTGAACTACTATAGTTTTATCTACCTTGTAATTATCATAAACATTCATGCTAGTAACATTACTGTGTACCTCAGATGACATTTCTGTTGTGTACATACCTAGGAATTGAAGCTTGGTGTCAGAGAGTGACTTTATTTCTAGTCTTTTGACTAGCTGTCAAAGTTTCAATAATCATGGACCCACATCACATTCTTATCAGCCTTTTATATGGGATTACATTTTTCCATGTCCTTTTCTACACTCACTATCTCTCGACTTTAACTATGACAATACTAGTATTCTTGATTTGAATTGCATCAGGTTTGTCATATCATTGGTAATTCATTGGATTTGCTACCCATAGCTATTTATATCTCTTTAATTCTATACTATGTGAAAGCTGAACACTTGCAAATAATATACATCTTTTGCAAAGCATACTTTCTTTTTTTCCTTAAGAATTCATATACTTCATTTAATTTAAGCTTTTGCTTATATGTGAAACTTTCAGCCATTGTTCTCCTGTTTCTTATTACCAAACCTCTAATAAGACTCTATTCATATTATGGTCATCATTAGAACAGTTTAAGAATACTTGAAAACCATTTTCCCAAAATTCCTTGTATAATAAATGGGCTTTTTCTCTCTTATTTGACCCATACAAGAGCATTTATGATTACATCAAACAGATATTTTAAGTGAGATTTCATTTGCTACAGTTAGATGATAGAATTCCTCATAGCTAGGTACCATTTCAGTATTCATAGAGAACTTGTAATCTCCAAAAATAATGGCACTGTGGTACAATTATTGATGATTATTTTGAAACTAACTTCTCCAATTTTGAGTAGTTTTTCAATAGTGTTTTGTCTATCTTATGTGCTTTGTACACCTACATTAGTATTAGTCAACTTTTAATATATGTATATGTGTGTGTGTGTGTGATTGTGTGTGTGAATATGAAATGGACTATCTTTTTCGGAGTTGTTGATCAAAGGGGTCTCATAAACCCCAAAAACATTACTGCCGATTGATATTGCTTGTGGTTACCTCCAAGAACCTGATGATAAGACCAGCATAAGAATGTCATAAACAAATTGCATATTTCAAACATGGAATATGACCAAACAAGTAGTCAAAGAATTGGAAGCCAAATAACATACTGTTGGGAGCGGAGTCCAAGCAGAAAGCGGCTATCATCTTTGCAGCCATCTTGAGCCATATACCCTGACAAGAGACTTGTTTTCAACAGCTTACAACAGCTGAGCACACTCTGATAAACATATTTCTTTTCTTACATATCTTGTTTTGTTGTTTAATGCCCCCAGCTGCAAGGTTCACGTGGTAAAGTGTCTTCAGCTGCGTTCCCCTGCTTATGCTTATATAGACCCATGATTTCCTTTCAATAAGGAGGACTTGAACAGACTCTCTGACTCGTCTCCAGTCTTTGCATCTCTTGCCCTTCCATCCCCACTCTCACTTGCTAGACCTTGACCCAACGATTGGTGCAGCAGCTAGGCCCGGTACAAAGTGGCCTCCAAACGTGAAGCAGAACAGGCTGTTACAACATATAAAGGCAGACCTACTAGACTTACATCATACTTCTCAATGGAAATTGTGAAAGCTAGAAGCTAGATGTCATGCAGACCCTGAGAGAACACTAATGATACTTCAACCTACTCAACTCAACAAAACTTTCAATCATCAAATATAGAAAAACCAAGATATTCAAAATATGTCATATTTTAAATATGACAAAACCATATTTAAACAAAATCTTTATATTAAGTCATCACAACCGAGAATACTAGAAGCAAAACTCAAACACGAGCAATAAAAATACACCAAGGAAATTAGTCATTGCACAACAAACCCAATACAAGAGAAACACACATGCTTCTGGTTCACAACTCCCCTGGGATCAGATCCTTTGCTCCAGCATCCCCTCACCACCTCACTCACACATAAAGGCAGGTTTATCCCTCAGGAGTTCTGACACTACCAGGCTTGCCGTTGAGACCCCCACTTCATCAATCACTGCCCTAACTGGGAGGTCCTGGCCCAGAGGACATAAGACCTCCCCATTCTGCTGGAGATGCATCCTTCTTTCAGTCTGTTACTGTGGGGATGGAGCAGATCTTGTGCTCCAGTACTCTCCACCCTGCCCACACCCAGAGTCATTTGACTGGCAGGAAGTCTGCCACAGTAAACCCACGAATCAGGTGTTCCAGACCCTCTCTTAGAAGCAGAGATAGCCTGATCCAAGGAGACTCAACATAACCTGGATAATAGGATAAACAGGCTCCAGTCATTGACAGCAAGGACAGTTCCTATCAAAGATAGCCAGGTGATGAGAGGGAAGCACAAGAACTTAAGCAACAGAAATCATAACCACTTGGCAACAAATTTGATTTTCTAACCAGAGGGAGGCCTGAATACCCTGCTATAACCAAAAAGAAAGATTTCTAATTAAAAATCTCATTGCATAAAGATGTTAAAAGACCTTAAAGAGGATATGTACTCCCGGAAAAAAAAAACAACAGAATGCAGGCAAATAGACAGAAGCCCTTAAAGAGGAAACACATAAGAAATGTAGGAAAACACAATCAAATAAGTGGATGAATTGAATGAAACTTGTTGTTCATGATCTACAAATAGAAATAGAAATAGAAATAGAAATAGAAATAGAAATAGAAATAGAAATAGAAATAGAAATAGAAATAGAAATAGAAATAGAAATAGAAATAGAAGCAATAAAAAAAATCACAAAGGGAGGCAACCCTGGAGATGGAAAACCTAGAAAAGAGATCAGAATGCAAGCATCTTCAGTAGAATACGAGAATTAGAAGAGAGAATTTAAAGTATAGAAGATTCCACAGAAAACATTGGCACAACAGTCAAAGAAAATACAAAATCAAGAAACTCCTAACCTAAAACATCCAGAAAAATTAAGGACACAATTATAAGACCAAACCTATGAATAATATGTATAGAAGATAGTGAAGGTTCACAATTCATATGAACAGTAAACATCTAGAAAAAAATCAAAAGAAAACTTCCTTAACCTAAAAAAAGTGATATCCATAAACATACAAGAAGTTCTCAGAAACCAAATAGATCTCTCAAAACCAATGGACTCAATTTAACAATAAAAAGACATAGGCAAAGAGACTGGATATAAAAACAGGACCAAGCATTTTGCTGCATACAGGAAACAAACCTCAGTGACAGACATTATCTCAGAGTAAAAAGATAGAAAAAAAAAAGAAATCCAAGCAAATGGTCCCAAGAAACAAGATGGAGTAGTCATTCTAATATCCAATAAAATAGAATTTCAAACAAAACTTATGAAAGACAGACAGGGAAAGATTCTTCCTTATCAACAAATGAAAAATCCACCAAACTGAACTCTAAATTCTGATCATCTTTCCACAAAATATAAAGGCAACCACATTTGTAAAAGAAACATTACTTAAGTTGCAAACACACATCAAGGCTCACACTATAATAGTGTGAGATTTCAACAGCCTATTTGTACCAATGGAAAGACTATGGAAACAGAAACTTAATAGAGACACACTGAAACTAAAAAAAAGTTATCAACCAAGTATATTTAACAGATCTATACAGAATACTTCCCCTTACATGTACCTGCTTCTCAGCACCTCATGGTACCCTCAAAAAAATTGAGCATATTATCAGACACAAACATGCCTCTAGTAGATTAAATTAATCCTTGCATTCTATCAGATCACCATGGACTAAGGCTGTTCTTCAATATCAACAAAAACAACAGAAAGTCTACATACTCATGCAAGCTGGACAACTCTCTTCAATGATATGTTGTTCAGGGAACGAAAGAGAAGAAGGAAATTAAAGACTCTCTAGCATGTGTGCTGGCACAACACACCAACACTTATGGGACACAAAAACAACAGTGCTAAGAGGAAAGAAATCAGAGCACTGAGTTTCTTCATAAAGAAAAAAAAATAGAGATCCCACACTATCAGAAAAATAGCACATCTGAACGTTCTAGAAAAAAAATAAAATATTTCCAAGAGGGGTAGACACCAGGAAATAATCAAACTCGGGTTTAAAACAACAAATTAGAAACAAAGAGAACTATACAAAGAACTTAAAAAAAAAAAACTAGGAGCTGATTCTTTGAAGAAATCAACAAGATAGATAAACTCTTAGCAAAACTAAGTAAAGGACACAGAGAAAGTATCCAAATTAACAAAATCAGAAATTCAAAGTGATACAAAACCACACAAATTAAGACAATTGCCTTATACTACATCAGTGGGAGATGAGTCACTTGGTCCTGGAGGCTTGATATCCTAGAAATGGGGGGTATTATAGGGGTGACGCAAGAGTGTGTGGGTAACCTGGTAGAAAACCCTCTTAGATGCAAAGTGTATGGGGAGGGGTGTGTGGTACAAATAGGGGAGACTGAGTAGGAGCACAAAATTTGAAAGGTAAATAAACGAAATAATTAATAAAAGAGAAGTTAGAAAATCAATAAAAATACATTTTCAATAATAAAGAAAAAGATAAAATCAACAAAAATAGTGTCTAAAGAAATGACAGAGTAATTAGGAACAATTTCTCTAGTAGAGAAGCTGTGTTTTATTTTAAAAGCCACTTGTAGAAACATGTCTACATGTAACTTCAATTCCAAAGCATCTGTTGTTCTTTTCTTTTCTCCTCAGTTAAGAAATGTTAAAGATACAGGAAAATAAAACATCAATACCCATAAATTAAAAAATAAGTGTATACTGTATTAGGATCAAGTGTACATTTGTACAAAAAACTTACAGAGGACTAAATTTTACTTGTTTTATAGTTTTTTGTGGATTTTGTATCTCTGTCTCATTGAGGTAGGTAGAAGAAAAATGAAATTAATAATACATAAGCACAAGGGAGTTTAATATGAAGGTATGAATCATTTATAGAGAAAAATAAAAATTACAATGAAAATAAATACACACAGTACCACATGTCTATTTTTTACACTAAAAAAAGGTTGTATTGAAACGTAATAAAAATTCCAAAAACTTTTCTGTGTGTGTTTAATGACTTGACATTGAAAGTAACCATGTCAATTTTAGAAAGAAACTAGACAATTTCATAAGCACTCTACATTCATGCTGTAACTATTGTTAGCTAAAGATGGAAAAATTCATGACAATAAAATATTTTATAAAATATATTTACTTTCTGCAAAGAAAAATTACATGACCACGTTTAGTTTTAAACTTATCATGATGAAGCAGTTACAGAAATTAAAATAGAAAGTGAGCTCCAGGATTTTAATTACAGAATAAACCTCATGCATTAATAATTTACTCATCATGGAAGCTAATAACCAGTAAAAACTAATACCTAATTGTTGCAATGATAAATTATTGATATTTCCCCATGGCTTTCCACTTCTGAGTCTATACGTAGAGCTCCTTTCTGTCCTTGATAAAATAATATAACACTGAGAGACTTTGGCTCAGCCTATCCACCCAGTATACTACCCAGTATAGTGACTAAGCCAAAGAAGTCTATTGTTACTGTGACAATTCTCTTTGGTGCTACAGTGTCAAGGGCTGAAAGTAAAGAAGTCAGTGCTGAAGGGCATCATGATTATCAAAACCATGGATATAATACTGTGCAGGCACTTCTTGGTTGAGAAGCCACTTTGAAGCTCATTAGTAAGACTGAGCCCAAGTACCATAGCACATATAAAAAGAAACATCAGTGTCCTCATTGGACCTAGTAATGGAGTAGCTATTTGAAACATGCATTTATATCAAGAAAATGAAAACTATCCTCAGAAAGACACCATAGCTACTGTGTTAAGGAGCAATAGGCATTGACTCACATCAAAATATATGAAGTGGACGGCCTTCTATGAGGAATAACATCCAATGTTTGTTTTCTGGGTCTGTTTTACCATACTCAATATGACCTTTCCTTGCTTCCACCCATATATATCTTGGAATTACTGCAGATAACCAGAAAAGTATAAATAACCATTACCATGAATGGTGTTTGAAAGCAATATAGAAAGAAAAGGCAGGACACATGTGATACAAGCAAAGTAAATAGCTTCTGGCTATTCTAAGTGAGGCTGTTAATAACACAGTAGAACAGTGTCTTTTTTATATGATAGAGCACGTTTTGAGCATATGCCCAGGAGTGGTATAGCTTGGTCTTTGAGTAGAACCATTTCCTTGAAGAATTCCCAGATTGTTTCCAAAGTGGTTGCACCAGTTTGCAATCCCACCAGCAATGGAGGAGTGTTCCTCTTTCTCCAAAACCTCACGAGAATCTTCTGTTGCCTGAGTTTTTCATCTTAGCCATTCTGATTGTTGTGAGGTGGAATCTCAGTATTATTTTGATTTGCATTTCCCTGATGACTAAAGATATTGAGCATTTATTTAGTTGCTTCTCAGTCATTTTGGTATTCCTCAGTTGAGAATTCTTTGTTTAGATCTGTACCCCTTATTTTAATAGGGTTATTTTGTTCTCTGAAGGCTAACTTCTGGAGTTCTTTGCATATTTGGGATATAAGTCTTCTGTTGGATGTGGAGTTGGAAAAGATCATTTCCCAATCTATAGGTTGCTACTTTTTCCTATTAACACTGCCTTTCATAAGCTTTTCAATTTTATGAAGTCCCATTTGTCAGTTATTTATCTTGGAGCCTGAGCTATTAGTGTTCTGTTCAGGAAATTCTCCCCTGTGCCTATGTGTCTGAGGATCTTTTCCACTTTTTCATCTATTAGACTGAGTATATATGATTTTATGTGGAGATTCTTGATTCAGTTGAAATTGAACTTTGTACAAAGAAATAACAATTGATCACTTTGCATTCTTGAAAAAACTTTTTTTTCCTCTATATCTTTGCCAAAGATCACATGGCCATAGGTGTGTGGGTTTATTTCTGGGTCTTCAATTCTATATTTTTTCTATTTACCTGTCTGTCTCTAAACCAATACTATGTGGTTTTTATGACTATTGCTCTATTTAGTAATAGTGCTTTCCTCAGAAGTTCTTTTATATTGGACATTATTTTTTCTATCCTGGGTTTCTTGTTATTCCATAAGAAATTGAGAACTACCCTTCCCTTCTCTGTGAAGATTAGGATTTTTAATGATGATTGCAGTGAATCTGGAGATTTTTTTTGATAAGATGTGTACTTTTGCCCTACCAGTCCATGAGCATGAAATATTTTTTCCATCTTCTTTGGTCTTCAGTGATTTGTTTCTTCAGAAACTTGAAGCTCTTTTCAACCATCTTTCAATTGATTGCTTAAAGTTACTCAAAGATATTTTATAGTCTTCTTGGCTATTGGGGATGGTGCTGCTTCCATAATTTATTTCTCAGCCTATTTGTCCTTCATGTAGGGGAAGGTTACTGATTTGTTTGAATTAATTTTATATCCATCAACTTTGCTGAAATTGTTTTTTAGGTGTAGGTAGTTCCTTGTAGAAAATCAGGGTTCACGTATATGTCATTTGCAAAAAATGATACATTGAATTTTTCCTTTCTGATTTGAATCCTGTGACCTCATTTTGGTGTCTGATTGCTGAATCTAAAACTTCAAGTACTATATTGAATAATGCAAAAGATGTCTTATCCCTGATTTTAGTGTGGCCTCTTTTTAAAATGGTTATTATTTTATGCCTATTTTATTTGTATATTGCTGTTTAAGTAGTGGTTTTTATTTCTTTAGAAAAAAATTCTAACTGCTAATGCCATGATTTCAGGCCTTTAAATGAAAGTGTCACTTGGATTTTAAAACATATTATAAAATTAGTCACTAGGTTTTAGGATGTGGGTGACTCTTCCATTAGAGTTTTAGTGTTGGAAATAAAATGAACAAAGTGTCATAGACTGAGTACTGTTGTTGTCTAAGTCTTGAGTTCTGGGTATAAGTTGCTTGTTATTAGCTAATTTTAGGTGAAGTTCATAAGGCAGCATTGCTAACTTTTTATCATGCCTTTAAATCACTTAGTATTTCCTGATGCAATAAGGTTATATATTATGTAGAAAATGCATTGGATATATGATTGCTTAGCTAATTCTCATGGTATTCTACATGGATAAAATATACCTAGGTCAGTTGCTATATTATTTGACAACCAAGGTTTATGCCTGAGTATCAAAGCATATCTGATGTGGTTTGTTGTGTAAGACTAATATGTATTATTTCTATGCCTAGTATTGAGAGGTAGTTCATATCAGGATGAATATATTTTCTCAGTATTTTGTCAACTTACTTTTAAAACATTATAGTAGTAATATTGACTTTTTCACTACTATAACATACTTATCCTTCAACGTGGAAAATCTTTTAGTCTTCTGATATACTCCTCAATTGCTTCTGCTTACAGAATAATATCTGCACGTACCTTCTGGAAACCTGTCCTCCCAGTTGATTTTTCCCTCACATGATGTTTTTTTTTTTTCTCAACTCTTGTGCCCAGGACAGTATCCAGAGTGACTACTAATTCTAGATCACCTCATTTCATCGTATATTTCAGATGATTCCAGTCAGGGCTTCAGTTAAGCATTGAACTTTCTAACTATACATAGGTTGGATAAAAAGGCAAAAACTAACTTTCTTAACTCTACTCAATTTTTCTAATGTTCTACCCTGCCCCAGCCTCACAGCTTTTAAATTATTTTGTTGCCCCAACGCAGCAGGAAGTAGTTGATGGGAGTGGTCATTCCATTGACTTAGGTGTGAATGTCTAGTTGTGATTATTTTATAAAGAATAGATTGTCATTTTATGGGATAATTTGGAAATAGACAGGTAGGAAACTAAATAGAGAACTTAGACTCAGGGATTTCTCATTTTTCTTTCCTTTTCTCTATTCTTTCGTTCTTAGTTAAAATGAAGAATGCTGAAAAGAAAACAGAGGGATAGAGTCACATTATAAGAAAGTAGATATATGGGAATGCAGTACTTAATTTATTGTTAAACAAAACTCTTTATAGCCACAAGCTTACATTTATAAACATCTTTACTTTTTGACCGAGAATTGTAATTATAGTTTGAAACATTGGTACAGAATTTATATATTAATAAAGTTTAAGTTTTATTGGCATAAATATTTGAGCATTGATACAAAATTTAATATTGATTTTGGTAATCTTAGATAGGAATCGTTCCTATGTTATTTATGTAAGAATACAATAGTTAGACCCAGTCCTTCTAATAGCTGCTATTTCAAACTTTTTAGGATGATTAAGTAATGTAAGTTAAATCAGACAGTGAGGAGATCCACCATGCCTAGAGTGAGTTGAAGAAAGGAGAAATGGTTTACCTGAGAAGAACATAGGTCAGACATACATAGGCAGCATGTGAAGGAGCTGAGAAAGCATGGGCTATAGGACTATCCAACTGGCTCTAGAGTAACTAACTAGAATATAGAATTTAGTAAGCAATTACATAGAATTATTGATGGGAGGTGGACTTACTTCATGGAGGTTACACAGTGGTCCAGCTATTTAGCTTTTTAAGGAATATTAACATATAAACGTTGTGTGTCTCTTTCCCTCTGTAACCAAAACAATTGAGGCAGGTACTGAACCTACCATGAGAACTTATTTATTAATATTTATTTCAACACCTTTTATATATTTTCATATCATCTGGAAATAGCTATATTTGACTTCTTCCTTTCCAAATTGTAAACCTTTTTTTTCTTTAGTTGTCTCATTACTCTATATAGAATGTCAATTACTATACTGAATTGATATGGTTGTAGTAGGTAGTGGTGTATTTTCCCTGATTTTAGTAGTGTTGATTTTAATTTTCTCCATTCAATTTGATGTTGGCTATTTGTTATGTGTATATTGCTTTTTTTATGTTTAGGTGTGATCCTTATATTCCTGATCTCTCTAAGCCTTTTAACATGAAGAAATATTTTATATTTGTCAAAGGTGTTCACAGTATCTAATGAGATGATCATGTTGTTTTGGTATCAGTTTGTTTATCTGATGAATTATATTGACAGATCTTTCAGATGTACTTTTGAATTGCTGGCATGAAAAGTTTCTAAATTCTTTATAGAGGCATTTAGTGCTTTGGACACCCCAGTTAGAACTGCTTTCATTGTGTCCCATTAATTTGCGAAGCTTGTGCCTGCATTATCATTTAATTTTAAAATGTCTTTTATTCATTTAATTCTTTCCTACCCAGAGATCATTGAGTATAGAATAGTTCATTTTTCATGAGTGTTTTGGACTTCTGGTCTTTCTGCTTTTGTTAAATTCCAGCTTAAATCTGTGGTGGCATAATAACATACAAGTTATTTGAATTTTCTTTTATGTGTTGAGGATTACTTTGTGACTGTCTACATGGACTATTTCGGAGAAGGTCCTATGTGTTGTTGAAAAGCAGGTATATTCTTCAGTGTTTTGCTGCAAAGTTCTGTAGATGTTGGTTAGGAACATTTGATTGATAAAATCATTTAGCTTTGTATTCCTTCATTTAGTGTTCATCTAGATGACCTGCTGATTAGTGAGGTTAAACCTTTAAGTCTTCCACTCTTAATGAATGGGATTCACTGGGCAGATTAATTTAGCAATGTTGTGTGGTCAAATGTGGGCACCCCTGTGTTTGGGGCATAGGGATTCAGAATCGGGAAAAATTAGGCAGATGTTTTTCTTTAATAAGGATGAAATATTCTTCTCTGTATCTGTAGATTAATTTTGTTTGAAAATATGTTTTGTTACATATTAAAATAGCTAATGCAGCTCGTTTCTCTAGTATGTTTGCTTGGAAAATATTTTAGCCAGTATATAATTGCCTGGAAAAATTTTCTAGATCTTTACTCTGAGGTAGTGTCTATTTTCTTTCCTGAGGTGTGTTTCTTTTATGTAGCAGAATCATAAGACTTTTTAGGATTCATTAATTTGTGGGTTTTTACTGGGAAATTGAATCAATGAGATTCAGAGAGAGTAATGACCAGTGATTGTTAATTTCTATTATTTTGACATAGTTGCTCTCCTCTCCCTCTCCCTCTCCCTCTCCCTCTCCCTCACCCTCTCCCTCTCCCCTTCTGTCACCCTTCCCCTCCCCCTTTCCCTCCCCATCCCACCTCTCCCTCTCCCTCTCTGTCTCTGTGGGTGTGGGTGTCCATTTTTTCTGAGCTTCAGATGTTTTGTTTTTAACAGTATAGAATTACATATTCCCTGTCTCCTATCTCCATGGGTGTAGTTTCACTTTTTGGGCTGTAATTTTGCTTCTAGTATTTTCTGTAGAACTGGATTTGTGAACATACATTGTTTAAATTTGGATTTTTATTGAAATATTTTATTTTCTACATCTATGGAGAGTGAAAGTTTTGTTGTGTATAGTACTCTAGGTTGGCATCTGTGGTTTTTTAGAGGTTGCAATATACATGTTCAGAACCTTGAAGTGTTAAGGGCCTATTTTGGGAAATTTAGTATAATTCTGATGAGTATGCCTATGTGTATTACTTTTCCCCTAAACTTTCCTCTCTTAATAACCTTTCTATGTTCTGTAGAGTTACTATTTTGTTTGCTATGCAGTGGAAGGAGTTTCTTTTTTGGTGCTTTTTAATTGCTGTTCAATAAGCTTATTACATGTTTACAGGCATGTCTTTCATTAGTTTGTGAAAGTTTTCTTCTATGATTTCATTGAAAATATTTTCTGTTCCTTGGGCAAGAACACTTCACGTTCATCTATTCCTATGATTCTTAGGTTAAATCATTTCATGGTATCCAAGTTTTCCTGGTTATATCATGCCAGGATTTTTTTAAATATAAGATTTTCTTTCTTTGACATATCATATCATGTATCCTCAATGGATAGCATTTACTGAAGGCAACTGCATGCAAAAGCACTATACAATTACTAAAACAGTGTGTTTCTCTTTCACATTGTCTACCTAATGAACCAATAGAGTTCATGAAATATTACATTCTGTCATCCTAAAGCTGCAATGTTGTGTTATGGAATTTTTGTCATTGTTGTGCCGTGATTCTAAACAATTTTATGTGTAGTATAATTTTTCCTAAGACAAAAGTATTTGCAGTATGGTCCACATTAATTGAAAAGTACAAAGAAAATTTGAAATCTCTCTGTGAACTAGACCTTCATCTGGCAATTCTGAAATTTCTGAACCCTTGCCTCATTGGCATAGAACCTTAAAATGTGAAAATTATAGGAGAAATAAAGAGAAAAAAATAAAAAAATAAACCTATGGAAAATTCCAATTAATCATTGAGACACATATTGAGTTCTTATTAGTACTTTTTGTAGACTGATAATAAATCCTATAGGTGAATTTTGCAGGTTAGCCCAATGCCTCTCTTTTTGTTGTACAGTGTATTCTTCATAGGAAGTAAATGACAAATTATTGGTAGTAACGGTGCTTTTAATATAACACCTTTTCAACCTCTTATCAGCTCAAAGTTGTCAACATGGATGATATTGTTCGAGGCTGAAGTTCAGCTGCTTACAGTTACAGGTGATGGTATTAGAATTGGTGCAGTGCTGTCATATTTACATGTGATTAGACTGTGTTTTGTATAATTAATCCAAAAAAAATCAAACACACTTTAAAAGGAAACAGGTAAGAAAATAAAATCATGGGTCTCTCTTTAAAACAACGTAATCATGGTATTTTAGAATGGGAAATGGAAACCAAGAGTAATATCTTGTTGGAGACAATAGTGAGATAGGAATTAATTGCCTTGTTTCTTCTTGGCCACAGGTAAGTGTTTTGTTTACCTATCATCAGAAATAATTTCAGCTGGAGTTACCTCACAGACACTGACCATTATTGCAACTAGAGGTGTCTTTTTTTTTTTTATAAAGTACCTTAGGCAAAGGTATATAAAGCAAAGGGTGAATATCAATTTTAACTATGTTCAGCCTCCATTTATAATTACAGTTCGTCTGTTAGTTAGTTATATAGGAGGTCACTACTGCTACATACGCAGTTCTTTAGAGAAATACACCATTTTCTGGATAAATAGAGCACGTGAAGGAAGTAAAGGATTTTTTTCCCTTCTGCCTATATAAGTTCATGATCTCCGGAGTAATTTTCTGGCAGAAGGCAAGGAGTTGTGATTCCTGCTTTCCACACTTCAGTTTTATCAGGAATAGGGAGTAGGATTGGCTGCCTATCAATAAAGAGTGGCTTCGGCTTCTGGAAAGTATAATTTTCATATAAACTTTTGTGAGACATTCAATTCTGAAGGAGAAAGAAAAGATGTGTTCTTCTCAGGTAAATGTGTGAATGTGTATGGGACATGATGACTGTTTTTACATAAATAACCTCATTATTATAACATCAAAACTTTCACTGTGCTAACTCACATTTACAAAATAAAAAACCTTTCATAATATTCTCTGTTTTAATTTTTCATAACAAGGTATATATCACATTACTTAATAAATATTTAATTTTATTATATATTAAATTATGTAAATGTTTAATACACAAATATATAATATATTTAATTATATAATAAATACATAATTAATAATTTATATAATAAGACTGACAGCCTATTGCCATAGGTCTCAACTTTCCTGCCGCTGCAACTCTTTAATAAATTTCTCAGGTTGTATTGATCCAAACCATGAGTTTATTTTTTTTTCTAGTTCATAACTGTAATTTTGCTACTGCTGTGAAGCATGCTATGAATTAAGTAAATATCTCTGTTTCCTCATGGCTTAGGAAACCACCATTAGATCATTGATGGGATTATGCAATTTGACCATAAAATGTGTTAACGTTCAAAGGTTGAGAACTGCTAGACCATTGAATCTTTGCTGAGAAATCAAATACTCTTTCTCTCAGATCATAAGTCATCAAAAATTACTATTAGTTATTGATAACATAAAAATTTACATAATTAACTAATCTTTTCTTGGAGCAAATATAAAATTTAGTCAATAAATTTTAATTTATTGCAAATGGTTAATTTTAATTACAGGAACTATTACGATTTATTGATGTGGCTATAGAGTTCTCTAAGGAGGAGTGGAAATGTCTCAATTCTGCTCAGAAGGCTTTGTACAGAGATGTCATGTTGGAGAATTACAACAACATGGTTTCTGTGGGTAAGAATATTTTTTTTCATAATTTCTACTTCACCTCAGAAATATCTGAAACTTCTTTTAGTATTTTGATCTGGCCTTGATTAATTATAGGTATTGATTAGTGACATATTTACAGCTAATATATTACCTACATTTTTCTTGATTTTATGCTTAAACTAAGGATCCTTCAATCTTAGTTACTTATTCTTAGGCAGATATTAGAATTTATATGTGAACCCACTTTGACTTCCACAGTTGCCTTTAATTAATGTGATAATTTAAAAAAGATATTCAGAATATTAAAAAGAATTGAGTTATGAAGCATCTAAACATTTTGGAAATAAAGTGGCTATTAAAAAAGTTATTCATGCATTTTTTTAACTCTCCTTCATTTTACATGTATGGTATCCAGGTACATTCAATGGTATATTGTTATGTATATTTGAATATACAGGTGGTGCAAGTTCAAAACCAGAGGTAATCATCTGTCTTGAACAAAAAAAAGAGCCCTGGATTGTTGATCGAGAGAAAACAGAAGGAAGAGAACCAGGTAATCTGAAATGAAATAATATGTGATATGATAATTCTAAACCAAGAATCAATCTAGTCCTGAAGTGTGGTTATTATTTTATCTTAAATCTATCTTACACACAGAACATTCCTAAGTATTTCATTCAGAACTAGGTACCAAAAAATGTAAATCATGACTGTTATTTAATTTTTGACTTACAGTATCTTAATAGTCTGAATAGTGGTAGTTTGAAATGTTGTATGTAATATCTGTTTTACAAAGTAGAAAAAGGTTATTCTGTATTTTAATTGCTATCATTATTTTTTCTGTTGCACATATATTACAAGTACATTTTAGTAATTATTGTTTTAGTACATCTGTAAAGAATTTTATAAAGAATATTTTGCTCATATTTTTCTTTCTTTCATCTCCTTGCAGTCTATTTCCTCTTCCGACACTAATTTAATATCTTAGTTTATGACTGTTTATGTTCCTCCCTCCCTCTAACTCTCTCTGTGTTTCTGTCTCTCTGTCTCTGTCTCTCTCTGTCTCTCTGTCTCTATGTCTCTCTGTCTCTCTCTCTCTCTCTCTGTTTCTGTCTCTCTGTCTCTGTCTCTGTCTCTGTCTCTGTCTCTCTGTGTCTCTCTCCCTCTCCCTCTCCTTTTCTTTTTCTCTCTCTCATTCTCATTCTCAAAGGAAAAAAATAAGTGGAAGCCAAAATATGTATTTAAACATGGAGTTAGATTTGTACTGACAACTGTTTGTGAACATAATCCATGAAATATTATTAATAGAACTAACATTTCATCATCAAATAAAACTAAATTTCCCTCTCCATGAAATTTTGTACTTTGGATAGGTTCTTACTCGTTGGACACTTTCTACCCTCTTTCTCCTTATCAAAGCTGAAGTCTTATCTGCCTTGAACATGTCCTGGTCTGTTTAATGTTGTCACATTATCAATGAGCTTATATAAACATTAATCTTGTTGTGTCTGGAAATGCTATTTAGCATCATTAATCACCTGTGGCCTATACAATTCTTGTGTCTTACCTTTTGTGTTGGTCCATGAGCATTGATAGGAGTGGTGTGTAAAATGTAATACATAAGACTGAATCCTCCAATGTCTCTCATTTTCTTCATTTTTCTAGTTGTTGGTCTCTACAATAAGCTTCTTTACTGAAGGTTGATTGATGCAAAGATCTACTGGAAAAGCAACATACTTTTAGGAGTCATATTATTGTACTTTTTATTTGTAGGAATAATATTAGATTTTTAATACAGTGCCAAGGACCTGTTTAGTCTCAAATTATTCGCCCCATAAACAGTTTCAATTATGGGTATTAACTTAAAAAAAAACACCATACTCTCAATCAACCTGTGGTAAGTATTCCAATGCATTTATGGAATAATTTACACAAGTTAGCATATCTTACATGAACGTCAACATTAGACATCACAAAATAAATATATGAGTAAGACTAATAATTAATTTGGTCCTCCTAGAATAAAATAGTACCTGAAAATACTATGATTATAAGTCAGTAAGAATGAAATATCCAATTTAATATGCTACTCAATGTTTCAGGTACTTTATATATTTACTTTCTTTGGCAGTAGACACATATTCTCAGATTTGGAATGAAAGTAAATATGTTTGGAATTACTGTGCTACTTCAATGGACTATATTTCAGAAAGTTACAACTCATTGCTTGTACTATATGCAATGTTTAGGTTATATGTAGCTTTGTATTGTCCATTCTAATTTTTGACAATGTCATTTAAACTGTCTTTCATATGCCCATGTGTTAAGAAACTTGTTTGACAGTAGTTGTCCATATGGCATTAAAAGATGCTTATTAAAAGATATGAACCAGAGAAATAGTGCAGAAGTTAGTGTTGATTGGACTTTAATCATATGAATTGAATTCAATCTCCAGAATTCACCCAGTGAAAAAATATACTATAAAGGATTTCCTGATTGCATTTATACCTATTCTCTCTCTCTCTCTCCATATATATATATATATATATATATATATATATATATATATATATATATATATATGTAAAAACTTTAAATTTGACCCTAGTATGTTACTCCTCTCCATTATGTCATTATGTTTCCTCTCCTCTATTGTATGCCCCATCTCATGGCATAATCTTCAGCGTATTTCTTTTGTCTTCTATGAAAAACAAACAAGGATATTTATGTCCCTAACTATCTACATAGGTATTATAAATATATCAGATATAGTCATATCTTAAAAAGCTAAATTAGCACATGAAGTTAAGATTGCATTGTTTGTTTTCTCAAAGTTCCTAATTCATACTGATTGTTCTGATCTTCATCCATTTATCTAAAAATTCCTTAAAACATAAAATGATGAAAAATTTCAATAAACCTAAAAGGATCTTGTATATATAGCATACAAACAATAAGTCAAGACAAAATGTACTGTTTAAATCATACACAAATC
Source organism: Grammomys surdaster (assembly GCF_004785775.1). Lineage (NCBI taxonomy): Eukaryota > Metazoa > Chordata > Mammalia > Rodentia > Muridae > Grammomys > Grammomys surdaster. The sequence goes on along the minus strand of NW_021620790.1, from coordinate 5,012,746 downwards.
CTCTGATGATAAAGAAGTTTATATCAGAGCCACCCAACTAAAGAAATGTCATGGAACATGGATTCAGGGCAGAGTTTTACTAGAACAAGTTAGAATGAATGCCAAGTTCTTTAAGTTTTTCTTCATTGTAGAAACTCAAGGAACTTTTCAATGTTTTCTTTCCCTTTATACAGCCACAATAAATTTGGTCCAAAATTTTAAACAAAGATAATTGTGTTTGAGTATCTCTTATATATGTAAATGCTGAGATTTGCAGTAAAATATTTTGGAAATTAACTGAAAAACATATACAAATGATTATCTACCGTCCTTAAGTTTGTTCCATTCCGGAGATAAAGAGATATTTCAACATAAGTTAATCAATAATGTAATAAAATAAGTGAACAAACTCCAACATAGATACCACAGGATAATCTCAACTGGTTCTGAAAGGGCCTGTAACAAAATACAGAATCATTATGTAACAGTTATAGACAGACTAAGGATAGTAAATTGGGGTTTAAACAAGTCTGGGGTAAGAACATTCTTCATGGAGAGAACCTCAAAGCAATTCCCTTAATGTTTGTCCATATTTTCCATAGATATTCAATATTTTTGAAATCATATCTAAAGCAATAAGACATTATAATGGTTTTAGACAATACACATAGAATAGTTCATGTCAAAGTGTCTATTTTTTGATAATAATTTTATAAATAAAATTTGACAGGACATTTCTCAGATTTTTATTGAGGTTTGTGTTGATCTGTGTTTCCTATTTACAGCATTGTCATTCTTAGTGACATAACACATTCACACAAACATACAAACACACATGTGATGTTATATCTATATATTATAAGGTATATAAATTCAACATATGTAATGAATATCATATACATACATCTGTATTTTGTATAATTTTAAGTAAATATAAAACAACATTTCTATGTGAATTTACCAAAACAACCTTTTTATTATTTGTCAAAAAACTTACTTCTTTTTCTATATTGATCATTTGCCTGCTCCCAATTTAGAAACTCTTCCCCCTTTCCAGTTTTATATTTCATCTATTTATCCCCATCACTATCTATATAATTATATTACACTAATAAGTCTTGGGAAAGTGATCATTATTTTCTCTCTACATATGATCAGAATCATGGGTTTTACAATACAGAGTGTTCATCATTTCAACAATACATTGTGATAAACAACAAAAACCTACTCACAAAGATATTTTTATGTAAATGTAAATACACATAGCAAAAAATACACACACACATACACACACACACAGATACACAAATGTAAACACTTAAAATATAATCAAAGAAAAAGGAAAGAAAGGTTTTAACATGAGAAGAAAGGTGGGCAATGTGGAGTTTTCCCTGGAACTTCCTAGGGGAAAAGATGGGATGGTAAATAGGATTATACTCCTAATTCAATTGAAAATATACTTTAAATTAGCTAGTTAAACTAAGTTATTTTTTATCACTATACATAAAGCTTTCTTATTATATGTTTATTCCCCTTGTACGATTAGATTTGTGACATTATGCCATTTTACTTCTGGCTATTGTGAAGGTAGTTATTTTACTTATTTCTTCTTCAGGCCGATTATCAATTGTGTGAAGGAGGGCTACTGAGTTTTTGGATTAACTTTGTAACTAGCCACTTTATTGAAGAAATTTTTGGCTGTAGGAAATATTTTATGGAGTACCTCAGTCATTTACATATACTATTATATCATCTGTGCATTGCAAAATTTTTCCTTTTATTCTTTTCTAAGTTAATTATTAATCATTTTATTTATTTCATCCCAAAATGTTGCCACCTGATTTCTCTTCCCAAAGTTCTTCATCTGATCCCCACACACATTTGCCTCTGAGAGGGTGTCCCCCCATCCCCTTCCCCTGCACACCAAATCTCTAAAAGTCTAGGCACATCCTCTCTCACTGCAGGAAAGCAAGAAAGTCCTCTGCTACATATGTGCCAGGGGCCTTTGAACTAGCTTATATGTGCTCTTTGCATAGTACCTTAGTCTCTGGGAGCTCCCAGGGGTCCAGATTAGTTGACATTGTTGATCTTCCTATGGAGTTGTCTTCCCCTTCAGCTCCTTTAATCCTTCCTCTATTGCTTCCATAGGGGTACCCAACTGCAGTCCAATCCTTAGCTGTACATATTTACCTCTGTGTTAAGTCAGCTGGTGGTAGAGTCTCTCAGGTGCCAGCTATGCTAGACTCCTTTCTGCAAGCACAACATGGCATCAATAACAGTGTCAGGGTTTGGTGTCCACCAACATCCCAAGTTGGTCACTGGGTATCTTTGCCTTTACCTTCTGTTCTGCTTTAGTCGCCAAATTTCTTTTTGTTAAGAACAATTCTGGGTCATTTTTTTTTAAAGGTAGGTTAGTGAAACCATTCTTCTTCTTTTACAGTTCATATCATCTTGATCTCCTTTAATTGCCTTATTGATCAAACAAGAAATTTAAGTAGTATACTGAGGAAATAAGGAAAGAATGGACAGCCTTATCTCATCCTTGACTTGAGTAGAAATTTTTTTTAATTTCTCACCATTTAATTTGATTTTGGCAATTGGCTTGTTCTTTATTGTCTCACTAGTGTTTAGTTATATGCCTTGTATCCATGGTCTCTCGAAGACTTTAGTATGAAGTGGTATTGGAATTTATTAAAGGATTTTCATTTTCTAATGTAATAATCATGTTTTTAGTTCATTCAGTTTTTTTTATATGTTGGATTAAATTGACAGATTTTCATATATTGAATGAGCCTTCATACCTGAGATGAGGCATTCTTGATTATGTTGTTTGATGATTTTGATGTCTTCTTGCATTTTTGTTTGCAAGTATATTAATAAGTATTTTTCATCAATATGCATAATGAAAATTGGTCTGAAGCTATCTTTGTTGTGGGTTTTTTTGTGGTTTAGGTATCAGGTTCAATGTGTAATTGTAGAATGAGCTTTTTGTTGTCATTGTTGTTTTTGGTGAGAAATTTTAATAATTGCTTCAATGTCCTAATTTACATTGTTTACCTAATCTTGCTTTAACTTTGGTATGTGGAGTCTATCTAGAAAATTTTACATTTTATTTATCCTTTCTAATTTTTGTCACAAAACCTTTTGAAATACGAGTTAATGAGTCTTTGGATTTCCTTGAGGACTGTTGTTAGGTCCATGTTTTTATTTTTGATTTTTCCATTCAAGATATTTTCTCTCTGATTTTTAGTTATTTTGGCTAAGGGTTTGTCTGATTTGTTGATTTTCTCAAAGAACCAGCTTTTGGTTTCCTTGATTCTTTTCCTTGTTATCTTTGTTTCTAGCCTTTTGCTTTAAGCTATGAGTTTTCTTTCCTGGCTTGGAGCCTTCTTTGCTGTCTTTGTTGTTTTTTGTTCTAGTGCTTTCATGTGTGCTTTTAATTTGCTATTATGTGATGTATCTATTTTCTTTAAGAAGGTAGTGTTATGATCTTCCCTTTTAGCATTTCTTTCATTGTATCTCATAAATTTGAGCATAGTTTGCCTTAGTTTTCAGTAAATTTAAAAAATCTTTAATTTTCGGATCCAATCTATTTGGTGTTCTGCAAACTTCATATATGTTTAAAACATTTCTTTCTTTAGGATAGAGAAATTTTCTTTCATGATTTTGTAGTAAATATTTTCTGGATCTTTAAGCTGGAAATCTTCTCTTTCTTTTATTCATACTTTTTGAGGTTTGACCTTTACATACTTTTCCAAGTTTCCTGCAAATCTGATGTTAGAAATATTTTAAAGTTGGAATTTTCTTTATTCAGTTTACCTTCTTCTACCATATCTTTTACATCTGAGATTTTCTCTTTCATATCTTTTATTTGGTTGGTGATGCATGTGTGTAAAGATACTGTCCTCTTACCTAGGCTTAACAGTTTGTTCATTGTTTCCAATTTTCTTTTCCGATTGTGAACAGTTTTATTCATTTATTTCTTCTATCTGATTGTGTTTTCCTGTATTTCTTAGTATTTATTTATTTTCTCTTTAAGGATGTCTACCTACTTGACTATATTTTCCTCCACTTGAGAGGAACGATTAATTTTTAAATGGTATCTATCTTTTTCAAACATTAGATTTATGCATATTTTATATACATTATAATTTTTAAAATGATTAAAATTTCTCAGGGTTATATTGAATTTATCTGTCTCAGTGAATTTTCTATAAGATTTGACAACAGTTTTAAATATTTATTTATCATGTGCCTGACAAAATTTTTAACTGATACCTAAGTTATTCTAACTTAGTTTTTAACTGATTCTAAGTTATTCTGATAACTTAGAATTTTATTATGTTTATTTCTTACAAATAATCTTTGTGACAATAAAAGCATTAATTAATCTTTGACTAGGATTCAATCTTAAAATGAATATGATAGTTCTTTTTTTCAAACATTGTTTTCTTCAAGCAATTTGAATGATGATTTGTGTCCATATTAATAATCAAGAGTCATGATGAAGAGGAAAAAATTACTCTTAGGTGATAATTGGAAAAATTTTGCTACAAGTGATCTGTTATTTTGAATAATTGCTGATGATTTTTGTATATATTAGTAAATATATGATATATTTCATGAAATGTGTTTTAAAATTAGAGAGGGATGATATAAAGAATATTAAAGGAATTATTTTCAAGGATGTAACATGTGAAAACTTCTTGAATTTCTATACATATATATATTTCCACATTTTTCAGGCCATAAAGGAGAAGGCACTCAGAAAGCAAAAGTATTTACTCAGTCACCAAATATTCAAGCTCACCAAAGTATCCATTAAGAAGACAAACCTTACAAATGTAATGAATGTGGAAACATTTTCAGGAGTTCCTCAAGGCTTAAAGTTCACTGTGGGAAGCTATCCTTATCACATCATTGCCATTAACAAGTCTGTGTGCATGCCCTGGAAGGTTTTCCCGCCTTGATTAATCTGACAGTTGGAACACGTCATGTGGCCTGAGGCAACAGGAGCCCATCAGAGATTGCCATGTCCCAGGCGAGCTTAGCTCTCTATATAAGGGAAGGGTTTTAGGCCCTTGGGGTCCCTCCTCCTTTGTGAAGCTTATGCTTTCCCTCTCAAGATGCATTAAAGCTTATACTGCAGAAGGATCCTGAGTGTGCCACGTCTTTCCTGCTGGCGGGAGGTTGCGCGGGACAACTGGTGCCAGAAACCCCGGACACTTGACCTTGCCATCGTCAGCACCTTGGAGGACCCCTCGATAGAGGAGGATTCAGAACTGCAGGGGTGAGTTTGGAGAGGTATGTCTATTCCTGAAATATTCGGGTTGTGCTTGGCTGTCATTTTCATGGTGCTTGTTTTGCTCTGTCTTCGCGGTGTGTGGGAAGCTATCCTTATCACATCATTGCCATTAACAAGTCTGTGCGCATGCGCTGGAAGGTTTTCCCGCCTTTATTAATCTGACAGTTGGAACACGTCATGTGGCCTGAGGCAACAGGAGCCCATCAGAGACTGCCACGTCCCAGGCGAGCTTAGCTTTCTATATAAGGGAAGGGTTTTAGGCCCTTGGGGTCCCTCCTCGTTTGTGAAGCTTATGCTCTCCCTCTCAAGATGCATTAAAGCTTATACTGCAGAAGGATCCTGAGTGTGCCGCGTCTTTCCTGCTGGCGGGAGGTTGCGCGGGACAACTGGTGCGAGAAACCCCGGACACTTGACCTTGCCATCGGCAGCACCTTGGAGGACCCCTCGATAGAGGAGGATTCAGAACTGCAGGGGTGAGTTCGGAGAGGTATGTCTATTCCTGAAATATTCGGGTTGTGCTTGGCTGTCATTTTCATGGTGCTTGTTTTGCCCTGTCTTCGCGGTGGCCATTGTTAGTAGCAAAGTAGTCTGAAGTAAATAGCCAGTGACACTGGTCTTGTCTCTTTCTCCCTCCTGTAGATAAAGGTGGGACAAAGTTCCTCTTGACTCCCGGCCGTTAGTCGGACGTAGATAAGCCGCGGGCTGGGCCGCTGTTACTTTCACTTTTGAGACGGTACTAAGGCGGACGTAGATAAGCCGCGGCCGTCATGGGTTCATCACAGTCAATAATCACTACTTTGGAGGCCGTACTCAAACAGCGGGATATTAAAATTGCTAACAGGACTTTGAGGAACTTCATAAAAGAGGTGGATCGCGTTGCCCCCTGGTTTGCCGTCTCTGGGTCTTTGGCTCTCCCCTCTTGGAATAAACTGGGAAAGGACTTAGAAAGGCACCGCGATGACAACGATTTGAGTAACGGCACAGTTGCGATCTGGAAACTTATTAAGAACTGCCTACAAGATGAAAACTGTAAGATAGCCATAAGGAAAGGACAGGCTACGCTAGAAGATGTTCAGGATAGCATGTCAGAAACCGAACGCAGTGAGAGGATGGGCGCGTGTAGGAAAAAGGTACCGAAACAAAAGGAAAAGGAACACCCTTCAGCTGAAGAAAAGAACCCTCCTAAAAAAGGAGAGATACTCCCTAACGGGAAAAGCTCGCTTTACCCCAACCTAGAGGCACTGACTATCGACAGTGCAGAGAGTTCCTCTGGGGACTCCAGTGAGGAGTCATTAGATTCTACAGAGGAGGCGGAGTTAGACGAGGAAGCAGCAGAGTACGAGGCAGAGAGATACCATCCTGATGAGCGTAGAATCAGAAAGCCTCTGAGGAAGCCCCCTAAGAAAACGGTTCCCTCGGCCCCCTCAATTCCTCCTCCCCCATACGCTCCTCACTCGGGATATTCCCTGCTCTCAGAGAAAGTCAGGAAGAAGCTCAGGACAGCTTTCCCTGTTTTTGAAACAGAAAATGGAGGGCGAGTGTACGCTCCTGTAGACTTTACTCAACTAAAAGAATTGGCCGAATCAGTTCGTAAATATGGGCCCAACGCCAATTTTACTTTGGTACAATTAGATAGACTTGCCAGCAATGCCTTAACTCCCGCAGATTGGCAAGTGATTGTTCAAGCAGCCCTTCCCAGCATGGGTCAATACATGGAATGGAAGGCGTTATGGTACGAAGCCGCACAAATACAGGCTCGCGCCAACGCTGTCGCTCTCACTCCTGAACCGAGGGAATGGACAATGGACTTGTTGACAGGTCAGGGAGCCTATGCTGCCGACCAAACCCATTACCACTGGGGAGCCTACGCTCAGGTTGCAGCTACAGCCATTAAGGCATGGAAGGCACTCTCCAAGAAAGGAGAGGGCAACACACAACTTACCAGGATAGTTCAGGGGCCTCAAGAATCTTTCTCAGACTATGTGGCTAGAATGACAGAGGCTGCGGGGCGTATTTTTGGAGATACTAGTCCGATGGAGCCTCTGATTCAACAATTAATCTTTGAGCAAGCCACACAAGAATGTCGTGCAGCCATTGCCCCACGAAAACATAAGGGGTTACAAGACTGGCTGCGGGTTTGTCGAGAGCTTGGTGGACCACTTACTAACGCCGGATTGGCGGCAGCCATTCTCCAGTCACAGAGACGCCCAGTTGATAAAACTAATCTTAAGGTCTGTTATAGGTGTGGCAAGCCTGGTCATTTTAAGAGAGATTGCCCCACGGCTAACAGGAAACCAGGTGTTCCCTCGCTCTGTGACAGATGTGGCAAAGGATACCATAAGGCCAGTTCATGCCGTTCCATTAGAGACATGAAGGGCCGGCTTCTCCCTCCTTTAGATGACAAAAAAAACGGAGTGGCGGGCCCTCGGACCCAGGGCCCTCAAAGATATGGGATCCGTTGGACCAAAACCCAGGAAGTTCAGGAGAGAGAACGATCAGAGTCCTCCCAGGGCGACCGTGCCGATTGGACCTGCGCGCCACCTCCGATTTCCTATTAATCCCTCAGATGGGAGTCCAGCCAGTCCCAGTTGAACCTGTGATGTTAACCCCTGGGGCCCTGGGACTTATATTGGGCCGAGCGTCACTTACACTAAAGGGCTTGATAGTCTTGCCAGGCATAGTAGACACTCAACATTCTACTGAATTGCAAGTCTTGGCCTCTAGCCCAAAAGGAGTGTTCTCCATCAGCAAGGGTGATCGTATTGCCCAATTATTGCTTATGCCAGGTATGGAAGATGAGACAGAAACAGACACAAGACAGATTGGCTCCTCAGGAAATGATTCTGCTTATCTGATGATATCATTAAATGAAAGACCCAAATTAATCCTAAAGGTACAGGGAAAAAGCTTTGAGGGAATTATGGATACCGGAGCGGACAAAAGTATTATATCCACACAATGGTGGCCCAAAACATGGCCTGTTACTGAGTCCTCCCATTCCCTACAGGGGCTAGGGTATCAATCTAGTCCTACCATCAGTTCTACTGCTTTGTATTGGGAGGCACCTGATGGTAGGAAAGGAAGATTTATTCCTTATGTGCTCCCTCTTCCTGTTAATCTTTGGGGAAGAGATATTTTACAAGGTATGGGCTTCACCCTGTCCAATGAATATCCTATAGAGTCATCCCATATCACCTCGTATTCCTCACAGGCTAAAGCAATGATGACGAGAATGGGATACGAACAAGGAAGTGGTTTGGGCAAGTTTAGGCAAGGAAGGGTCAAACTTATTTCACCCTCCAACAAACAAGATAGAAAAGGTCTGGGTTTTTCCTAGGGGCCGTTGAGGGATTCCTGCCCATACCTTGGATCCGGTGTGGGTTCCTCAATGGCCACTATCCTCTGAAAAATTAGAGGCCATCACAGAATTAATAAAAGAACAGATGACCCTTGGCCATATTGAAGTTTCTACTTCGCCTTGGAATACACCCATTTTTGCAATCAAGAAGAAATCTGGGAAATGGCGGTTGTTACACGACCTCCGGGCAATTAATGAACAGATGAATTTGCTGGGCCAAGTGCAGAGAGGGCTCCCCGTCCTTTCTGCTCTTCCAAAAGACTGGTCTCTTCTCATAGTGGACATTAAAGACTGCTTTTTTTCCATTCCACTGTGTGTTCAAGATAGACCTCGGTTTGCCTTTACACTGCCTGCTATTAATCATGCTGGCCCAGATAAACGGTTTCAATGGAAGGTTTTGCCTCAGGGCATGGCTAATAGCCCCACCATCTGCCAGACTTTTGTGCAAGCTGCTTTAGAGCCTTTACAACAACAATTTCCTGCCATTCTTATTCTTCATTATATGGATGATATTTTGATTGCTCATAAAGAGGTTCAGACTCTGAAGAGGGTTTATCCACAGTTATCATACCTGTTAGGGCGATGGGGTTTACAAATAGCTACAGAAAAGGTGCAACTGTTTAGTACGGGAGAATTTCTAGGAACATCTATCTTTCCCACTTGTATACGTCCTCAAAAGGTTGAGATCCGCAGAGATTGCCTCCGCACCCTTAATGATTTCCAAAAACTGCTGGGAGATATAAATTGGATCAGGCCATTTTTAAAGATCCCCACAGTAGAACTTAAGCCTCTGTTCGCCATTCTTGAAGGGGACCCACATATTTCTTCGCCCAGAAGTTTTACCCCTGCAGCCCGTCAGGCTTTGCAATTAGTCGAAGATGCATTACAGGATGCACAACTTCAGCGTATTGATCCCTCTTTACCTTTTGCTCTATGTATTTTAAAAACAGCGAGTCTACCGACGGCTGTTTTGTGGCAACAGGGACCCCTATTATGGATTCACCCTAATATATCCCCAAACAAAAGAATTGATTGGTATCCAGGGGCGGTTGCACAACTTGCATGTAGGGGTGTTAAGGCAGCCATTACTCATTTTGGAATTGAGCCAGCCACACTTTTTGTGCCTTATACAGCTGCCCAAATACAAATTTTAGCCGCTTCTTCTGATGATTGGGCAATATTAGTGTCTACCTTTCTAGGAAAAATTGATAATCATTATCCTAAACATCCTATATTACAATTTGCATCGAGACAGTCCCTTGTATTTCCTAGAGTTACTTCTACAGGCCCCATCAAAGGAGGGCTTGTCGTCTATACTGACGGATCTGCCACTGGCATAGGGGCATACGTGGTGGATGACAAGGTGGTATCCAAACATTATGCTATAACATCTCCTCAAGTGGTTGAATGCATGGTCGTATTAGAGGTTCTTGAGATTTTTCCAGGTCCCCTTAACATTGTTTCTGACTCTGCTTATGTGGTGAATGCAGTGAATCTCCTAGAAGTAGCGGGGGTTATTAAATCTTCTAGCCCTGTACATGACATCTTTTTGAAAATTCAACAAGCTTTGTTACAAAGGAGAGCCCCAGTGTTTATTACACATATTCGGGCTCATTCTGGACTCCCCGGACCTATGAGCAGAGGCAACGAGCTGGCAGACAGGGCCACAAGGGTGATGGCTATGGTCCTATTGTCCCCCTTAGATCTGGCAAAGAATTTTCATAATACTTTTCATGTAACGGCAGAGACTCTACGACGCCGTTTTTCTATCACCAGAAAAGAGGCAAGAGATATTGTTGTGCAATGCCAGAATTGCTGTGAATTCTTATCAGTCCCTCATGTGGGAATTAATCCCAGGGGCATACAGCCGTTACAAATTTGGCAAATGGATGTGACTCACATACCTTCTTTTGGGAAGTCACAATATCTACATGTCTCCATTGATACCTGTTCTGGAGTTCTGTCAGCTACACCATTGACGGGGGAAAAAGCTTCCCATGTAATTCAACACTGTCTTGAGGCATGGAGTGCTTGGGGCCAACCTAAGATTCTAAAAACGGATAATGGACCAGCTTATGTGTCCAAAAAGTTTTCCCAGTTTTGCAGGCAGATGGGGGTTACTCATCTGACAGGTCTACCTTATAATCCACAAGGACAAGGCATTGTCGAACGTGCACATCGTACTTTGAAGACTTATCTATTAAAACAGAAAGGGGGAATGAAAGACATTCTTCCCCCAGTTCCCAGAGTAGCCATATCTATGGCACTCTTTACTCTCAATTTTTTAAATTTAGATGATCATGGTCGCACAGCGGCTGACCGCCACTTCGCAGAACCTGATCGACCAAAGGATCTAGTGAAATGGAAAGATGTTCTGGCTAATAAATGGAAAGGACCGGATCCTATTTTGATAAGATCCAGGGGAGCTGTTTGTGTTTTCCCACAGAATGAAGAAAGCCCATTTTGGATCCCAGAGAGATTAACAAGGAAGGTCGGAGAACCGGACCAAGATGCTGCCAGCGACCAACAACCCAGTGATGCTGTGGATCCTCCATCTCTGGGTTCCTAGTATTTTGGGGGTTCAGAGATGGGCCATAATGAATACATTCCCTATTCCTATGCCAGTGATGCATAATGCTCAGGTGTTTCCATGCTTTTTTGCGACCAATAAAACGCTGTGGAAACTAACAATAGTTATGTTTTGAAAGGGAGCCTATGTTTTATGATCATTCCCTCCCCTAATAAAACCAGTCAGTATATCCAAATTTATAACCAGTCCACAGCATGGTTGCTAATCCCTTTGATCAATGGCTTCTTTGTGGCATTAACAGAAGCTGCACAGATTTATCTTCCATGGTTATGATTAATGGAGGCAAGGCTGCCAAAGGACAGTTAAAATACGATTGGAAAGGACGGGCAGGGTCAAGAAGTGTTTCCTGGATGACCTCAGTCATTTCTTATTCTCCTTTTAGGGAGTTGGCCTTTAAACCCACACCAGTATGTGTTTGGCCCCCTTTTATCTGGCTTGTTAGTAATAATAGTACTATTTGGAAAGATACCCTACGATGTATTCCTAAAATTTGTTTTTATAGACTTTGTTGGAATGCTACTGCCTTTCCTTTTGCTTTGGTAATTTGGCTACCTAGATTTGTATCTGTGCCGGTTGAGGCACCTAATAGTTCAAGCACTTTTAGAGTGAAGAGAGATTTTGGTATCTCTGCCATTATAGTTGCCATCATTGCCACAACAGCTGTGGCTGGCGCAGTTACCACCTCTGCTTTGGCCCTTTCCTCTTCAGTACAGACAGTAGACACTATTAATCATCTGTCTGCCTCGGTCACGTCAGCACTAGATGAACAGGTCTCTGCCAACTCACAAATCCTGGGAAGATTAATGCTAGTGAATCAACGCATTGACCTCGTTCAGGAACAGATTGACATGTTGTGGCAATTAGCCCAATTGGGCTGCGAACAAAAAATGGCGGGACTTTGTGTTACCTCTATTCAATATGAAAATTATACTAGAGCAGCAAATTTTTCTAAAACTTTATCTCAGTTTTTATTACAGAATTGGACTGTAGAGTTTGAAGAGACGCTTCGGAAGTTACGCTTTGCGATTATAGAAGTGAATTCTACCAGACTTGATTTGTCCCTGACCGAAGGACTGTCTACCTGGATCTCTTCAATATTTTCTTATTTTAAAGAATGGGTGGGGGTGGGTCTTTTCGGAGCCTTGCTCTGCTGTGGGCTGGCGCTCGTGTTGCGGCTCCTTTGCAAGCTCAGGTCACAGCAACAACAGGATAAGGTGGTGATTGCCCAGGCACTTGTAGCACTGGACTAAGGGACTGGATAGCCATGATTAACAACCGCCCCAAAGACCTGTTAAGACAAGGCCATAATCTGTAATACCATCTCCTCCCCCTGCCAAATGGCCCTGGCACCTCTGGGAGTTTTTCTCCATTGCACAAGAGTTGGGCATTTTGGCTTCCCTAATTCTTTCTCTCTATCTGTCCCAGGAACCAAATCCAGACTCAAGAAGGGCTCGGGTTCCCATTGCACCTTGAGGACTGTGATATGGTTGTTCTCACACTCGTTAAGCTCGGGAGGGCTCGAGTTCCCATTGCACCCCGAAGTGAGTGTAGAGACACGGGCCTGCCTCACTTATTGAGGAGGAGAAAATCTAGACCTCTCTCCTTTTGATTGGTTTGTGTCTGCCCGGCCTGAACTCTTTCACTTTTCTATGGTCTCTTCTTAGGGTCACTTTTAAATAAAAAGGGGGCAGATGTGGGAAGCTATCCTTATCACATCATTGCCATTAACAAGTCTGTGCGCATGCGCTGGAAGGTTTTCCCGCCTTGATTAATCTGACAGTTGGAACACGTCATGTGGTCTGAGGCAACAGGAGCCCATCAGAGACTGCCACGTCCCAGGCAAGCTTAGCTCTCTACATAAGGGAAGGGTTTTAGGCCCTTGGGGTTCCTCCTCGTTTGTGAAGCTTATGCTCTCCCTCTCAAGATGCATTAAAGCTTATACTGCAGAAGGATCCTGAGTGTGCCGCGTCTTTCCTGCTGGCGGGAGGTTGCGCGGGACAGTTCACCTCAGAAACCACACTGGAAGCAAACCTTACAAATGTAATGAATGTGGGAAATCCTTCACCCATTCCTGGAATCTTACTCTTCATTAAAGAATTCATACAGGAGACAAACCTTACAAATGTAATGAATGTGGGAAATCCTTCACCCATTCCTCAAATTTTACTCTTCATCAAAGATATCATACAGGAGACAAACCTTACAAACGTAATGAATGTGGGAAATCCTTCACCCATTCCTCAAATCTTAGAGTTCACCACAGAATCCATACTGGAGACAAACCTTACAAATGTAGTGAATGCGGGAAATCTTTCAGTCAATCCTCAAATCTTAGAGTTCACCACAGAATCCATACAGGAGACAAATCTTACAAATGTAATAAGTGTGGCAAATCATTTACACAGTCCTCACAACTTCATGTTCACTACAGAATTCATACTGGTGAGAAAACTTACAAATGTAATGAATGTGGGAAATCCTTTAAATGTTCCTCAGATCTTAAAATTCACTACAGAATCCATACTGGAGACAATCCTAACAAATGTAGTGAATGCAGGAAATCTTTCAGCTGTTCCTCAAGTCTTAGAGTTCACCTCAGAATCCATACAGGAGACAAATCTTACAAATGTAGTAAGTGTGGTAAATCATTTACACAGTCCTCACAACTTCAGGTTCACTACAGAATTCATACTGGTGAGAAACCTTACAAATGTAATGAATGTGGGAAATCCTTCACCCATTCCTCAACTCTCAGAGTTCACCAGAGAATCCATGTAGGAGACAGAACTTAGAAATGTAATAAGTATGATAAATAATTTACATAGTTCTCACGTCCTCAAGCTTACTACTGAATCCACTCTACAGTTCAACCCTACAAATGTAAATAATGTGGCAAATCTTTTATCTGATGTTAATCTCTCTATGGTCCTCAAAGAATCCATACTAGAAAGCAATCTTATAGGTGTAATGAATGCAGGAAATAGTATTCCCGCTCCTCAAATTTTCAGTCTCAGCAGAGAAACCATACAGAAGACAAACCTGATAAATGTGGTAAAAGTGGACATTTATTTCCTAAGACCGCTACTCTTCAGCCTCATCACTAGAATATATCCTAGAGATAAACCTTTCAAATATAGTGAATGTTGCAAATCCTTTACCCTGTCCTCAAATCTTCATAGTGATCTCAGAATCTGTATTGCAAAAAATCATTACCAATGTAAAAAATGTGGAAAATCCTACACTCAGAAACCATATTTGCAAAACAGATTTAGCATGCATACTAGAGGCAAACCTTACAAATTTCAAGAATATGGCAAATCATTTATGACAAGCTCAATCCTTAGACCACAAACAAGATCCATGCAAGAGACTAAGATGATAAGTAATTAAACTTCTAATATTTATACAGAAATCTGTTATTTATAATGAGAAATGTATTCGTAAGAATTTAAATAATGGTGAAACCTTACTCATTATCAGAAAACTACTACAGGAAAGCCCTATATTTCATTAGGAATTGCAAACATTTTACTCAAAACCAGCTTATATTCATATTAAGTATTTATTTGAAAAAATGAAAAAAATGTTCACTCAGTATAAATCTGACATCATTAATTAACCATGGTACATAATTTATGTTCTAACAAAATAAAGAAATAATATTTTACAGTGTAAGGATTTAATCGAGGATAGTATTACTTACTACCCTAATTAAAACCAGTTGCATATTGTTCTTTATATTTTAGTAGGGCAGAATATTAACATTTGTGAGATAAATTTTATGTGAAGATTATTGTTTTGTTAGTCTTTGAGCTTTTTATAAGGTATATATTATAGGTAATTTTAAAACTCAAACTAATCCTTTCTTTGTCAGAGTTATCAATAAATACATTTCAACTGTCTTCTATTAATCCAGCCTTAATATGATTAATATTAATTTTTTTATTTTGGGATAGTATCATTCTTATTCTACATAAACTCATTGATAATACCAACAGAATCATTTCTTGAAAATATAATTTATTGCTTTAGACAAATTCCAAGACATCAATTAAAAAGTATATATCCTGGCCAGAGAAACCCAGAGGTTTTCTCAGTGGTGTGTGTGTGTGTGTGTGTGTGTGTGTGTGTGTGTATGTGTGTATGTGTGTATGTGTTTTATGGATAAAGACACTGTCATTTCAAGGAACATAACTTCAGGTATATGGAAAAGTACCAAGTCGACCCACTGTTGGGTTATGAGATTGAGAATTTTAGATGAAAAATCCCCCTTGGCACATATTTTGATATTCATTGTATGTGCTGTATATAGTCTACTATACAATTGTCATGCACAGAAGTTTTATTCAAAATATTTCTCCCATAGAGAAGTATTTTTACAAAATAGTCAGATCTATTGATGGAAACATGCTGAAAATGACAATTTTAAGACAATATTTTTTAAACAATAAAGAAGTACTTTGAACCTTTTAATTGTATAATATGTGGGAAAACACTGAAACAGATGGCTATAAGCTATTATAAACAGGCAGTTTTTGTGACAATTTACCAGCCTGAGGAGTCATAGCCCTTGTAAATAGGTAGCCTTGGCAGATAATAGCAACTTAGATAAGGACAAGTGAATCATAGGCAGAGTCATAGTGACCTGTCCCCTGAACCTTCACCCAGCCGATACCCTGTTCTAAAAGATATCTGTATTTCCCATGAACAGCCACGCTCCAGAGTCATCCCCTTCCCCACCTCCTGCCTTTTTGTATAATCCCTGTGTGAAGAAGTATAAATTACGATTTGAAAAAAATTAATAAAAAGGATGAAAATGCCAATGCAGTAAGTACTAATTATTATATCAGTAAGACTTCATAAATAATATTTTATGAATATAGGCAAATAGACAAACAGAAATTTATCAAAAATGTAAACTGTACTTAGAATTGTGTCTTTCACAATTCTCTCCAGAGAGTTTTCGGAACTCCAGGAGAGAACTGTCTTGAAAGATAGCTGTCTGAAATCTGTCTCCAGCAGAACATAGGCAATCAGCCTGTAATCTGTGATTTGACTTTCAGTTATTCATTCATTCATTAATGCCAGATAGCCTTTCCTGAGATTGTCTCTTCAAGTCGAGGCTAGTCCTTGATACTCCACTCAATTTTGGTTTCTTGAGCTGTTCAGAAGCATTTTAGTTCTATAAATTTAAATTTGTAAATTGTTGGCCTTAATTCTGGGAAAAATGGATTTCTATTCAGAAAATGCTTTCATAGAGATAGATAGATAGATAGATAGATAGATAGATGATAAAAAATTAGAATATACATAGATATATAGTGGATATATTATATGTACATATATACACATACCTAAATAAATATTTACATATATACATATGTAATATATGAATGTATTTTCTAAATAGGATTCCATAAATATGTTATCTAGGTTTATTTCTATGTTCTTATATCTATCTATCATCCATCTTTAATTATATTAATATGGATAGAATATAAATGATATAAGTATTATATATATATTTATATTGTATTTATATTTATATTCATGTTCATATATATATGGGATATATATATAGCTATAGGTATAGATAATAATGGGTAGAGTCTGTCATTGGATATAGTCTATTCTAATATTTTCAGTATTTTGGTTTTAATGTTTACACTTTTTAACCTTTTAGAGAGTTTTTGTAAAATGTTAAAACCAAAGTTTTGAATTTATCTATCATTTCTGGAAGGTTTTTAGTAGACTTTTGGAGATATGTGTGTATATGTGTATGTGTGTGTGTGTATATATATATATATATATATATATATATATCTTCTAAAAATAGGAATACCTTGAATTTTTTTTATTATAAGTATCATTTTCAATTTCTTATTTTCATTCTTCCACCAGGTAGAATGTACGACACAATATTGAATAGGTACTGGTAAAGTAGACATAAGTATGACATTTTTACAATGAGTACGATTGGTTTAAGTTGCCTACATTTGGCATGATGTTAGCTCTATGATTTACATCTGTAGTTTTAAAAATTATTTCAGTAATTTCTTTACATCCCAAATCCTGTGTACTTCCCGTTCCACCCACACAGTGTCCTTCTTCCAATCCCTGCATTCCTTCTTTACGGAAAAGATGTGCCACCCCACCACCCCCGGGTATTCTGCCATGCCATCAAGTCTCTGTTGGTTTAGGAACTTCCTTTGCTCTAGCAGTCAGAAAAGGCAACCCTATGTGATGGAGGCCTCAGTCAAGCCCATGTGTGCTCTCTGTAGTGGCTCAGTTTCTGAGTACTGCCAATTATGAAAGTTGATAAATTTGTTTGGTATTGCTAAGGAATTTCTATCTCCCTCATGATCTTTAATCTTTCTCAAAACTTTTCTGTAAGAGTTGCTGACCTCTATCCAATGTTTAGATATTAGGATCTGCATCTGTTTTAGTCAGAAGATGCAATTAGCCTCTCAGAGGACACTTCTGGTCTTCGGCGTGTAAGAATAAGAAAGTATCATTGCCACTGTCAGGGATTGATTTTTTGTCATGGGATGAGTCTCAATTTGTGCCACTGACTGGTTGGCCATTACATCATTCTCTGCTCCATTTTTGTTTCTCCATAGATTTTAGACAAGACAAATTTTAGTTAAAATATTTTGTGGATGGGTTGGTGACATTAACCCTGTACTAGGAGTCCTCCCTGGCTAGTGGAGGTGACCTCTTCTGGTTTGCTGTATGCATAGATAGGCATCATGTCTATGTTTACAACCATTGACTCAGGGGAGCATCAGCAATCCCAGCAGATATATGGGTCTTAATAGATATTAACCCTACTCCCTCCCTCAGCTGGTACTGAATTCCTTCCATTTTCACATAATGCTAGACCTTTCACCTTTCTCTCTGCACAGCTGATTCTGATCCACCAATTTCTAACCCCCTGCCCTCTTTCACCAATTTTTCTCCCTCCCCCTGTCTTCTATGAGTAGGTATTTCTTCCTCTATGTAAGATTCAAGCATCTGCACTTGAATTTTTCTTTTTTTTTTTAATTTTTGTACTGTGGGGTGTATCATGTGCTTTGATGTTTTATGGTTAATATCCACTTCTCAGTGAGTACATACTGTATACGCCCTGTTAAGCTTAGGATAGATCTTCCAGGATAATAATTTTTAGTTCTATTCATTTGCCTGCAAAATTCATGATGTCCTTGTTTTTAAAACACAATAGTAAAATGTATTCCCTTGCAGAAATTAATCATGTTTTCTGTATCCATTCTTTAGTTAAGTGACTTCAGAGTTGTTCCAAGTTTCTGACTATTATGAATAATACTGCTATGAACATAATGAAGCAAGTGTCCTTGTGGTATGGTGGAGCATCATTTGGTTATATGACCTGCAGTATAACTACATCTTCAAGTAAAATTCTTTCTTGTTTTCTGAGAAACACCGGATTGATTTCCAAATTGTTTGTAGAAGTTTTCAACCCCAACTAAAGAAGGAATGTTCCTATTGGTCCACATATGTGGCAGTATGTGATATCTCTTGAGTGTTTTATCTTATCTATCCTGAATGTTGCAAAATGGAGTATCAAAATCTCTGAATTGCACTTCCCTTATGACTAATGTTGCTGGACATTTCGTTAGGTGCTTTTCAGCTATGTGAGATTCTTCTCTTGAGAAATCTATTTAGTTCCATTTTTTAAAATTGGGTTATTAGGTTTGTTGGAGTAAAATTTCTTTGGTTATTTATATAATTTGGATATTAGCCTTCTATTGGATGTACATTTATGGATGATCTTTCACAAATCTGTTGGCTGCTGCTTTGTCCTATTGCCAGTGTCTTTATCTTACAGAAGGATTGATTTCAGTTTCATGAGGTTCTTTTGTGTTTGGTTGATTTGTTGTTCAAATCTACCAATCTACTCAGTCATTTGTGTTCTATTAAGAAGTTGTGTCCTGTATAAATGCATTCAAGGCTATCCCATGATTTCTCTTCTATTAGATTTATTATATTTAATTATATGTTGAGGTCTTTGACCCACTTGGAACAGAGTTTTGTACAGGGTGATAAATATCAATCTATTTAATTCATCACATTTAGATATCCTGTTAGATCAGCACAGTTAGGGAAGATGCTTTCTCTTGTTTCCATTGCTTGGAATTGGCTTCTTTCCTTTTAAAAATCAGTTGTTCACCAATGTGCAGGCTTATTTCAGGTTCTTTGATTTGTTTACAGTGATCATCCACTTTGTTGCACAGGCAGAGACACAGCGTGTATACATAAACATGCCACAGTTTAGAGGGATGCCAGGGTAGAGAGTCAGGAGTTGGTGGGTGGGAGGGGAAGCAACATCATACATGTAGGGCGAGAGGAGATGAGATAGGGGGTTTCTAAGAAGAAAACTGTTAAAGGGGAAAACATTTGAAATGTAGATAGATAAAATATCCAATAAAAAAAAAACTATATGTTTCAAGCAAATAGCCAACATTATGTTAAGAAGAATGAACCTTAGACAATTCAGCTAAAATCAGGGTCAAACAAGGCTTTCCACTCTCTCTCTATCTTTTCAATATAGTACTTGATGGTTTAGCTAGAGCAATAAGCAATCTAAAAGATATCAAAGGGATACAAATTGGAAAGGAAAAAGTCAAAGTATTGCTATTTGCAGACGATATGATAGTATGTTTAAGGGATCACAAATTTTTACCAGAGAATAGTTAGAGCTGATAAACACCTTCAGTAAAGAAGGTATTTCAATACAAATACAATACAAATCTGTATTACTCCATGATACAAGCAATCTATGGGCTGATAAAGACATTGAAGAAACTACACCCAACAATAGGCACAGATTATATGAAAATATGTTGTCCACTTGATCAATGTGCATGATGTTTAAAGTGTTTATTAGATTCATTTTGGAGTTATGTTATTTAATAAATTGTCATCGATGTTCGTAGAGAAATTGGTCTGAAATACTCTTTCTTTGTTGAATCTCGGTGTGTATTAGATACCAGGGTGGGTGTGGTCTCATAGAATGAACTTCCAATGTTCCTTCTGTCTTTATTTTGTGGAATAGTTTGAGGAAAATTGGTATTAGATCTGAAAGTATGGTAGCAATGGGCATAAGAACCAAATATTCCTTGGTATTTTTGGTTGAGAGAATTTAAGGATTGCTTCTCATTTTTATGAGGAGGTGGAGATTGGACTATTTAAATTGATTGCTTGATATTGATTACATTTGTGTGATTGAAATTTGTCTGGAAAATCTAAGTGAAATTTCATTTAGATTTTCCAAATTCATGGAGTAGCAGGTTTTGTAGTAAGACAAACAATTCCTTGTATTTCTCCCATGTCTGTTATTATGGCTCCCCTTACATTTCTGATTATTTTAACTTGAATGGTGTCTCACTTCCTTTTACTTAGTTTGGCTAATTTTTTGTTTATTTTCTAAAAGAACCAGCTTTTGATTTTGCTGATTATTTGTATTGTTCTACTTGTTTCTAATTGTTCGATTTCAGCCCAGAATTGACTACTTCCTGTTGTTTATTCTTCATAGATTATTTACTACTACTCCTTTTCCTACTCTTTCTCTTTTTCTTCTCCTCTCCTTCACCTTCACCTTCTCCTTCTCCTCCATCTCTTTCTCCTTCTCCTTCTTCTTTAAATCTGTCATGTATATATTTAAATTTTAAGTAGAAACACTCTAATTTCTTTATGAACGTATTTAGTATTCTGAATTTTCCTCTTAGTCATACATTGATTGTGTTTTACACGTTTGATAATGCTGTGTCTTTGTTTTTATTAAGTTCTAAAAAAACTTTTAATTTCTTTCCTGTTCCAGTGATAATTGGGTACAGAACTGTTTAGTTACTATGAGTTGGTAAGTTTTCGGGGTTGTTCAATTGCAGCTGTAATCCATAGTGGTCTGATAAGATTCAAGGTGTTATTTTAATTTTCTTTTATACTTGAAGCTTTAGTTGTAAACAACCCTTTGGGCTATTTTGCAGAAGATATCTGAGGTGCTAAAAAGGAATATTTTTAGTGTTTGAGTGAAATGTTTTACAGATGTATGTGAAGTTTTTTGATTTATAACCTCTTATTTCATTATTTTTCTGTTTAGTTTCTGTCTTGATGACCTATTTTTGGTAAAAAATGGAAGTGTTACATTCTCTCTACATTAACTTAGGGGGTGTTGTGTGATTTAAGCTTTACTGATGATTTAGTTATGAATGTGGGTGCTTGAGGACAGGGCATTGTTTTCAGATGTCATCTTGGTGGATTTTTCCTTTGATTAATTTTTGTTGAAAGTCTATTTTTATTATCTATTACAATGCCTGCTTGAGTTGATTATTGGTTATGTTTGCTTGGAAAAATTTGTCATTCCTTTATTCTGTGGTAACATATATTTTTTGTGAATATCTGTTTCTTGTATGCTGCAGAATAATGTATCCTATTTTCAAATCAATTCTGTTAGCTGGTGTCTTTGTATTGGTGAATAGATATCATTACTATTGTGAGATATTAAAGACCAGTTACTTTAATTTCTGTTGCGTTAATGTTGGTGGTGTTAGAGTGTGTGTGAGTGTGAGTGTGTGTGTGTGTGTGTGTGTGTGTGTGCGTGTGTGTATGTATGTTATGGAATTATTTATTTTTTCTTTGTTCTTGTTTATTTAACCATCTTTCTTGGAGTTTTCCTACAAGTATTTTTCTGCAGTATTGGATTTGTAGACAAATGTGCTATAAAGTTGGTATTGTCTTGGAATATCTTGTTCTCGTCATCTACAGTGATTGAGAGATTTGCATGTGAATAGTAGTATAAGTTGGCATCCTTGGTTTCTTAGATGCTGTAAGACATTTGTCCAAGCTCTTCTAGTTTTTCAAGTGTTTTTCTGAAAGTTGGGTGTGATTCTGATAGGTCAGCTTTTGTATGCTCTGAGTCCTTTTCCCCTTGCAACTTTTTATATTCTTTCCTTGTTCTGTAAATTGTGTGTTTTGAATATTATGTATTAAGGAGATTTTCTTTCCTGGTCCAAATTTGTTGGTGTTTTATAAGCTTCTTGTCTGTTTATATGCATGCCTTTCTTTAAGCCCTGTCTGCACACTGCTGCTTCCCTGTGTTGATTAATTTTATTATTATTGTTATTATTATTATTACTATTATTATTACTTTAAAAAGTCAAAGTTATTTACTGTTGTATAGTGTAAGTTATGCATTTTCTTCTTACTGTATTTTATTGTCCAAATTCAATGTTATAAAGATCTATAGTGTTATAGTCCTTGGCGTCTCTTTAGGCCCTGATTGATATTGAGTTAAATTTGAAACACAGGATATACTAAGATCTTACTTCATTCATGTCCACATTGATTTTTCACTTTCCTCAGTCCTGTTTATTGAAAATAAATCCTATAGTTTCTAACCACTCTGAAATGAAAAAATTAGTTTTCTCCAAAGGAGTCTCTCGAGGGATAAAAAGTACTCTAAGGGAGAGCCCCTATGTCTAGTGGTATGGTCAATAGAAAACCAACTCAGTGCTATCTTTGGAAGGTCTTTCTCTAATAATGTTGTGTAATGGCCTTTCTTCCCTTCTTTACTCCCTGCCTCCTTCCTTCTTCCCTTCCTTCCTTCCTTCCTTCCTTCCTTCCTTCCTTCCTTCCTTCCATCCTTCTTCCCTCCCTCCCTCCTTCTCTCTCTCTTTCTGTCTCTCTCTCTGTCTCTCTCTCTGTCTCTCTCTCTGTCTGTCTCTCTCTCTTTCTCTCTTGTTTTCTTTCTTTCTTTTTTTTTCCACTTTTTCACATATACTAAGGCTTCTAGTTCTGTGATTTTTATGGGATTCCTGTACATGTCGGTGTGTTTCTGTTTGTGTGTGTGTGTGTGTACACATGTCTGCATGTATATGTGTCTCTTGAGCTTTCTCTTGGCTCTTTTTCTTCAGCTGTTTGTT
The DNA here is from genome assembly GCF_004785775.1 of Grammomys surdaster. Classification (NCBI taxonomy): domain Eukaryota; kingdom Metazoa; phylum Chordata; class Mammalia; order Rodentia; family Muridae; genus Grammomys; species Grammomys surdaster. The sequence goes on along the minus strand of NW_021620790.1, from coordinate 4,989,575 downwards.
TTGTCCTAGACATATTTCTGTGTGTTTTTGTTTTATTTTATTTAATCACTATTACTCAAATCTCTCTTTTTTTCTAGTGAGGAATATAAACTATTTAGATCCAAACGGGAAGGGATGTGCAAAGGATATGCAAGAAGTTGACACATAGAAAAACAAATTCCGAAAATATTAAATAAAATTTTTTCAATAAAAAGTAACAAAAAATAAAACTCCATCTTTTATGAATGGCCTTGTCACATTTCTCATAATGACTAGTTCACATGGACTTTATTTCTGGACCCTCATCTTTCTTCTGGTCTTCTAGATTTATCTTTATGATACTGCTTGTTTCGATAATATAGCTTGGTAACTTTGATGGTTTAAATAAAATGGCCCTCCTAAGCTCCCATTTGATTGCTTAGGAAGTGGCAATATTGGTGGGTGTGGCATTATTTGAGAAAGGATGTCTTTGGAAGTTATCTTTAGTATATAAAATGCTTCCTGCAAAGATACTAGCAGGCTAAACCACTGAATCTGTAAGTTGGCCGTAATTAAGTATATTCCTTTATAAGAGTTACCATGATCATGTTATCTCTTCACTGCAGTTAAAACCCTAAGACTGTAATAGTTTTTGAGCCAAAATATAAAATGCTTCCAATATACTTTGTCTTGTGTGTGTGTGTCTATGTGTGTGTGTGTGCGTATGTGTTATATTTATGCATGTATGTATACTTGCAATTTTTCAAACATGTGCCTCTTGATTCAAAGTATTTACTTTGAGAAATCTTCTTGAATTGTTGTTTCACTTGATTTTGTCTTGATACAGGATCTCTGAACCTATAACCTATTATTAACTAAAGAGACTATGCGGTGACTATCATGGCTCCCCTTGAGTTCACCTCACAGTGTTATATCTGCAGGTATATGCCAGCAAGCTTGACTTTTACAGGCATACTGTAGATGTGAACTCAGAAGATTATACTTGCAAAAAACCTCAGATTACCCACTCAGCCATTTTCAATGTTCTTGGTTTTCCTTTCTGATTGTAATCAGTAAAAAAGATAGTTTTGGTTATTTTGAATACATTTGTACTCATATTCTGCAGATTTGCTCACATGTATTTGAGTTTCTTTAGTTTGTATTCAGTATTTTGACCATGTCATGATAGTGAGTTTTCCAATCAGTGTGGATAGGATGTATCTCTAAGTATTTACGTCTTTAATTTCATTCAAAATTTTAATATTGTTTTGTGGGAATCAACCATTTTAAACCTCTTAAATTTGTTAAGATTTTATGTATATGATTGAGCATATCTATGCATGAGTGCTTACACAGATGCTGATAGTCACCGAATCTAGAAAAGGGCATTAGATCCCCAAACTGAAATTATGAGTAGTTATAAGCTGGCTAATGTGTATCTGGGAACAAAATTCAGTCTTCTGCAAAAGCAGTTTACATTCTTTACCACTCAACTGTCACTGCAAGCCATTATCTCTTGATAATTTGTAAGTATTTTATTCATCCCAATTATTTGAAAAACTGTTGTTTATTAGTTCCTATGCTTGATGGGTTGCTATTGATATGGAAAGAGAAGGATCTTCTTTTGTGAATCAAGTGTTTTCCAAACTCAACTGCATCACTTTGTTTATTTCCACAATGAACATGGAATTATTGTTCTTTTCAGACAATATTGCTTTTCTTCTGAAAGTTTTCAGATTTATTTGTTTATTTTGTGTTTGTGCATATGTGTATGTATATGCAGGTATTCATACATGTAGTTCATACATACACACACACATGCGCACACACACACACACACACACACACACATACAACTACAACACATGTTTGGAAGTCAGAAAACGTCTTGCAGGAGTTGGTTTTCTCTTTTCATTATGTGTGTCCTGGGAACTGAACTCCAGTTGTTAAGCATGGTGGCAGTTCTTTTACCTGGTAAGCCATCTTGATAACCCACAATGTTGTTTTGAAATAAGAAAATAGTCATTTTTATTTTTCCAGTTACATGGTTTTTATTTCTCTCTGTTGGGCACTATAGCAGGGACTTTTCATACAAAGTCTATAGCATGGTAAAACAGGTATATGCCTTATTCTTGGTGACTCGGGTAAGCATTTTTCTTCACTATACCTATTAGTTGCAGAATTCTTTACTTTGTTATACTGGCTTTGTCCTACTGCTATGTCTTTAAATGACTGAAATGTATGAAAGACTTTTGGGTTTATCAAATGCTTTAACAATAGCAGATGAGAAAATCATGTATTGTTGTATTGCTAACAAGGTGCCTCATGGTGATGGATTTTTAAATGCAAAACAATGCAGCCAGAATAAATCCTACTTAAAAATAATGCATAATTCTCTTAATAATAGTGAAATTTTATTCTCTATAATTTGGAGAAAGATTTTACACCAATATCCATCAGGAATGAAGATACTTCCTTCATTTTATAGTGTGAGTTTTGTATCAGTAGAGGCTCCTTACAGATTATTTTACTTTTATATGGAGTGGGGTGTAGACCAGAAGAGGATTTGACTTTTTGGATCTGGGATGACCAAAGGTTATGCATCATTTAATATGAAAGCTAGGAACCAAATTATCATACTCTGCAAAAGCAAGTTATGTTCTGACCTGCGAACCCACCTGTCCTGGCCCCTCCCATGAATTATAAAGCATTCTTCCTTCCTCAAAATTTTGGAAGAATTTGAAGAAATTTATTGTTAATATTACTTTTGGGGTTTTTTATTTGTTTTTTTATAAGCTAACTTTTGCATTTATTGAATATATATATGTATAGTTTTTTCCAAATTTTATTCGTCTCCTCTTCCACTCTCTGACTGTTCCACATCCCACAACTACTCCCCATCCTCTGTCTCCACAAGGATGCCCCCACTACCCACCCCTGCCCAACAAGATCTATAAACTACCCAGGGTCCTCCAATCTTGTGAGAGTTAGGAGCATCTTCTCTGACTGAACCCAGACCTGGCAGTCCTCTGCCAAATATATATATATGTTGGGGGCCTCATATTACTGGTGTATGCTGTCTGGTTGGTGGTCCAGTGTTTGAGAGATCTTGGGGGTCCAGGTTAATTGAGATTGCTGGTTCTCTTACAGGGTTGCCCTCCTCCTCAGCTTCTTCCAGCTTTTCCCTAATTCAACCACAGGGTTCAGCAACTTCTGTCCATTGGATGGGTGCAAATGTCTGCATTTGACTCTTTCAGCTGCTTGTTTGGTCTTCCAGAGTGCGGTCATGATAGATCCCTTTTTGTGAGTGCTCCATAGCCTCAATAATAGTGTCAGGCCTCGGGACCTTCCCTTGAGCTGAATCCCACTTTGGGCCTGTCACTGGACCTTCTTTTCCTCTTGCTCCTTTCCATTTTTATCCCTCAAGTTCTTTCGGAAAGGAACAAATGTGGATCAGAGATTTGACTGTGGGATGGCAACCCTCTCCCTCGCTTGATGTCCTGTCTTCCTGCTGGAGGTAGGTTCTATAAGATCCCTCTCCCTACTGTAGAGCATTTCATTTAATGTTCCTCATCCCTCTTTTTGAATCCTGAGAGTCTCTCACCTCCTAGGTCTTTGGTACATTCTGGAAGATGTCCCCAACCTCCTACCTCATGGGATTGCCTGTTTCCATTTTTTTCTGCTGGCCCTCAGGACATCAGTTCTTTTTCACTCAGTCCTTTTAGCCAATGCCAGATCAGGTCCCCCCTGCTCCACACCCTTGTCCACTTTCCTTCCCAGGTCCCTCCCCTCCCACTTGTGATTGCTTTATTCTCCCTCCCATGTGGGTCTGAGGCATTTTTACTTGGTCCGTTCAGCTTGCTGACCTTTTTGAGTTCTATGGATTATATCTTGTGTGTTCTGTTACTATTTTTTTTTTTTTGGCTAATATTCACTTACTAGTGAGTACATACCATGCATGTCCTTTTGGGTCTAAGTTACCTCACTCAGGATGATATTTTCTCGTTCCTTCCATTTCCCTGCAAAACTCAGCATGTACTCATTCTTAATAGTTGAGTAGTATTCCACTGTGTAAATGAGCCACATTTTTTGCATCCATGCTTCTGTCATTGACATCTGGGTTGTTTTCAGCTTCTGGTTATCAAAAAATAAGGCCAGTTTTATATGAGGAATCACTAGTCAAAGCCTTTGGCTATGAGCTTGTCATTGCTTATAATTCCTTTGATTGCCTCAGGTTTTTACTTTTACCCAGTACAGAATTTTTCAGGAATAGACTTATTTCATTTTTCCTTAAAATGTTGTTCTTAATATTCTATCTTTATTTCTACTAAAAACACATTGCCATTCCTCTTTGTAAATTGATGATTAATTGGGCATTTCCTTAGTCTCCCTAATTTTTATCTAAACTCATGGATTATTCTTGAAATTTGCCCTCTGACAGCCATATGTGTGCCATGACATGTTAATGCTGCCCACTGTATCCTCACTCCTACTTAAAAATCTCACAGTGATTAATAAATTTAACTTAAAAAAATAAAGAAAATATAACAAATCATAATGGGTCTGGGGGATAGATCAATCACTAAAGTTCTTGGTGCCTGATCATTAGAATCTAATTTTGATTCCCATCAATCACATAAAAGAAAAGCTTTGCAGTACATACACGTAATTTCAGCTCCAAGAAACAAGAAAGGCAAGTTATTGGTGTTATTGACTGATGTAGCCGAATCAATGTGTTCCACATTTCTTACAGTGTCTTCCTCAAAACGTAAAAACAAAAAAGAAAAGAAAAAGCCAGGAGTGATTGAGTAAGATGTTTACATGATGTTGACCTTAAGTCTGTACATATATACACCACACATGTCACAAACACACAAAAATAATAAAAAATGTACATTAAAATTTAAAAATAAAAAATGTAATGAAACAAATCTAAGAATGTACTATTTTTTTTCTTTAAACCGTTAATGAGAAAGTGCATTGACATCTAGTTGTGAGCTGTCCAAAAGGATTTGGAAGGCAGTCCATTTTCACTCACTTAAGAAATAAGTATTTCTTACTGGGCCATCAACAAGATCTATCTGTCCATGATTCTCTCAAAGGGCTGCAAATGAACATAAAATACAGGATCTTCTAACTATTTTCTATGAATCATCACACCATTCTTCTCAATAAAATAATATTCCTACTGATACTTGTCATAAATTTCATTTAATTAATTTCATCTATTATGCCCAATCATGCAACATTTTATGTGAGTATATATGTGCATCACTCTTTAAAAATTTCTTAGCTAGATCATTTGAAAAGGATATTTGATTATATCACTTGGGTAAGCAAGGGCTTGGTTTGTCCAAGTAGCTGAATCATATGAATGTTCGAGACCTCTAAATCATTAAAAATAAAAAGTCTTCCTTTTAGTATTCAAAATTTTAACTGTTAATTAATTGTTAATTGTTAATTAAAATGTTAGTAGTATATACCTTGGGAAGCTAAAATTCCACAGGCTCAATGAAATGTAATACTGAAAATGCTAAAACAGAATGAGGTGCCATACATTATTTAATCACTGCCAGAACTAATCATGGGGATGGCTAAGCAGGTAAAAAATAAATAAAGGTCGATTTATTTAAAAATATAAAAATAGTATTAATAAGACTGAAAACACATTTTTGTTGCTTCTGTCATTTAAATGTGTGTATGTGTATATATACATATATGTGTGTGTGTGTGTGTGTGTGTGTGTGAGTGAGTGTGTGTGTGTGTGTGTGTGTTTCTTTCTTTGTCTCTCTCCATTTACTTGCCTATTTTTTTTTCTGCCTCTCCTCAGTTCTTTCAATTGAGTTCTTTCTCGGTTTTCTTAGTCCCTTTAAATGAGTGTCAACAACACTGCTTGTATTGAGATTTTTTTTATAATCTATTCAATCTCTTCTATTTATTTATATACAGAATTTTACATAAAAATTTGGTCAAGATGCTTGGAATGTCTATGTTCTAGGTGTCATATTTGCTGTGGTCTACTCTTTCCCCTGACCCTTCACTTTACTGCCGATTAACACACTTTCTCTGTAATACTTCTGTTAGGTTTCAGGAGATGGAAAGAAAAAGAGTTTCATGAAAGAAACAAAAAATAGATAATTTTTCTGAGAGAAAAAGAAAAATGTCATATCAACCTAGGCTATAGTGCTCAGAGATCTGAAATAGAGAGTTTAAGGATAAGAGAAAAAATATTTGTGCAACTTTTTAGACTTATAATTTCTTCTTATCCTGTCCACCACAACACCCAGGACTAGTAATGCATAGAGTATTTCCTGGAACTCCAGATTGGGTAACTCCAAACAATAATCCAAACAACCACTCATAAATAATGGGAAATCAAGGACAAGACAAAGTTGCTCACTCTCTCAGTATCTATTTAATATAGTATTCTGTGAGGTGGTAGTACATGAGAGGAAGCCTGGTAAGATTGAACTAAGGCGTGAAGCCCCAGAGACCCAGAAGGAACAGTAGGAGCTTCACCTGCTCCTGAATCCAGGCCTCTGTCATGTAGCGACAGCCCCCAATAGAGAGAAATGTGGCCATCAGTCACATAGGGGCAGAGCTCCCAAGTCCCTCCTCATGTAGATAAGCATCTCAGGCCAAGCCAATAGGAAGCACCTGCTCTCAGACCGAACATAACCCCAGTACTCTATATAAGATTATATCCAAAGGAAATAGGAGTGTGTGAAGATTTCTCTGTAATGTGAGAGCATCTGTTTCACAAGAGAAGTAACACTGCCTTGGAAGAGAAAGCTCTCGCAAAGCTTTCACCACAAGAAGCTCGCCTGTACTCTTCTCATAAATCAGTCCTCCCTCAAGCTCAGTAAGGCTCAGTGAGGATCAATGCATCCAGTGCAGCATCTCAGAACAACAGCAGCAGTCAGGACAGTGGCACCAGAGCAGCAACAGTGGCAGCGTATACCCTCCTTAGTTGCATTCTTTCCACTTCACTTGAAATCTGCTGGGCTGGGCAAGATACCTCAGCAGATAGTTTCCAGTATGCAGACCCACAATACTTGAAGTTCTACTTAGAGCAATAAAACTACAAAGGTAAATCAAGGTGATACAAATTGGCAAAGAAGATAGCAACGTACCACTATTTGCTGATGATATGACAGTATACATAAGTGATCCCAAAAATTCTACCAGAGAACTTTTAAAGTTGATGAACAACTTCAGCAAAATGGCTGGATATAAAATCACCTCAAACAAATCTTCTTTTAGATATATGATAAATGGGGGGAGAAAAAATAGAGAATCAATATTCATCACAATAGTCACAAATAATATAAAATATCTTGGGGTAACTTTAACCAAATAAGTGAAAGATTTATATGACAATAACTTCAAGTATCCCTAGGAAGTAATTGAAAAAGACCTTAGAAAAATGGAGAGGTCCTCCAGGCTTATAGATTTGTAGGATTAACATAGTAAAAATGGCTGACCTACCAAAAGCAATCTACAGACTCAATGCAATCTCCTTCAAAATTCCCATACAATTCTTCACAGAAATGGAAAGAGTCATTCTCAACTTCATATGCAAATCCAAAAAAAAAACAGGGTAGCTAAAATAATTCCTACAATGAAAGAACTTCTGGAGAATCATCATCCCTAAACTCTGCTATAGGTCAGATGCTATAGATCAGTAGTGATAAGAAACTCATGGTATTGGTACAAAGGCAGGAAAGTCTATTCAATGGAATAGAATTGAAGACCAAAAAATAAACCCAGACACTTACTGACACTTGAACATTGACAAAGAACCAAAAATATACCATGGAAAAAAAGAAAACATCTTCAATAAATGGTGCTGATCTAACTGGAAGTCTATATGTAAAAGAATGAAAATAGATCCATAATTGTCATCTTGCACAATGATCAAGTTCAAGTGGAACAAGGATCTCAACATAAAACCAGATATACTGAATGTAAATGAAAACAAATTGGGAAATAGGCTTGAAGTCATTGGCACAGGAAAAAGTTTGATAAACATGATGCCAATGATTCAGGCTCTAAGATCAAGAAGTGATGAATGGGACCTCATAAAACTGAAAATCTTCTTCAAAGCACAAGATACAATCACTAACACAAAATGGCAATCTTCAGATTGAAAAAATTCTTCATTAACCCTATGTCCAATAGTGGGCTAATATGCAAAATATATAAAGAACTCAAGAACCTAACTACTGAAATACGAAACAACCCAATGAAAATATTGGGTATAGACCTAAACAGGTAGTTCACAACAGAGGAAACTTGAAGAGCCAGGAAGCACTTTAAGAAAAATTCAAAAGTCTTTAGTCACCAGGGAAATGCAAATCAAAACAACCCTGAGGTTCCCTTTATACCAATCAGAATGGCTAAGATAAAAAACGCAATTGGCAGTATCTCTTGGAAAGGATGTGTAGAAAGAGGTATATTTCATTCCTAGTGGGATTTCACACTGGTTCAAGCACTCTGGAAATCAATCTGCTGATTCCTCATAAAACTGAAAATAGATTTACCTGAAGACCCAGCTATACCACTATTCGGAATATACCCAAAAGCTGCACAACAATACCACAAGGACACATGTTTCAAGATGTTCATAACAACCTTATTTTAATATCCCAAAGCTGGAAACAACCCAGATATCCCACAATGACAGAATGGATACAGAAAATGTGGCTCATTTACACAATAGAATGCTATTCAGCTATTGAGAACAAGGACATCATGAGTTTTGTAGGGAAATGGATGGAACCAGAAAATATCATTGTTAGTGAGGTAACTTAGAGCCAAAAGGACATGCTTGGTAAGTACACACTAATAAGTGGACATCACCAAAAATGTACAGAATGCATAGGATAAAATCCACAGAACTCAAGAAGGTTAACAAGCAGAAGTGACCAAGTGAGAATGGTTCATTGCTCTTGGGAAATGGTCACAGGATAGAGAGGGAGGGAGAGACCTGGGTGAGAAAAGGGGAACATGATCTGCTTGAAAGGGAACAGTAGAGAAGCCTTAAGGGCCAGCATAATCAATAGAAATATTCAACCTTTGAGGGTGGCAGGTTCAGGGACCCTCTAGAAAGTACCAGAGACTTGGGAGTTTATAAATTCTCAAGATTCTAAGGGAGTGCCTTTAGGTGAAATGCCCTGCAGTAGGGAGAGGGAACTCATAGAGCCCACTTCCAGTAGAAAATAGGGCTACAAGTAGAGGGATTAGCAACCCATAGTCAACAATTCTGACCTAGAATTGTTCCTGTCTAAAGAACTGCAGAAACAAATTCTGAGAAGAAACAGAGGGAAAGGTGGTCCAATGTCTGGACCCACTTGGGATCCATATCAAGGGGAAGTCCTAAGGCCAGATACTATTATTGATGCTGTGGTGTTTTTACAGAGAGGAGCCTAGCACGGTTGTCCTCTAAGAGATACAACAATCAGCTAACTAAAACAGATGCAGATACTTACACCCAACCATTTAATTGAAGTTGAATTAGAAAAAAGGTGGAAGAAGCAGTTTCAACTAACATGTACCCCTGAGATCTCTCAGACACTGAGCCACCAAGCAGGCAGCATATGTGAGCTAGTCCAAGGCCCCTGAAACATATATAGCAGAGCATCTGGCCTCAGTGGGAGAAGATGCACCTAACACTTGGGAGAACTGAGGCCACAGGGAGTGAGGAGGCAGGGTGGGGGTAGAGGAACAGTAGGAGGAGGAATTGTATGAAGAACTGTGGGAGGGGTACAGGACTGTAAAAAATAAGTAAAAGTAATTTTAAAAACCAAACTTCTCAGGATATCATGTAACATACTACAAAATACACCACATAAATGATGACCATGCTATGCCATTCCTGGGCATATACCCCCCAAAATGCTCTGACATATAACAAGGACATATGTTCATAGCAGCCTTATTTATAATAGCCACAAGCTGAACACAATCCAGATGTCCCTCAACAGAAGAATGGATATAGAAAATATGGTGCATTTTCACAATGGTGTACTACTCAGCTATTAAAAACATTGACTTCATGAAATTTGCCAGTAGATGGAATGAACTTGAAAATATCATCTTGAGTGAAGTAACCCAATCCTAAAAAAACACACATGGAATGTACTCTCACTGATAAGTGGATATTAGCCAAAAAGAAGCTTGGAATACCTGGAATACAACTCACAGGCCAGGTGAAACCCAAGAAAGAAGAAGATCACACCAAAGTGTGGATGCTACAATCCTACTCAGTAGGGAGAAGGAAATAATCTCCAGGAAGTATAGGGAGAGATGGGTCTGGGAGGAAGGGAGGAGAGACAGTGCAGTCATGTGCCAGAATCAGGTACGGGAGGAGACAGGGAAGAAGTACAGAGAGTCAGGAAATTGAATGCTGCTCTGTAGCACTGTGGAATGGGGAGCTGGGAGTAGTCACTAGAAAGTCCTAGATTCCAGGGACAAAAGAGGGTCCCAGGAAGCCAACAAGGAAGACATTAGCTGAAATATCCAACAAAGGGGAGATAGAACTTGTAGAGACCATATCCATTGAATAGGCATGGCCCCCAGTGGAGGCATGGGACTAGGTGGTCTCATCTCAAAAATATTAATCCAGAATTCCTCCTGTCAAAAGAAAATGCATGGACAAAGAGTGAAGCAGAGACTGAAGAAAAGGCCATCCAGAGACTGCTCCACTAAGGGATCTATCCCATCTGGAGACACCTAATCCAGACCCTATTGCTGATGCCAAGAAATGTTTACTGAAAGGAGCCTGGTATAGCTCTGGTTTCTGCCAGAGCCTGACCAATATAGATGTGGATGCATGAAGCCAAACATTGGACTGAGTATGGGGACCTCAGGGGAAAAGATATCGCAAGGTCTGTAGGAGCTGAAGAGGTTTCCAACCTCACAGATAGAACAACAATATCAACCAACCAGAACTCCCAAAGCTGCCAGGAACTAAACAACCAACCAGAGAGCAAACATAGGGACACTCATGGATCCAGTTGGATATGTAGCAGAGGACTGCCTTATTGGGCTTTGTGGGACTGTAGAATCCTGGGTGTTCGGCCACGCCCCCAAAACCCAGAGACCTAGCATAAAGCCCTTGCTATGTCACAGAAGTCACGAGACTAACAGGTCTCTGCCTCAAAACTTACATATTACCTGAAGCCCTGCTCACTTCCAATGTATAAACAAACCCCTTCCAACATTTTTTAGGAAAGCTCGCTCGCCACTCAGACACATCACCATGTCAATAAATCTGGATGCCAATCTATCTCACATGTCTCTTGAAATCTTGGACTCGTTGTGTAAGCCAAAACACACAAGGCGGGGCAGGAGTGGGAAAGATAAGTCTTGTTCTAGAGGACCACGGGACACTTTCTCTTGAGAGCTGCGGTTTTTGAGACACCCCCACCCGCTGCTGTGTGCCAGCTCACGGGACGGGGGATGGGAAGCCTTTCTCTCGGTAGTCGGCTCTGCCCAGGGCGACTGAACAGCGTGTCCCCGACCGTCGGTGCCCAACAGGGCTTCACTGGGTGGAAAGCTCCTTGGTTCTGTGGAGGCTTTATGACCCAGAGTAGGGCAATGCTATGGCACTGAGGCAGGAGTGGGTGGTCATGCAGGAGAGCACCTTCATAGAGGCAGGAGGAGGGGATAGGGGGTGTGTACAGAGGAAATTGGGAAGGATTATAACATTTTAAATGTAAACAAATAAAATAAACTTTACCTATTTATAGTAGGAGACCCCAAACCCTCACTCTCACCAATGCACCGGTCATTGAGACAAAAACTAAACAGAGAAATAACGAAAGTATCTACTGTTATGAACCAAATGGACTTAAAAGATAACTATAGAACCTTTCATCCAAACATAAATAATATACAATCTTCTCGGCATCTCACAAAACCTTCTCCAAAAGTAACCATATAGTCAGGCACAAACCAAGCCTCAGCAGATAAAGGAAAATTGAAACAATGCCTTTCAGATCACCATGGATTAATGGTAGACTTCAAAAACAACAGAAAGTCAACATATGGAAACTGAACAAACCTATGCACTTATATCTGAGTCTGAGAACAAATAAAGACTGGGAGAGAGGGGTGGCAGTCTGGATGTTAAATGAATATGCAAATAAATGAAAAACTAAAATATTGTATTTATTATTTAAGAATTTCATAAAATAAGTGTTTACCATATTCATTCCTTTCTCCCCTCAACTCTTCTTACATCAACCACATTGTCAAACTTATCTAAATTTATGCTGTGAGAAGGGTCGGTTTTCATTATACATGTGGTCTCTAGTAGGTCAGCTATACCCCAATGGTTCATTCTCTATCCAAAATGTTCAAGCTGGACTCAATGGAATTTCTGTTTTAAGATGTCACAAGTTTAGAACCACAATTCTTGAATCTGTTCTTTCTATATATTATCTTAGGCTCAATTATTTTGTTTTTAGTATTTGATTTTTATTTATGTGTATGCGCTGAGTGTGTGTGTGTGTGTCTGTGTGTGCGCGCACACACATGTTTGTGCAAAAGTGTACCTTGTATCTGAAAAGGACAAAAAATGGGTTCAGATTCCAAGGAGCTGACATTACAGGTGGCCATGAAATGCTTGACACAGGTGCTAGGGACAAAATTCAGGACTTCATCAGGAGCAGCAAGTTTTCTGAACCAGCTATCTAGCTCTCAAACTGCTTCTTTATGATAATTACTTACATACTGCCTTGACACTCACATACTTCCTATTACAAGAAACTTTCATAGTCAATTACCTATCCACAAATGTGGAAAGTTTCAATATTGTGTTGCAATTTTCACTACATTAGACCACCTATAGAGATCATGGGCTGGTTTCTTGCAGATAACTAGAGATTGCTATCTAATACTGATATCATTTGAAGCCAGGATATGCATATTTTGGATGGATGACAAAGCCAGACAATTTACTGATCTAGGAGATGTGTATTCTGATGTCATAATCGATGATGAGCTCAAAAACCACAGATATGTTTTCCCTCTTATGCACAATCAACCACATACTCACACACTTTGAAGCTGCTTTAGTTCATTTTCTCTTGAGTGAATTTCCTCTCATATGTTCATGTGTTTATTGGATTCACATTTTATTACTGTCTCTCCCATTAGTAAGCAAGTTTTATTATAATAGAGACCCAACTCTTTCTTTCACCAACATATATGTGAATGTAGAAGCATCTTCAGTCCTTAATAGGACTTTAGAACATGCTTGTTAAACATTTTTGTAAAGATTACCAGACTAGATAGCCAAAACAAAATAAAACAAATTTAAACACATAGTGAAATGGACCTCAACTTCAGATTAAAACACAGTAACTTGTTTTTGCATATTGACTCAGTAAATTGTATTTGCATATACATAAATGTGTAAATATATATATATATATGCCCATGAGATAGTGTGCATGCACACAAACACACACACACACACACACACACACACACACACACACACACACATATATATATATATATATATATATATATATATATATATATATATAAACTGAATTTTTTAATAAAGAGGAGCCTGGAACTGAGAGTGTTGAGGACATGGGAGTCTTTGTAGAAATGAGAGAAGGGTGTAAGTGATATAAATGCAGTACGTATATATAAACTGTTTACAATTTAAATTTAATTTAAACACATTCACAAACTTGCTCTCATGCTTCTTCAATTCTGTCAACCACCAAAATATCTTTTAATATTTATAACACTTCATGGGAACAGGAGAAATTGAGAACTTTTGGAGAACTAAAGAGATGGCTCAGCAGCTAAGAGCATTTATGGAACATTAATGAGGATATCAATGAATCAGATATCTCACAGATGACTATAGCCCAAGACCTCAGGCTGGAAGGGGTAGATGATCACTATGTTCATTCCTCGATTATAGAATAGATGTGAAAATCTGAGTACTATGTCCAGGAAGAAATCTGCTTTACAAAAAAGATTTGCATAAAGTAATAATGAAAGGTAGCCAATGCCTTTTTCCAAACTGTACACAAACAAGCGCTGCATGTACACAAACACACAGATTCTCAAACAGATATGCACACAGATAAATCTTCAGCAGAATGGCATAGTTGGGCAAGCAAGATGGTTTAGCAAGTAAAGGGGCCTACCTTCAAGTCCTATGATCAGAATTTGATCTCTTGGACAGACATAGTGAGAAAAATAATTAACACTCACAAGTTATACTCTACCATCCAAGTGTGTACAGTGGAACAATCTTACACCCATACACATGTATAAATATGCACATAAAATAAATATATAAATATAATAAAATTTTAACAAATTTTAAAAAATAACATAGAAAAAGAAATCATGAAACTAAACTTAAAAAGAAAATCTGATAAAACACACATGATATTCTTGGACGAAAATTCTATTATTCAGTACATTTACCACACAGATGTATTTGATAAGAAAATTATATAATAACAAAAGAAAACTGATAATTATAGGAATCAATAACCTTTGCAACTACACAATTTTTTTTTATCAAATGAAAAGTCTCAAGTCTTTCATTAGAAAACAGTTATTAAGTTGGGGGAAGATGCTAGACTAAAAGATATCCCATTGTGATCAGGAAAAGGACTAAAGTCAAAGAAAGAAAACCAAAATCAGAGTCTATTTCAGGCAAAGGTAAACAGAGTTTGTAACTCTATCTATGGGTACCTGGAAAGTGAAAAGAGATGAGAGACACTGCGAGAAGAAGCTAAGTCAATCACAGTTTAGATCCTGGCACATGGCTCAGGTGTGGAATTAGGAGAGCCGAAACACCTTTCTAAATTTAATTAAAGTAGCCTAGGTAAAAAAGACTGGGAATCACAGTCTTCCAAGATCTTAAAACAGGTTGCAAACATTAATGAGGTAGGTTTTCTTACAAAGACTAACCAATAGTGTATTGGAATTTCTTTTTGTTACATTACATGTCTTAGTGTGTAGGAATTAGGCACTATCTTCTAAAGGACTTACTTTGTGAAACTCAGCTACCATAGTGGCCTACATCAAAGAACAACCATAAGATTGTGGGTCTCATTTTAATAGACTGCAGGCTATGGAGTAGAGACAGCCACAGACAAGTGGTAATCAGTATGAAAGTGACAAATTTAGAGAAGCCAAAGAGTCTAAGCAGTAGGAAGCCCAACCAAAGCACTATGCTTAGTTTTTGGAGCAACAGGACCTGGGTTTAGATCCTAGAAACCATGTAATAATAGATGTGGTAGTACACATTTGTAACTTCTGTGTTCTTACCAGGTAATGAGAAGCCCAGACCTAATTCCCAGAAGATTGTGGACCAGCTACCCTGCGATACAAAATAGTAAATATGATGATACTTTGTCTAAAACAAAATAGAAGGTGAAACCCATCAGAGAGATTATCTTTCCTCGTTTTCATATACATGCCGTACTTGATGTACACTGACAGTCATATTGAAAACATCCACGAGTGAAGTTGCTAGGTTTTAGGTGTTCAAGACACCAAATATATGAACTAGTGACAAACTACTTAAATATAACTGAATAGACCATCATATGATCATGGTATTCTATTCCACTTTCAAAATTAGTAGTGTGTTTAACTAGCCTTGATATAGCTGTGTATCCAGAATGTTTTCATTCCCATATAGTTTCTCTTTTGTTCAGCATTGTCTGATTTTACAAGGTGACTTTTGTAGTTTATTTGTATATAGAGAATGGTCACTTACTGGCTATTGAGATTATACATTTCCTCTGGCAGCTTGTACATACTTCTTTTACTATATTTATGGATCATGGCAGAAAGGATGTTATAATTTTGCAATATTCAAATATACTCCCATGTTACTAGCAAAACTTAGTTGATATTTTATCGAAGTAACAACCTTATTCTCAGAATTTTGACTTTTTTTTTCACTTCAATATTAATCTTTTAGTCCATCAGGTACTCACACTTACTGGCACTTACCTTAGCATTTATAATATGATTGTGTAATATCATATTTAGTGACAGTTTCCTTAGATTCTTTGAAGTAAATATTTTGTACATTTGCAAAGAATCTAGGCAAAATGCAACTAGGTTGTCAGAGATGAGAGAACAAGATTAAAATTGCTGGTATTGTGTGACCTGGAGGGGATCACAATGCTGCAACTGGTCATGGCAGCAATGGAGATGCTGCTGGGCCTCAGACTGAATGCAGCCTGGGTATGGTGTGAGACTTGGGCCTAAATTCTCACTTGCACTACACTTGCTAAGCAGTGTTAAACAGCCTTCTGTTTTTTGTTTTTTCCCATTGGGGTTCAATGATGCTCAGATTTGGCTTTATTTTTATTTTATATATTTTTTAGTTTGGCAAGTGCACATTTCTCTAAAAATTAATTAATAATAAATGTTTCATAAAAATCGACAACTTACAAAATCAGAAAGACTTTTACTTCTTACTCATACATATCTGAGTGATTGTCAGAATTAAACAGAAACTTTTTAATGCAAGATTATATTCCTTTAGAATTGTCAATTAATTGTCTGTCACTAAGCCAAGAAATGATCTTCAGATGCTGTATAGCTAACTTTAGTAAATAAAAAACAGCCAGTTCCCAGGCTGGCTAACCTGAAGAGCCCAGCATGGCGAAAAAAGACCTGCCTCCAAAAGGACAGAACAAACTGACTTAAACATTCTTTTATAAATATCATGGTATGCATGTACTCACATTCATACAAACAAACACTCACTAATTATAATGCATTTTAAAAGTGAAATAAAAAAGCTACAAATTCTAAAATCTGAAGTAAAAAATATATGAGAAAAAACTTAGAAAAAATAAAGATATTGATAGGGGTCTTATTTGATAAACAAAATATTGTGAATGCATTGTAGACCAAGAAATTTAAAGATGCATTGTATATAAACTATCTTTTAATTAGAAAATGATTTAAATTAAATAGATGTAATAGTCACAAAATTGTTGGGAGCCGCGGCAGGTGCTGGAAAAGTCCGCTATCGCTAGGTGGCGCTGTCAGCCATAATTTTTCCTAGTAAACAAATAAAGTGCGCATGTGCCATGGTAAAAGCCCGCCAAAGCTAGCCCATCCCACGGCGTTTGGCGCGCTACGAGTATACAGCCAATCAGAGGTGATTACGCCACTCTAGGGTATATATAGGGCTTTCCCAGGGCTGGGGGTCGTCTTCTGCCACCATTTTGGTTTAGGGAAATAAACGTGTTTCTACGGAAGGATTCTGGTGTGTGTGTGTGTGTGTATGTTTTTGCCGGCGAGACACTACACTCGCGCGCCTCACATTTGGTGCCGAAACCCGGGAGAATTTACCATCGCCGGCACGTTTTCAGAAGACCCGCCGCTCGCCATCCACGCGTGGAGGAATCCAGAACCATAGGACGGGGTAACGTTCTCTGAAAGATATGTTTCGATTTGATTTGATTCACTTCCCTCCCCAGTTGGCAGGAACTTTAGAGGCTCTCGCCATGATGCTAGCAGCATCACTTTTCTTACTCCTGGTTTTCGTGAGGGTTCGGAGAATAGTACAAATCAGCATGTCAGAGACAGAGACAGGAAAGAAGCGCTTAGGAATTCAGAAAGAAAAAGGAAGAAAAAGTATATTTAAGGAAAAAGGCCCTTCCAAAGACACACAGTCCAAGGAAGTGAGAGATGAGAGAAAAAACGCTCTTGGGAGAGACGGGAGAACAGGAAGCCTCAGAAAGAGATCTCTTTATCCGGTAAAGGAAGTGCTGGGGCGTGATGCCTCTGAGTCGGAGGGGATAACTTCCTCAGAGGACTCAGATGAAGAAATAGGTAAACAGTTACCGCTGCAAAATCTAAAGCAGAGGAAAACGAGAGATAGAAGCCGGACAGCCTCTCGGCCTGTAGCGCCCTCCCAACCTAATGTTCCCGGCGCACTTCCGCCTCATGTGGACGGACGTGGCTCAAGCTCCTTCCTTTCAGAGGAAGACAAAAGAAAAATGTTACAAGCTTTTCCAGTGTTTGAGGACGCGGGAGGAGGCCGTGTCCACGCGCCTGTAGAGTATGCTTCTATCAAAGAATTTGCTGAATCGGTTAACAAATATGGAGTTGATGCTAATTTTACAATTATGCAGCTTGAGAGATTTGCCACTATGGCAATGACTCCGAATGATTGACAGAACACAATAAAAGCTGCCCTCCCTAATATGGGACAGTATATGGAATGGAAGGCCTTGTGGCACGACGCTTCTCAAGCACAGGCAAAGGCCAACGCTAATGCAGAGGGCAACCAGAGACAGTGGACTTTCGAATTATTAACAGGGCAAGGACAGTATGTTGCTCACCAGACTAACTATGATTGGGGAGCATATGGCCAGATTTCCGCCGCCACAATTAAGGCATGGAGGGCCCTCTCGAAAAGGGACGAGGCTGGAGGAAATTTAACAAAAATATTACAAGCCCCCCAGGAGTCCTTCTCAGAATTTGTTGCTAGAATGACAGAAGCAGCAGGCAAAATTTTCAGAGACCCAGAACAAGTCAAGCCATTGATCGAGCAATTAGTATATGAAAATGCCTCACCAGAATGTAAGGCAGCTATTACCCCTAGGAGAAACAAAGGGCTGACAGATTAGATAAAGGTCTGCCGAGGTCTTGGAGGCCCACTGACTAACGCCGCCGGCCTGGCAGCAGCTATCCTACAGGGCCAGAGCCGCTCAGGTCCTGGCAGCCGTAAAGTATGTTATAATTGTGGTAAACAGGGTCATTTGAAACGAGAATGTCGTACTCCTATACAAAAGAAAACCCCTGGGTTATGTACTAAATGCAGGAAGGGATATCATTGGGCCAATGAATGTCGCTCAGTTAAGGACATTCAGGGAAGGATTATTCAACATGATCCCTCCCCTATAGAAAGAGATGAAAATATTTCAAAAAACGAATATCCGGGCCCAATGTCTCAGGGCCCCAAAAAATATGGGACACAAGCCTACAACCGGGGGAGATCTCTAACTGCAGAGCTATTAGAGGGTCCGCAGGGTTGGACCTCCGCTCTATCTCCCAATTCTTATTAATGCCACATGAGGGTGTACAACCTATCCCGGTTGATTTTAAAGGTCCCCTGCCTGAGGGAAGCGTTGGCCTCATTCTAGGCCGATCCTCTCTTACCCTGAAGGGGCTTGTGGTTCATCCTGGTGTTATAGACCAAGATTATACAGGAGAACTTCAAGTTCTCTGTTCTTGCCCACAAGACATATTTTCTATCTCCCCTGGAGATAGGATTGCTCAATTGGTTATTCTTCCAAGTTTACATAATTGTTTTCCATCCACCGGGGCGCCAAGAGGTGCCAATAGGTTCGGTTCTTCAGGAACTGACTTTGCTCATTTAGTAGTGGATCTCAAAACCAGACCCACTTTACAATTAACAATAGAAGGGAAGAGCTTTACAGGAATTTTAGACACAGGAGCTGATAAAAGTATTATTTCCTCTAACTGGTGGCCAAAAACGTGGCCTGTTACACAGTCATCCCATTCCTTACAAGGGTTGGGATATGAGGCCAACCCCACCGTCAGTTCACGCTCCTTGATTTGGAAGACGCCAGAGGGTCAGACAGGAAGCTTTATACCTTATGTGCTTCCTCTCCCCGTTAACCTCTGGGGAAGAGACATTTTACAAGACCTGGGACTGACACTAACTAATGAGTACTCTCAACAAGCTATTAATATTATGAAAAGAATGGGATATAAGGAAGGAAAAGGCCTTGGCAGAAAGGAACAAGGAAGGTTAAACCCAATTTCACAAGAAAGTAATACAGGGAGACAAGGTCTGGGTTTTCCCTAGTTGCCACTGAGGGCTCCTTGCCCATACCCTGGCTTACAGAGGAAGCCCTGTGGGTTCCTCAGTGGCCCCTATCCTCTGAGAAATTGGAAGCTGCTACAAGGCTGATTGAGGAACAGGCACAGCTTGGTCATTTAGAACCTTCTACTTCTCCTTGGAATACCCCTATCTTTGTTATAAAAAAGAAATCAAGAAAATGGAGACTTCTCCATGATCTAAGGGCCATTAATAAACAGATGCAGCTGTTTGGCTCAGTGCAACGAGGCCTGCCTCTGCTCTCTGCTTTACCTAAGCAGTGGAGGATAATAATTATAGACATTAGGGATTGCTTTTTCTCCATTCCCCTACACCCGCAAGATAGGCAAAGATTTGCTCACCTTACCTGCTGTTAATCACCTTGAACCAGATAAAAGATATCAGTGGACAGTTTTGCCTCAAGGCATGGCCAATAGTCCTACTATGTGTCAGCTGTATGTACAAATGGCCCTTGAACCTGTTAAGAAACAATTTCCTTCTCTACTCTTGATTCATTTTATGGACGATATTTTAATATGCCATAAAGAGTTGACCATTTTGCAGAACTCATATCCTTTATTAATTGCTACATTAAGACAGTGGGGTCTACATATTGCCACAGAGAAGGTTCAAATTTCAGAAATTGGTTCCTTTTTAGGAACAGTTATTTACCCTGAAAAAACAGTTCCTCAAAAATTAGAAATTCGCAGAGATCATTTACATACCTTAAATGATTTTCAAAAGTTATTAGGTGATATAAATTGGTTAAGACCATTTTTGAAAATTCCCTCTGCTGAATTAAAACCTTTGTTTGACATTCTGGAAGGAGATTCCCATATTTCCTCACCAAGAGCATTAACACCGGCTACAAACCATGCCCTGCGATTGGTGGAGGATGCCTTACAGGAAGCTCAGCTAAAACACATTGATGAGACCAAAACTTTTAATCTGTGTGTCTTTAAAACCAGACATTTACCAACTGCCGTATTATGGCAGGATGGGCCCTTATTATGGATTCATCCTAATACATCTCCTACAAAGATTATTGAATGGTATCCAGATGCGGTTGCTCAGCTTGCCTTACGGAGATTAAAAGCAGCTGTCACTCATTTTAGAAGGGAGCCTAAAGTTTTAATAGTGCCTTATACTGCACATCAAGTTCAAATATTAACTGCTACCTCTGATGTTTGGGCCGTGTTGGTCACCTCCTTTAATGGTCAAATAGATAATCACTACCCTAAACATCCCATTTTACAGTTTGCCTTAACTCAAGCTATTGTATTTCCACAGGTCTTATCTCAAAAGCCGCTCCTGGAAGGAGTGGTTGTTTACACAGATAGGTCAAAGACAGGTGTGGGTGCGCGACCCTCGTAGCCTAGCCAGAGAGCTCACCATTCTTTGGTGCTGGCTGTGGAGAAATGTCAGTCAGCCTAGACACGGGACATTGGCCAGTGCCTGTTTAACAAGTCAAAAAAGAAATAGCCAGTAGACAGATTCCTCAGCCGCTACACCCTAGGGCTTCTGGTATAGGCACCCTGTAAAGCCTCAAACATTTGAGCACCACCCTCTGTTTTTTAAAACAAAAAAGGGGCAGATGTTGGGAGCCGTGGCAGGTGCTGGCAAAGTCCGCCATCGCTAGGTGGCGCTGTCAGCCATAATTCTTCCTAGTAAACAAATAAAGTGCGCATGTGCCATGGTAAAAGCCCGCCAAAGCTAGCCCATCCCACGGCGTTTGGCGCGCTACGAGTATACAGCCAATCAGAGGTGATTACGCCGCTCTAGGGTATATATAGGGCTTTCCCAGGGCTGGGGATCGTCTTCTGCCACCATTTTGGTTTAGGGAAATAAACGTGTTTCTACGGAAGGATTCTGGTGTGTGTGTGTGTGTGTGTATGTTTTTGCCGGCGAGACACTACACGCGCGCGCCTCACACAAAATAATTCAATCTTTTATTGAGACATGATTGAGTCATTGAAGACAGATCAACAAAGCAACACTTCTTTCCTGTGTCATGCCAAGGATTTGTGGCTGCTGCCTTTTGTGCGGTTATTGTATGCCAATGTGTGATCAGTAGTATATCCATCATTTTATCTTTGTATGCATGGTAGAAGCTGTAGCACAAATATTTGTGAGCACACATATAATTGAGATGTTCACTAAAAAAAGCTGCTTAGATTTCATACAAGGGACATTGTTACTGTTTTCTGTTGTGTTAGAGGATGAGCAAGATGAGATTTGTTTGTGCTTAGAAGCATTACAGAACTCAAGTGGATATGATTCTTCACAAAGCAGGATAGAGTAGTGGGTGTTTCCAATTGTGACAGTTCTGTCACATGTGAAAATTCATGTCTATTGACTGCAGATAATGTACTAATATAGCAGAATCAGATCAAAAATTCTACCCAAGTATATCATGGAAGTTCTTTGCAAGAGTGTGTGCAACTTAGAAACTCATGGCCTGGACCACCAGGAAACATGAGCTCATGGAAACTGTATCATAGGTCCCCTGATTTACTTCTTTCCTACTTCCAGTCATCCAGGGTCACATCATTATATAAAGCTCCTACATTTAAGTTTAAATGTGACAGTAAGCAGACAGCAGTAATGCCCACCTTTAATACCAGCACTTGAGAGACAAAAGCAGGGAGATTTCTGTGAGTTTGAGTCCAGTCTGATTTACCGTGTGTTCCAGTAGAGGCAAGTATACAGAGAAACTCTATTCTGAAAAATTAACAGAACCAAAAGAAAACAAAAAGATTTCACAGTCCTGGATATTAAAGTAGTTTATTTTTCTTGATTTTATTCTCCCTCACTCTATCAACCCTTGCTAATGTCAGCCAGAAGAAATGTCTGGAAATCATTTGTTATTTTCTTTCACATAATTCCACAGTGGTTACTCGTAATGAGTAACTTCAGGCCTAACTAGGAAACACTCTTTTTTAATAGAGTGATTTTGCTTTGTTTTGTTTGTAATTTGTGTGTATGTGTGTGTTTCAGATGATGAATGTAGTTGTATGTGGAAGCCAGAAGAGGGTATCAGATCATCTGGAAGACAACTCTAACGCTCTACAAGAGTAGTATGGGCTATAAAGTGCTTAGCCACCTTTCCAACCCTACTTAAAAAGAGCAAACTTTTCAGTATTCTTCCTCCTTTTCTCCTTTTTTCTACAATTACCAGAGACTGTAGATGGAGAGTACTTTCTGTTTTCTTCTGTAAGTATCCATCATCCTTCAACCCTCCTCTCAATGAAAACTGTGCTGCAGTAGGACCATTTGTTTCCTCTTTTTATTTGTTTCCAAACTTACTTTTCCTGTGTTGCCGAGACTTTCCGAAGACATTTTGGTGTTTGAAGGTTGGTGGTGGGAGGTTGAATGATAGCTAGGTCTCAGCTGAAAGACAGGTGACCCTGATTCCAACACTTACCAGTTCCCCTAACCATAGACCTAGCCAAAACTGTGTCGTTGTATTTATATTTTTGCCTTGACTGCAGAGCCTGGTAATTCCACTTCTGTATGGTTGTACATGGTCAAACTAATTCTAGAGGGAAAGTCATGCTAAGAGACCATATTCTCCTACAGGACTCTGAAGTAGCCTTGCCTTCAGCTTGCCTTTTCCATTTTTTGCCTATTTTAAATTGGAAAGAAAGTGCTTCCACTTCTTAGACTTTAATTTTCACACCTTGAACTGTTTTCTGTAGTGAGAGCATTTGAAAAGATGCCTCCAGATGTTCTTCATTGTTTGAAAAAATGAAAAAAACATCTTTCTTATTTTCTTTTAAAGTGTATCCTCTGTGCCATGGAGGAAAAAAAGAAAAGGTGTAATTTACTCTACTGATATTGGAGTTTGTGAAGTAGGAGGATGATGGTCCCTCATGTGATTAATATTAATAATGATAATATAAGCTCCTACAAAGTTCCCCATGGATCCCATATTATTCTGTCTGCATAATGAATCTCTTGAATATTTAACAGCTAAGGGGAAGAAAACTCAGCTAAACAAGCTTTAAGCTGTCATGTATATTCATGATATTCATGGATAAGTCGCTTGCTGGTGATGGGAAAAGGCTGGTCTGTCAGGGACAATATATGTCATTCTCGACTTTAATCAAACTGCAAGTGACTTCCTATGCCACAAAAAAGAGCTTCCTTTAGAGTCTAAGAAAATGGAATTCTTCCTTTTCTGAAGATGATTATATTAAATTCTCCCCTGAAACTGCTCACTCTTTTTCTGCAGTGACCTCAGGTGAGCATGAGGGGTCTGGGCTGATCTAATCTGAAGCAGCTTGAGAGGCAGAGGCTACAGACAAACTGGAGACTGAGGGCTTGGTGGGAGAAGGTTGATCAAAAGGAGATAACAACAAATTTGCATATCTATACTTGCATATGGTTAGGGTGAAAACAAAATATATGTTTTACCTTATTCACTTTCACCCCATCTATCTTACCAGGAATGAGATGCAAGCAGCTCTTTAGGCCAAAGGCATATTCCTTCATATAGACTTTATTAGACACAACATTTTCTTATGAAAATGACTTTTTTCCAATTCAATACACCCTGTAAATGAAATTTCCTTGGTGTCTTATATGAACTGTGGCACTTTCCCCTTTACTTCTATGCTCAGTGTTCTGAACTGCTTCTTGCTGACTAATAAATTAATAAAATATATTAATATGAAATTACTAACATCAACTTAATAAGACATGAAATTGCAAAACCCAGAAGTCTCTCCCTCATTGCAGTTGCTTATAGACCTCACTATTGAGCATGTTTTCTGCTTTTCTGTTACATTTTTTCTTTTTTTATTACTTTTTTCAGATACAAATCAAAATATTCATCGTGTTTATTCTGGTACTTAGAAAATTTCACATTATTTTGTACCCTGTTCACAAACATCTGTTCATGCAGACCTGTTTGCAAACTTCTGTTGCTGTCAACTAGCCACTTTCTTAAATGCTAATGGAAATATATGACTATTGTTCTTATTCCCTTCGCCTACCTTTAAAAACCTCAAAATTGACTGTTTTTTGGTTGTTGTATTGTTTCCTCTACAAGTGTATACCTCCTAACTCTTCCCCAATTATTCCAATAATTGGGACCAAATATTAACATATATGAGCCCATGTAGGCAATTCTCATTTAAATGAAAACTGAAAAGGAGGGAATCACTGAATTAGTTCTTCCTTAAAATATTTAAAATATACGTACTGGAAAATAGAGCAACATCTTTGTCCAGCAAGAGATACAACAGCTTGCTACCCAGTGGGATGGTTGAAATTAAAGATGAGCAGTATCATACTCTATTGTTTATAAAGTGGAATGATCTTGTGGTATTGGTAAATGAGAAATCTAACAGTAAAATTTGTAACTCCTTTGTAACTATAATAGTATGTGTGAGTGTAACTGTGTTTTGTGTGTGTATGTGTCTGTGTGTGTGTGTGTGTGTGTGTGTGTGTGTGTGTGTCGGTCAGGGAGGTGTCAGGTGTCAACATGTATTGTGGGAATCTATATACTGGAGACCAGAAGTCAACCTAAGTTAGCATTTCTCAGTAATTGCACTATCTTTTCTGAGACAGCATCTCTCGTTAGTCTGTAACTCATACAGTAAGCTAGGCTGGTTAGCCAATGAACCCTAAAATGCTCCTTTTATTTCTCTCTTCTTCTCCAGGCCTGAGACTTCAAGTAGAAGTCACAAATCCTGGTTTTATAAGGTGAGTTCTGAAGATGAAATTTTAAAGACAGGCACATTACTTGCTGAATTACTTCTAGCTTAACTTAATACTTACTTTCTCCAAGAATGTAAAAATGAATTTTTAATGAAAACTATTCATTACAACAAAATATAGAAGCAGAGTGATGTTCAATAACTGGGGAATAAATTAATAAGCCATCGTATAAATTGACAGAAGCTTGTTTTCAGCAACAGTATATACCGTTGAATCTTTAAAATATGCCATAAAAAGAAAGATTTGAATAAATATTCCGATACAGTGATGACTGTAACATATGAATTAATAAGATGCACAAATCTAGAGTATGGAGCAAAATCAAGATCTCAATTGTCCTGTTTGTTGGGATATGACAGGAGAAGAACCAGTTAAGACTCTCTAAGGTGGAGGTAAAGAGGAAGTGCTCCTTCAAAAGATGCATGTCCCAACGCCTATCTAGCAAAAATCAAATGTAAACCATTCTTTGTGAATGGTTTTTCAAAGTAAAGAAAACCCTATAACAAATATTAAAATCTAGGGCATAATATGCAGGCTAGTGTTTTTGTCATGCACATTTATTTATTTATTTAATCATGATATGAATAAAAAGGAGATAGCTTAATAGATGGAGATACAACTAAGTAAAATTAGTCAGGGTGCTTGTTAAATGGCTTAATCAGTAAAGTACTTGCTGTGCAAGCATAAGGACCTGAGGTCAGATACCCAGAAACCACAGGGGCCACATGTGCTAAATAATTTCTGTAATCCCAGCACTTCTACAGTGATATTAAAGGAAAACAAAAGAATCTCTGGACAGTTGAATGCAGGGTGTCTTGGTTTATTCAGTATAGAATAACAAAATATCCTGTCTCAAAATGATGGTGATAAGAAACAATAGCCAAGGTTGCACACATGCTTTCTCCAACTCATGTCCACTTTCCCAGGAAAACACACACACATACACACACACACACACACACGCAAGGTTGATAGTTATTAACCTGATTAAATTTACAGTATCTGGGTCTGGAAAACACTCAAAAATAAAATTCAAACCAATATTATTGTGTGTTGTAGAATTTGTATAGTAAACTCTTAGATAAAATTCTAAGAATCTAAGAAAATCAGGGGTGTCAGGCACAGGTTTTTAAGAACTGATGTGTTGATTTTAGCAATGAATTTTCGGGGAGTTGGGGTAAGAAGAGTATTTGTTGGTCAGTTGGCAGTGTCTATACCTATGTCTTATACCTAACATCAGGCTAGGGCTGGGACAAACTCCAGCAGAAACTGCATAAACCAGCTGAAACTATGCCTTTCTTTATATGAGAACTCCTTGTTAGAGGCAGGAGAATCAGATATTCAAGGTCATCTTTAGCTACATAGGAATTTCTATGCTAGTCTGAACTATATAACTTCATGAGATCCTGCACTATCTAAAATAGAAAATGAGGAGAAGGAAAAGCAGGAAGAAAAGGGAAAAAGGGATCAAGAAAGGAAGGAAGAAGAATGATTGACTAGGGTATAGAGCTCTCTTTAATTGTCACAAAATCTGATAGATCTTTATATACATATCCTATCCTAGTCCCAAAGTATCACTTTAGCTCAGATACAATCTGATAAGCAGATAAGCACTTTTTTAAAATTTTTACTCTGGTCTTTGCAAGATTAAAAGAAAAATGTTTTCCAAGAATTATCAATTTAAACATCAGAAATATGAGCTACTTTTTAAGAAACATAGCACATGTAGTATCTTCTAATGAAGCCAGACTAATCCCTGTCTTGTGAAATTGGTTGGCCATAAATCGTCGTCCCTGTTTCTAAAACAATACCTGGAACTCTGTTATTACCAACAAGGCACTCCCATGACTGCTGTGTCATAGAAGTGCTTTCAGTCAGAAGAATTGTGAAGAAAATACTACCATCCATGTAAGTTCTCAGTGATGCAAATTAGAGGAAGATGGATGGTGGGTCTGCTCATCTCATCACATGCACTTCTCACACACAGGAAATTCCAAAAGGAAAAAGAGAATTAAAAAGGAAGCATCAGACATCTATACCATTATACCTGCACCAAAAGCTCAGGTAGATAGAAAAATTGTAGGAGCCAAAGGAGGTCTGCTAAAAAGCTACATCTCCTAGAAATGATAGGGAAGTTATATCCATGATACTTCAACAATATGACTGTTAAATAAGCTGAAAACAAATAGGACAACAACAGCCATGTCAAGTCAGAAAGGAGAAAGCTTATGGACTCCCAACACTAGGTTAATAATTATAGTCATTTAACAAATACTGAGAGCAAGAATAGCATCACCACTACCACCTCCACCACTACCACCACTACCACACACACATACACAGACAACGAGAGAAAGAGAGAGAGAAAGTTTTCATTACAGACATCACTTATTAACTACAATCTGTCTCAATTTACATAATAAATTTAAATGCTCAAGGCCCAGGAAACATTTATTTGTTTGTATTAGCAATTACCACATTGGATTATAACAATTTGCTTATCAAACTTCTGACTAAATTATGAGAGAGACTGAAGAAAGCCCTGAGTATGTGTATGTATGTATGTGTGTATATGTATATGATGTATATGTATAAATAATTAACTGGTTGATACATGACTGATGAATATAAGAGTAAATTTTGTGTGTCATTTCCTAGTGAGAGGACTATCAAATGCTGTATCATAAGACAGTACAACCGTTATGGATCTTTTATGTGAAAATGAGCCATAAAATCAACTCAAATTGGTTAAAGATGTGTGTATTGAAAATTTAAGAACTAACATATTCTGCAATAATGCATGGTCCTTCTTTCTTTTCATCATGGTGTTCTTCTCCCACACTATTCTCTATCTTATATGTATGAGTGTTTTGCCTGCAAAATCTGTATGTGTGCAGTGTTTGGGCAGTGCCTGCAAAAGCCAGAAATGGACACCTGATTTCCTGGAACTGGAATTACAGATAGTTGTCAATCAGAATGTGACTTTTGGGAAAAAGATAACTTGTAACCTTGTCCTCTGAATGAACAGTGAGCGCTTCCTAGCTGCTAAGCTTTCCTTCCCCCAAACCCCCATTCTTTAAATTTTTGTCTTAATCCCTGTCAGACATTCTATTAGGCCATAGAGAAAGTGTGTCATAGTTTTAGATAAGTGAAAGAAATATGTTATTTTATGGGGGTGGGAGGGGGAATGAGTCTTGTCCTTTAAGCATGAGGCTTAAAGTTCCAATCCTCAGAACACATGTAAATGACACATAGACATGGAAACTAGCCTGTAATTCCAGCTTCAGAAGATGAAGGAAGCAAAATGATCAAATATGACTATTCATAAGAGTGAGCTCTCGGTTTGACTGAGGGAGCCTGAGTCTCTGAAGATGAGGAAGATTGAAGGTGGACGACTTCAGAAATCAATCTCAGACCTCCACAAGCATGTTCACACAGTGCATGCTTGCTTACACACATGTGCATGCATGAAAGAAAATATGCATATGCATGCATCTACAACATTAAAAAATTAAAAAGAGTTTCCGTTCTTTATTCCACAGCAATCTCAGAAGATTATTGTCTGTTTCTATTCTAATCTAATGCTACCTCCTCTTAAATCTCAAACATTGTCTTTAAGTAAATTATCAACTTTCCCAGAAGTCTCCATCTTTGTCTAGAGTTAAGCCTGTGGCACAGCTCTCAGGACCCAAATCCTGCCCTGAGAGAGCACTACTACCTCCCAGTAGTGCTGTCACTCTTAAGTTCACAGGTGAGACCAACACTTTTGCTCCAATAACAGCCCAAAGAGAGACGCACAGGAAACTACAGGAAACAGGAGTCACAGAGAACTGGGGACAGGTTCTTTCCTGTCTCTATCTGCACCCTGGTGTTAACCCTGTGACATAGCTCTCCAGACCCAAATCCTGCCTGGAGAGAGCTGGCCTTTCAGGAATGCTGACATATCTAAGATTGCAGGTTCACAGGAGCAAAGAAGGGACAGGCTCCAGTCAGAGACAGAAAGGCCAACTAACACCAGATATAATCTGAGGGCGAGAAGCAAGCATAAGAACCTAAGCAACAGAAACCAAGGCTACTTGGCAGCATCAGAACCCAGTTTTCCCACTACAGTAAGTCCTGGATACTTCAATACACTGAAAAATAAGATTCTGATTTAAAATTAAATCACATGATAATGATAGAGATATCACAAAGTGAGAAAACTCTGGAGATAGAAGACCTAGGAAAGCGATAAGAAGTCATAGATTCAAGCATCACTAACAGAATACAAGAGATATAAGATACAATCTCAGGTGCAGAAGATACCATAAAAAACATTGATAAAACAAGGAAAATGCAAAATGTAAAAAGCTCCTAATCTAAAACATCCAGGAAATCCAGGACACAATCAGAAGACCAAACCTAAGGATAATAGGTATAGAAGAGAGCAAACACTACCAACTTAAAAGGCCAGTAAATAACTTCCAAAAAATTATAGAAGAAAACATCCATAACCTAAATAAAGAGATGTCTATGAACATACACAAAGACTACAGAACTCCAAATAGACTAGACAAGAAAAGAAATTCCTCCAGTGACATAATAATCAAAACACTAAATGCACAGAACAAGAAGGAGTATTAAAACCAGTAAGGGAAAAAGGTCAAGTAACATATAAAGGCAGACCTATCAGAATTACACCAGACTTCTCACCAGAGAAAATCACTTGCATTTCTTTTAGCTAGGAGCAATTTGGAGTTGAAAGTTTTTCCCATCTCTCCACTGGGAGTTCTGTCTGACTGCTGAAGGTGTACTTTTGAGGTCAAATATCTTCTCTTTTGGGCTAAGGTCACACACATTGAGTCCTTGGTGTCTCCCCCATCTCAGGCCTCTGGGACTTTCTAGAGATTTCCCCCTCTCCCCATCCCTGGCAGCTGCATATATCATCCTTCTGGCCCACTAAGATTTTCTCCTGTTTTTCCATATACCTGATTCTGCCTCACATTTCCTCTCCACCTATCCTATCCCACCAAGATACTTCCCTTCCTCTGCCTCCCATGATCATTTTATTTGTCTTTCTAGGTGGAATTTAAGCATCTATCCTCACTTGTGTTTTTCTTCTTTTTTAACCTTGTAGGTTCTGGGAGTACATCATGGGCATTCTCTACTTTTTAGGTTAATATTCACTTATCAGTGAATACATGCAAAGCTTGTCTATTTGGATCTGGGTTCCCTCATGCAGTATATTTTCTAGCATCATTTGCTTGCCAAATCATGATGTTCTTATTTTTAATAGCTGAATAGTGTTCCCTTCTGTAAATCAACAACATTTTCTTTGGTTGATGAACATCTAGAGTGCTTCCCGTTTTCTGGCTTTTACAAATAAGGCTATGAACATAGGGAAACAGGTATCCTTTTGATATGATGGAGTATCATTTGGGTATATACAGAAGAGTAGTATAGTTTGGTCTTCAGGTAGAAATATTTCCAAGTTTCTGAGGAAATACCAGACTGATTTCCACAGTGGTTGTACAGTTTGCAGCACCATCTGCAATGGAGGGGTGTTCCTCTTTCTCTACAACTTTGCCAACATGCACTGTCTCATGAGTTTCTTATATTAGCCATTCAGATTTGTAGAAGGTAGACTATCAGGGTTGTTTTGATTTGCCTTTGAAATGATAACTTTGAAGTGATTAATAAGGACTTTCAACACTTCTTTAAATGCTCTTTGGCAAATCGAGTTTCCTGTCTTGAGAATTCTGCTTAGTTTTGTACTCTATTTTTAAATTTGATTATTTGGTTTTCAGAGACTACCTTCTTGAGATCTTTATATATTCTGGATATAAGGTTAATGAAGATATTTTTCTGATTAGAAAGCTGCTGATTTGTCCTATTAACCAAGTTCTTTGCTTACAGAAGCTTTTCAGTTTCAAAAGGTCCCATTTATGAATTGTTGATCTTAGAGCCTGAGCTACTGGTCTTCTGTTCAAGAAATTTTCTCCTGTGCAAATAAATTAAAGTATTTCCACTTTGGCTACTATTAGATTCACTGTATTGGTTTTATGTTGAGGTCTTTGATCTCATAGACTTGAGCTCTGTGCAAGTTAACAAATATAGGTCAATTTGCATTCTTCTACATGAAGACTGTCAGTAGACCTGTACCATTTGCTGAAGATTCTTTTTTTTTTTCCGCTGTATAGTCAAATATAAAGTGTCTGTAGGTGTGTAGGTTTATTTCTGGGTCTTTTATTCTATTCTATTGATTATCCTGTCTTTCTCTAGACCAATAATGTGGTTTTTATCACTATTGATCTGTAGTAAAGCTTGCAGTCAGGATGGTGATTCCTCTTGAAGATTTTTTATTGTTCATAATTGTTTGGCTATCCTGAATTTTTTGTTTTTCCATATGATCTTGAGAATTTCTCTTTCTATGTTTGTAAATATTTTTCATTTGAATACTGATATGAATTACATTGAACCTGTAAATTGTTTTAGGTAAAATGGACATTTTTTACTATGTTATTTCTACCTATCCATGAGCACAGAAATCTTTCCATCTTCTGAAGTTGTCTTCAACATTTTTCTCCTGGGACCTTAAGTTCTTGTCATACATGTTATTCACTTGTTTAGTTAAAGTTTGTATTGTTTGTGGATACTGTGGAGGTGTTGTTTTCTGATTTATTTCCCAGCCCATTGATTGTGTTATAAAGGAGGGTTACTAATTTCTTTGAGTTAATTTTACATCTCTTGTCTCTTTACTTAAATTGTCTATTAGCTCTAGGATTTCTCTAGTAGAATTTTTGTGGTCACTTATGTATATTATCATATCCTTGAATAGTGATGCTTTGACTTCTTCCTTTCCAATTCATATCCCTTTGACTTGCTTTTTTTTTTTTTTTGTCTTCTTGCTTTAGCAAGAACTTCAAGAATTATATTGACTAGATAGGGAAAAAGTGGGCAGCCTTGTCTTGTCCTTGATTTAACTGGGATTGCTTCACATTTCTTTCCCTTTAATTTGACATAAGGTAGTGGTTTGCGTAAACTGCTTTTCTTATGATTATGTATGCGCCTTGAATCCTTTATCTCACCAAGTCCTTTAACATGAAATGGTGTTGGATTTGTGAAAGGCTTTTTCAGCATCTAATTAGGTGATAATGACTTTTTTGCTTTGTGTTTGTTTATATGGTGGACTGTGTTGATTGATCTTGTGTATTCAATCACTTCTATATCTGTGAATGAAACCTACTTGATTGTGGCAAAAGAGGTTTTTGGTATATTCTTGGATTCTGTTTGTGAGAATTTTGTTGAGTATTTTTGCATTGGTGTTCATAAACAAAATTGGACTGAAGTTCTGTTTCCTCATTGAGTCTTTGTGTGTTTAGTTATCAGTGCAACTGTGGTCCCATGAAATGAATTAGGTAGTGTTCATCAGTAGTATTCCTTCTTTGAAGTTATGGTAGAATTATACACTAAAACAATCTGGCCCCTGAGCTTTTTGGGTTGGGAGGGTTTTAATGACTGTTTCTATTTCGTTAGAGGTTATGGATCTGTTTAGATAGTTTACCTGATGTTAAGTTTGGTACACAGTCATGGTCTCTGTCTAGATAATTATTCACTTAATCTATATTTTCCAGTTTTGTTGAGGATATGCTTTTGTAGAAAGACCTCATAATTTTTTATTATCATCAGTTTTTCTTGTTATGTCTCTCTTTTTATTTCTGATTTGGTTAATTTGGATACTGTCTCAGAGCCTTTGGTTAGTTTGGTTAATTTTTCTATTTTGTTTATTTTCTCAAGGAACCAGCTCTTGTTTTTCCTTTTTTTTTTCTATATTTATTGATCTCTTTGTTTCTAATTGGTTGACTGCAGCC
This sequence comes from Grammomys surdaster, assembly GCF_004785775.1. Taxonomy (NCBI): domain Eukaryota; kingdom Metazoa; phylum Chordata; class Mammalia; order Rodentia; family Muridae; genus Grammomys; species Grammomys surdaster. Next base: position 4,956,173 of record NW_021620790.1, on the reverse strand, counting down.
CTAAGTTTGATTATCTCTTACTACCTATTCCTCCTTGGGGTATTTGCTTCTTTTTGTTATAGAGACTACACATGACCCATTCAGTTGCAAGTATAAGATCTCTCCAGTTTCTTTATGAAGGCATTTAGTGTTATGGATTTTCCTCCTAACACTGCTTGCATTGTTTCCTATAATTTTGTATAGGTTGTTCCTTGTCATCATTTTAATGACAGTTTTTAAATGCTTTCATTTTTTTTCCTTCCCAGTCCAAATTATTGAGTAGAGAGTTGTTCTGTTTCCATAAGTATGTGTGCTGTCTGTTGCTTCTGTTATTGTTGAAGTCTAGCCTAAGTAAATAATTGATCTGTGATCTGGAAGAATGCAAGGGATTATTTCAATCTTCTTGTATCTGTTGAGGCCTGTTTTATATCTGATTATATGGTTGGTTTTGGAAAAGGATCTATGAAGTGCCAAGAAGAGGTTATATGCTTTTGTTTGGAGGTGAAAGATTTCATAGACGTCTGTTCAATTCATTTGTTCATAATTTCAGTTAGTGTCATTATGTCTCTGTTTAGTTTCTGTTTCTATGATATGTCTATCTGTGAAAGTGCTGATCTGGCAGATAATACCAACTTAGATAAGGACAAGTCAATCATAGGCAGAGTCATAGCAACCTGTCCTCTGAACCTTAACCCAGCAGACACCCTGTTCTGAAAGATATCTGTATTTCTCCTGAACACCCACGCTCCAGTGTCATCCCTTTCCCCATGTCCTGCCTTATTGTGTTTATAACCCCTGTGTGAATAAATAAAACTTATGATTTGAAAAAATAAAATTAAAAAAAAGAAGAAAGTGCTGATCTGAAGTCTCCACTATTATTTTGTGGATTTAGCATGTGTTTTGAACTTTAGGTGAGTTTCTTTGATGAATGTTGATACACTTTGTTGCTGAGCTATGTTTCTTGTATGCAGCAGAATTGTATCCTGGTAATGTTTCCAGTTAGTTAGCCAGTGTCTTTAGAAAATTGAGTACACTGATGTTGAGATACATTAATGACCAATGACTTAGTTCTTTTTATTTTTTTGTTAGAAGTGTATGTGATTCTCTTTTTGGGGTATGTTGTGAGATGATTAATTTCCTGTATTTTCTTGGGTGTCATAACCCTTCTTCTGTTGGACTTTATTTTCTACTCTTCTACAGAACTGGATTAATAGAAATATATTGTTTAATTTATATATATATCATATAATATTTTGATTTCTTCATTTATGGTGGTAGAGAGTATTGCAGGATATAGTAGTCTGGACTAGCATCTCTGGTATCTTAGTGTCTGCAAGGCATCTGTTCAGAATTTTCTGGATTTTAGAGTCTGTGTTGAGAAACAGACATCATTGAGATAGGTCTACCTTTATATGTTACTCCCCCCACCCTTCTTTTTTTAATCTTGATTTCTTAATATTCTTTGTTCTGTACATTTAGTGTTTTGATAATTATGGAGTGTGCAAATTTTCTTTTCTGGTCCAATCTATTTGGATTTCTGTAGGCTTCTTGTATGTTTATGGCCATCTCTTTCTGTAGGTTAGGGAAATTTTCTTCTATTATTGTGTTGAAGATGTTCCTCACTCTCTGAATTGAGAATCTTACTCTGTACTATTTCTGTTATTCTTAGGTATGAACATTTTATTAGGTTTCAAATTTCCTGGATGTTTAAGGTTGAAAATTTTTTATATATGGAAGTTTCTTTGGCCATGTAAACAATATCTTCTATTATATCTTCTTTGCCTGAGATTCTCTCTTCTATCTCTTGAATTCTGTTGGTGATGGTTGTATCTATAATTCCTGTTCTCTTTCTTGGATTTTCCATCCCCTGGGTTGCTTTCACTTTTGATTTCTTTAGGCTTCTATTTCCATTTTTAGGTTTGAGCTGTTTTTTTCATTTTATTAACCTTCTTAATTGTATTTTCCTGTATTTGTTTAAGGAATTTCTTTGTTTCCTCTTTAAGTGCTCCTACTTTTTAAATTGTGGTTTCCTATATTTCTTTGAGGAAGTCATTTACATAATCTTAAAAATAATATATATAAATTTTTATATTGACAAATATTTATATACTTTTATAAGCATATATTATATATAAATATATAATAATGTATACACTATATATTTAATATGTAAATATATAATATATAAATAAATATATTCAGAAATACATAAATGAATATACAAAATTTTATATAAAAATGAAATTATTTATATCATCTATCAACATCGTGGGATGGGATTTAAGGTCAGAATCTGGTTGTTCAGGTGTGTTAAGATATCCAAGGCATGCTGTAGTAGGAGAGCTGAGTTCTGATATTGCCCAGTTACATTGGCTTCTATTGATTATCTTCTTGCACTTGGATTTTCCCATCTGGTTGACTCTCGTGTTAATTGGCCTGGATGTCCTGGATTGGAGCAGGTCTGGATGCACATGGAGTTGTATGTCCTGGTTTAGAGGAGGTCTACTAGGATACAGACAGTGTCTCTGGTTATAGCAGGTCTCCTGTGCCCCTGGTTGGAGCAGTTGCTCTGTATCTCTGGTTAGAGTAGTCCTCCTGGACTATCTAGACACTCAGAGCTGTGGCATGGAGAACCAGGCATATCAGTATGCATCTAGTGCAGGTGGATGTTCATACTGTATGTGCAGTGGTACTGTGGTAGGGCAGGACAGATTCCAGGTCTGCTGAGGTCTGTGGGGTCCCAGCTGTTACAGGTACTGGGGCATGGGTCTCACCTGTGACCTTAGCTAGAACATTCCTCATGGGAGACAGACAGAGCTTTGTGGTATGATAGCAGACATGCTGATCTTCTACAGGAGCAGTTTGAGGAACAAACTGAAAGGGCTTAAACATTTTTAATTACAAAAACATTCTGAATTGAGAGTGTTAGTTCAGTATTGATCTTCACTCTCTTGGTAGATTTGAAGTTCACCATGTCTAGGCTCCTTTCCCATAATCAATGTAAACTACAATACTTTGACTACTTATCAAAGCAATTTGATCTGAGTATATTTCTGGACCTAGATAAAGACTTTATAAGTTGCTTCAAAGGGCCTAAGATTTGAGCCAGTAAGATGGTTCAGGGGATAAAGGTACTTGTGCAAATCTGATATGATATCAACTTCCAGACCTCATGTGGAAGGAGAGAACTGACTTCCAGAACTTGCCCTCTAATGTTCACATGCATGCCATGCCATGCCATCCTCAACTCCTTAATGAGTAAATAAGTATAACCTCCAATCAATAAATAAATGAATATAAGTAGGAAAGGGCTTATAAATAAATTGGAGTTCTCTACAGGTATAGAATTTACAGGATAATTGCTTCTTGGCCTTTAAGCTAAGATCATATGTAGAATTTCCAAGATAAATGTATATATTAAAAGGAATTTAAATAAATTGGTGTAAATGATATTGTAAATATTCTGACAATGGCTATCTTATAGTATATAGAGAGTGTAGATTCTGTAGTTACTCAGTTCATGAGGTTTAGTGTCTTATAAGTCCAATCATAGGCCTAGAAGCCTAGAGGATTTCTGGAGATCTAAAAGTGTTTAGTTTAGGTTAGAATTCTTAAAAGTCTGATTCTAATATTAACAAAGGTATTCTGCAGTTACATATGAATGAATGTGCTAGATAGATTTATATCAACTTGACAGAAGCTAAAGTCATCTAAGAGAAAGGAATCTTAGTTAAGAAAATGACTTGATAAGATTGGTCTGTAAACATTTTCTTAACTAGTGACTTATAGTGGAGGCTACAGCACATTATAGCTGTTATTATACCTCAGCTGGTGTAACTGGCTTCTAAAAAATGAGAGTGTGCAAGCTTTCTATAATAAAGGAGCATAAGCAGCACCCGTCCATTGCCTATGAAACAGCTCTGGCCTCCAGGTACCTGCCTCATTTGATTTCTTGTCTTGACTTCCTTCAATGATGGAGTAAGAGACCAAAATGTAAGCCAAATAAATGCTTTTCTCTCCAAATGAATTTTGTCATGGTGTTGAATCACAGCAATAGTAACCCAAAGACATTGAACTTTCCACAATCAAAGAAAAAGCAAGCAGGTAAAAGCAAATGTGTTCTTTTTCTATATCCTTCGACCTGTCATCAAGAGGTGTTACCCACATCTGAATAGATCTCCCGGTTTGAAAGAATTAACCAAGAATGTTTCTCAGAGCAGATACCAGTAGCTTGAATTTTACTTGTTCTAGTTTCATTTCTATTGATATGATAAATATATCACAACTGACTACTTAATAAAGAAAGGGTTTTTCTTGGTTCATACTTCCAGGTCACAGTCAATCATAGCAGGTACATGGAGAGAACAGGAATGTAAACAGCTATCCAGAATCAAGAGCAGAAAAAAAAAATGTCTGCATAAATGTTTACCACTCACCTCATTTTCCTTATTCTTTCGTAGCCTAGGACCAAAACCCAAGGTATGGTGTGGGAACCTTCCTCTGTCAAGTGTTATAATCAAGATAGCCCTGTGTACAGACATGGCCACAGTACAAACTACTCTGAAACATGCTTCCAGTTGCTTCTAGACTATAATAATAGTCAAAACCAACTCCCACAGCTACCTAGGTACAACAAATACATAGAATTTACCCTTATTTTAAAAGAAAGATAATTGACAGCCTGCCAATCACCTGAAGATAACTACTTCTCAAGAAAGTTTATGTGTCCCCAATATCTAAAACAAATGAGGAAGGAAACAAAGAGATGAAAACCATAGATATTCTGGCTAAATATACAAGTAGAAAAATGGTCTCTCTGTTCATTGTCTCCACTTGTCCTTGATAGTAACCTCTTTTCCTTTGTAATATACTTCACCTGTCTCCTAAATTACTGTGTTTCCCTTTGACTTCTATATCCAGAGTGGTCACAAAGTCTAGGAAACCACTGGAAAGCTAGAGACTCTATTAATAGAGTAACAAGGGAGAATTTAGCATTCTTGTGAACCACCTCACATAACCCACAGGACACATATTGACACTGGATGTAGGCTACACATTATCATAATGATTAGAAGCACTTTATACAAATTTAGTTTATGATAATGTATCTCACTTTCAGTTATTCTTTCTGAAAAATAGAAAATGTGTATGTTGTAAATCTATCAAAGAATTAAAGATTATAAGCAGTGCATTCAGAAACTGTTGTCTGTTATGTTACTTTTACAAGCATGAAATGACCAAGAGTTTATTTGCCCCAGATAAGAAACCAAGAACAGAAGCATAAGTCATTCAACGTTAGATGTAACTTCATAAAGGAGTGAATTTGGGGGAGCTTTTTCACAGGATTACATGTAAGTGGTTACTTAGACTATGGATGAGGATACTTTAAAGGGTATAGATGAGGAGCTAGCTTCAGAACATGGGTGAGAGGTCACTTATAGAGCATTGTTGATGGGTAACTTGGCAGAAGAAAAAAAGGGGGTTCCTAACAGGAAATGGTATGAAGCCATATATAGTAGGAATGGTTGAGAATTAGTTACAGGAAATAGGAAAGATATTCCTCAGAGGATATGGGTACATGGTTACTTTAAACGCACAGGAAAGGGGTTCCTAATGAGAGCAAGGTTGAAGGGTTCCTTACAACGCATGGAGGACAGGTTATTTACAGAGCATGGGTAAGTGGTTCCTTATAGAGCATCAGTGAGATGGGTTATTTATTTCTTTGTTTCGTGTTCATAGTGTGGATGAGAAGTTGCTAAAAGAGCATAAGGGGAGTGCTGTTTAACAGAATATGGAAAGGACTTCCTTACAAACCATGGAGGGTGGCTTCTTTACAGACCATGGTTAGGAAAGAGTTTCTTATATGGTAAGGGTGGGAGGGAATTCCTTCCAGAGCAGTGTGAGAAATTACTCCAAAGCATGGGTTAGTATTTCCTTACAGAGCAAAGGTAAGGGGTTTCTTGTACAGCGTGAGGGAAGGATTTCTTAGAGAGCATGGGTGAGAATTTACATATAAAATATCTTTTAGTGTTACTTACAGAAGCATGGGTGAGGAGAGATGGGAGTACAGGTGGTTAAGAACCAGCTTTATCATTAAGATTGTCACTCCTTTAAGGTTATAGCACAAAAGCTTCATCATGAAGTCCTACCTTCAGGTAACTACTTCCCACAGCACAAATTAGCATTTCCAATGTTTACATGTACCTAGAAGAAAGGAGATTGTGGTGGAGGAGTACTGGCATCGAGTTTGGGAACCATGCCTTTTATTTTCAGCCAAGGTAATTGCCACATGCCTGTTATGACAAGACCTAGTTATCACTATATTTCCTTTTTTCATAGCCATAACTGTGAAGCCAAGGTTATCTCAGTTCAACAATGACAATGAGACAGTTATGTTCATTAGTGCAAGCATATATCAACCATTGTAGAAATTATAGATATAATATATTATTGTCATTATCAGCACAAAAATACTCTTTAAAGATATCTAGGTAAGTGAATACTAAGTGCTGTAGCAAAACATTGAAGGTAAAAGTGCACCATACAAAATATTTCATATTTACACCTTATTTTGCTTTCAAGGTGATCTTTTTTATTGGATATTTTATGTACATTTCAGATGTGATTCCCCTTTTCCCATCCCCCCAAGGAACCCCATATCCTATCGCCCCCTTCCTGCTTCTATGAGAATGTGCCCCCACCCACCTGCCCACTCCCATCTCCCCAACCACGAGTTCCCCCACACTGGGTCATCTAGCCTTCATGGGACCAAGAACTTCCTCTCCCACCTATGCCTGGCAATGTCATCCTTTCCTACATTATACAGCTGGAGCCATGAGTCTCTTCCTATGTGCTCCCAGGCTGGTGGTTTAGACCCTGGGAGCTCTGGTTGGTTGGTATTGTTGCTCTCCCCATGGGGCCACAAACCTTTCAGCTCATTCAGTCTTCTCTCTCATTCCTTCATTGGGAACCCCATGGTCAGTTCAATGGTTAGTTATGAGCGTCCATCTATATATATATGTCAGGCTCTGGCAGACCTCTAAGAAGACAGTTATATCAGGCTCTTGTCAGCATGCACTTCCTGGCGTTCACATCAGCGTCTACCTTTGGTGACTGCACATGGGATGCATACCCAGGTAGAACAGTCTCTAGACAACACCTCCTTAAGGTTCTGTCCCACGCTTTGTCTCCATATTTGCTCCCATGAGTGTTTTGTTACTCCTTCTAAGAAGGACAGAAATATTCACATCTTATGTTCTCTGCTTTAGAAAATGTGTTCAGTTGAACATTTCAACAATAATATTATTATTATGGAAACACTGGGATGTCTAGCAGAGATGTATTCAAATACTATTGATAAAGAAACAGTTTTTCTGTTTTCAGTTATATGAACTGTGAAGATGGATTTAATTGCTAATGTGACATAACCTATAATCACACTTGAAAAGTGTTTCATTGATGTTTTGTCCACATCAGTTTGACCTGTAGATGTGCCTGTTTCAATTATCTTCATAGTCTTAATTGATGATGAAAGTCTAGCATGAACATAAATGGAACTTTCTCATGATGGCATAGACATGAGAACCCTGCAGAAGAAAGGTTGGGCTTCTCTCTGTTTGCCTTAATTCTATTTGGCAAATTTGTCTAATTGTTGCTGCTGCTGGTTCCTTCAGTGATATTAGAATCAGCATCATTTTGCTTCCAACATTAACTGAAAACTAGCAGCTCTCCAGAGATCTTTCAGTGATGAGTTTAGACTCATCCAGTCTCATTGACTGAACAACTACAGTATTGTGACTCTCTGCTGTGAGTTAGCCAGAGTTGGACTATCAGGTCCAATCTGGGTAAGCAAACCTGATAAATCCTCTTTAATATGTGTTCGTTCCACTAGATTGGTTCCATCAGAGAACCATAAAATTGCAACACTGTTATTCATTTCAATTAAGAACTCTATCAAAAGTGACAAAATATACCAATTCTTAAATCTGACTGGTAGGCTCATGACATATATTTTAATCATGACCTATCCTCCAATTTGCATACATATCTTCAGGCTTTCACTAGACTGAGGAATGGTTGACATGAGATATGCAGTGCTAACTGCTTTCTTAGCATGAAAAAAGTCCTAGACTCAGTCTATATATCTGAAAAGAATATATAAATGATTGCAAAAAAGTATTTTTGGCATAGAAGAGGTTTCATAGAGGAGACTGAAACTATTCCCCAGAACTCTGAAAAGAATTAGCATGAAAGATATTAAATAACCCTTCATATCTTGTCAGCCTTCTCCAAGGTGCTATGCTGTAAGAAAATTTCACAGGAAAAAGCACAGGACCTTTAGTGCACAGGCATAAAACGCAAGCCCTAGAAGCAGCAGGAAGTGTAGAGAGATACCAGGATATCTTGCTGAACTCTGCTTTTGTGTAGATCAGCACAGATTGTATTTACTCAGGAGCCTGCCAATACTCCTTCCAAAGGATCTGGCAACATATTCCATAAACACATTTAGTTGTTATTTTTAAGAGTTTTCTCCTTTGTAGGACAAAGTGATTTGCAGTTTTAATAATTCAATAAAAAATAATAAACTAATTTCAAAGAATGAAAATATAAGAAATAAGAAATGTTCTTTAATATGCTTTCCATGTAATAATGCCTATGAACTATAAGACAATAAATATAAAGTAAAATAAAGTGAGTGTCAAAGCATTTTTTAAAAAGGAAAACCATTAGTGGTGATTTTCTTAGAGTACATGTATGCCAATCATTCTATCTTATGGAATTTCAGATTTCTTTCACAAATATAATGTTGCCTGATATATTTAATGTTTGTTGTATGTTATCACTCACGTTCCCATAAGGATTCTAAAGATAGAAGACTTCAGGCTTGGTACTTTTCTTCCAGAATATAGGCTCTGGCATCAAGCTCAGTCTGTGATGCTTAATGGTAAATGTCCTTATGGACTGAGGCTCTTTCTGGTCCATCTCACAATTTGTTTTATGTAATATACATCCATTTTTTCTACTTATGTGTTTGGATTTTTATCTATGTATGATCATATGTACCATGTAGGTGCAAGAGGTCATGGAGGCCAGAAAGATTTAGTTGGATCACCAGGAGCTAGAGTTTCAGATAATTGTTAACTAAGATCTGGATGCTTGAAATGAAACCCAGTTCTTCTGTGAAATCAAAAACTGCTTGAAACCAGTGAGTCATCTCTCTATCCCCCATCTCACTTTCTAAATTATTTGATAAAATGTAGATCCCAATCATGTGGTGTGTGTGTGTGTGTGTGTGTGTGTGTGTGTGTGTGTGGTTGCAATATGGATAAGTACTAAAACTAGAATAGATACCAAGAAAGGGTAACAGTAGACAGTGAAGAAGGATGAGGAAGGCACACTTTATTTGAAAATACCATAATGATATCTATTACATTGTTTGTCATTTTAATTATTTTAATTTATTTTTTCCAATTTTCAATAAAGTAGTAGATTCAAACCTTAATAGGTATTTCTAAAAATTCAGTGGATGCTAGGTTGGCAATTTCACATCACACACATGTATTTTTATACAGTATTCCCATAATATATACAATTAAATAATAATAATCATGCAAAAGAGATGCAAACAGTACTTGGTTTTGGCTTAAAATATATTTAGCTACATTGCTGGGTGGAAGACACCTAGAAGCCTAAGTTTCTCTAAGATGATCAAGGAAATGGTGGAGAGTCTGGAGGGAAAGAGAAACAGAAGAATGTGTACACAATGAAGAAAGGAGTAACTGGAGATTCAATGTTAGTGAGGAACAGCCTGGTGTGAGTAGCCTGTGTTCCTATCTCAGACCATGGTAAGGTCCTGGCCCAGGATAATGTCAAGGACTATGTGTGTATCCATGGCCCTGCAGCAGCCATTTTCTGTGTCTATGTCTGTGGCCAATGTAACAATCAACTGGCATGCAAAAATCTTGGGTCTGGTATGTAATGTCAGACTATATTGACTTCCAACGGCTGCACAGAGCTGGTCCCATTCCTTACTGGCTACAACAATTTGTAAAGTGGATAACACCCCTTGTCAATGCAGTACTGGAAATATGGTCCTGGTGTCCTGTGGCTGAAAGATTCAGCAGGCTGATTATCTCAGCTACCACCCAGTCCCAGATTCAGGGCTTTGAGTTGACTCACCCCACTATCTTCCACATTTATAAACTGCTGGAGAGCATGAAAGGGCTAGTGTTGCAGAACCAAAGCTACAGGATCTCCAAGACATAGGGTAAGAACAGAATATCTGAGAAGAGCACTGATGAGTATCCAATAGTAATAGTGTAGCAAAAGCCAGAGCCCTTGAACCAGACCAAAGACTCATTACAATAAACTTTTGCAAGTGAAGCTCCATAGGCAAAGAGTTATACTGTGTGGCACATTGTTTCTCATAACATCTTCCAAAGCAAGTTTTTGTTTTGTTTTCCTACTGGGGACATTGCAAGGGTGAAGGATAGATATGGAAGAACAAGAAGATGAGTAGGATTGGGGTACATGATGTCAACATAGCAAAGAATTTCTAAGCCCTTTTTAAAAATAGCTATTTTGAAGAAAAATTTGGTTTTGTGTATTGTGACACATACTTTAAAAACAAATAACTACTTGAATAAACCTTAGTTTTGTTTCCTCCTTTTCTTCCCACATTATCAATATTTGATTTCAACAGGAGTCTGCTTCCACAAAAGTTGCAAGGAAATCAAGCTTGGAAAGCTCCACTTCAGCAGCAGGGTACCTGCAAACCACTCTGGGCCATGGTCTGAGGGTAAAGCGTCTGTTTGCCACTCAAGTAATTGGACACAGTCTTCTGCATGTTTGGGAAAGACTGTCTGAGCAAGCATAGACAAAACAGATTTTCCAGTAACTCCCAGAAGTTACTGTTACCCTTGCTTGGGAATCAGAAGGAGTAAGTTTAAATATGGAATTAAATCGTGACTAGTTTCTTGTCTTTGTATTTGATTTCTGAGGGTGGCCTGAATAGAATCTGGAGCTACTATAAATGTTTGGAATCTAGAAACCAACCAACACCCTAACAAATTTCACACCAGAAGAGTGAAGGGCCTGCCTCTTCTTATCAACTAGTATTTTTATACATAACTGGTCAGAATCCACAGGAACCAGCCTTAAATATACACAAATCAGTTCCTAAGTGTTTGACTTGATTGTTTGATATTGAAATATTCTTCCAGAAAAACTAACACAGACCTTACCTTAATTTCCTTCAGAGTTACAGAGTAGCAATTCAAAGTTGTAACAAGGTGTTGAAAACATTTGTTTTGGGGAGAACTTCTTCCAGACTTGAAACTTGTACTTTCATCTAGGTCCTTCCATACCTTCTTTTCTGTGTGTCCTAAATACAGTGATCTTTGTGTGTTGATCATATTCCAATAACTATCCTCATCCTCTCAGGTTACTGGATCACCCTATGACCTCAAGTCACCATCATCTTGTCACTAAATTTAGACACATCAAGAGATATGTGTTCAGTGGATAAATGTTTGCACAACAAACAATTTGTTTAACAAAACACCCACAGTAGAAAGAGTACTAACTCTCAAAGGATGCATTTATTTTAACAGTATGATGAGTTGGGACAGTCCAAGAGGAAGGATGCTAGGAGCTCTTAGGTAGTTAAGCAAGATATTGAAAAAGGTTTGGGGAAGAAAAGGTGATTTTGAAGTACCTTCTATTTCACCAGACCCATGCCCCCATGACTCTCTTCTACTCATGAGAACATGAAAAACCTTGTCCACACTGCTGGCATCACACATTTGTTTCAATAATTGCATCTTTCAAAGAGTAGTTTCTCTCTCTCTCTCTCTCTCTCTCTCTCTCTCTCTCTCTCTCTCTGTGTGTGTGTGTGTGTGTGTGTGTGTGTGTGTAGGGTGTATTTTCCTGAAATGTTTATTAAAATTACTGAGCAGAACTGTTATATTTACAATGTCTTAATGTGAATTGAATTATATTTGGCAGATAGTTAACTTTGTTAGAGACAAATAAAGAGAGAAAATGATGAAGAACAAAGAAAATACTTTAAATAACCATTAAGCTAATAACACAAAAGAAAATGTTGATAGCATTGATTCAAAGTTCGAAAGCAGAACAATATTATGGAGTATATTCAGAAGGAATATTGATTTGAAAGGAGAGAGTGTCAGACAGACCCAGGTGTTCAACTCGTCTTCTTCAGAAACAGACAGGGAAACCAAAAAGGAAGAATTTGTAAAAGGAATGTTAGCATTCATGTAGACAGAAACAGTAAGGAAGTCAGATGTTCCAAATTGTCTCCTTCAGAAACAAACAGGGAAATCAAAACAAAGAATTTATTAAAGGAGTGTTAGGATTCATGTAGGCAGAAACACTAAGAAAGGTAGATGCTAGCAGAAAATAAATAGAGAGAAAGGCATTCACATTGCACGATGTTCTTATGGGATTATGGGATTTCAGAAGCACAGTAAAACAAAGGGAGAGAAAGCAATGAATGAGGAATCCTTCCAAAGCTGGTAAAAAGTTGAAAGCCTTCATAGCTCTCTTAGAAAGTATGTTTTCAATGCAATGATGCCTTAAACATCCCACAGAAAAGCATGCTACAAATATGACTGAAATATCCTTAGACTTTTTCTTCTTTAAATTGAATACCACTATATAAATAAGAAAGCTGGAGAAAGGGAAAAAAGCTCAGTGTTTTGAGGTCTCCTGTAATCCCAATCATAGAGAACCCACTAAGGGAATGTCCAGAACAAACAGGCTAGTTACAGAAACTGAATCAAGAGCTCTGGGTTTGACTGAGAGCCTGCCTGAAAATACAGTATTAAATTGATGATTCTTGACATCCTCCACAGGCCTACATGTGCACAATTATCCTCACACATACACAAATGAAAAAATATGCACATACACACACACACACACACACAGAGAGAGAGAGAGAGAGAGAGAGAGAGAGAGAGAGAGAGAGAGAGAGAGAGAGAGTATGGGGAAAAAAGAATCAGAAAGAATAATTACAAAAAGTGTCTCTATAAAAACTTCTACTGAGATTTGCTTATCTGATCATGAAGGTCTAAATATGGATATGGAGAATGGCAGCATACACCTTTAAACCCAGTAATAGAAAGGCAGAAACAAGAGAATCTCTTTGAGTTGTCATTTAAAGCCAACCTGGTCTGTATAATGTATAATTCAGAACCTAAGAAAGATGAACATTTTCTTTTCAGTTGTGCACCCACTAGGGACTATACCAGGTTCCAGTGGAGAATTCCACACCTACCTATTGCATCTACCCTATGTGCTAGCTAATCTCTGGAATATAAAATGAAGCAAAAACACATGGGTGTATAAGAAGACAGGAAGGCTAACAGTGCTAGGAGGGAGATAAAAGAGGGCAAGAAGGAACAACAAACGGAATGTATTATATCCACATATGAAATTGTTAAAGCATTGATTAAAAGGGTTAAAATCTAAGAGAAAATATTTCACCTTAAAAATCTTATACATATTCAATTAATAATGTAATATGTGGCTTCTGGGCTGCAACTCTACCCAGGACAGATAGGGTGAATCTGACCCTCTCTCACACCCCAGAGTATCTCTGTCTCCCAGATGTCTGCTGTAATTAGAACACACCCTTTCTTTCCCACAGAATGTCTGCCATAATCAGGGACACAGGAGGCCTGCTCTAATCATGGAAACAGGAGGCTCTCATAGACAGCACTCTCTGCTTCTGAAGAGGTTTGATGTAACCGAAGTCACAGAGCTGTACTTGCTTCTAAGGAGGGACAGGCTCCAGACAGAGACAACCAATCCAGTTTTACACCAGAAATAACTGGATGGTGGGAGGCAAGTGCATGAAGATACGTAACAGAATCTAACGTAACTATGAACAGTCTGACCCCAGTTCTCCCACAGCAGCGAGCTCTGGACACCCTAACACACATGAAAAGCAAAATTGTGACTTAAACTTTCAACTCATGAAGATGATAGAGACCTTTAAGGGCAGTATAAATAATTCCCTTAAAGAAACATGTGAAAACACAGGCAAACAGTTAGAAGCAATAGAAGGAGAAACAAATTCCTTAAAGAAATGCAGGAAAACACAATCGATTTGCTGAAGGAAGTGAACAAAGTCTTCAAGACTTAAGGATGATAGTAGAAACAATAAAGACATCACAAATGGAGGCAACACTGGAAATGGAAAATCCAGGAAAGAGGTCAGGTGTTACAGATGAAAGCATCATAAACAGAATACATGAGATGAAAATTTCAGGCATACAAGATGCCGTAGATGATATTGACAGAACAGTCAAAGAAGATACAAAGTGCAAAAAGCCTCTAACCCAAAATGTTCAAAAAATTTGGGGCACAATAAGAACAAACCTAAGAATAATAGGAATGGAAAAGAGTGTTAATTCAGTTAAAAGGACCAGAAAACATCTTCAACTAAATCACAGAAGAAAACTTGCCCAACATAAGGAAAGAGATGGCTATAAATATACAAGAAGCATACAGAACACCAAATAGAATGGAGCAAAACAGAAAAATTAAAATAAAAGAAAGAAAGAAAATCCTCCTGTCACATAACAAAAACAATAAATTCATAGGACAATGAAAGAATATTAAAAAGTATAAGGCAAAAAGACCAAGTAATAGTTAAAGGAAGATGTATCAGAATCACACCAGACTTCAGAACAAAGACTCAAAAAGCCAGAAGATCCTGGACAGTGTCATGCAAAACATAAGAGAACACAAATCCCAGCCTAGGCAACTATGCCCAGCAAAACCCTCACTCAACATAAATGGAGAAATCAAGATATTCCATGACAAAACCAAACTTAAACTATAACATTCAAATAATCCAACCTTACAGAGAATAATAAAAAGATAATTCCAAAACAAGGAGGATAACTACATCCAAGAAACCAAAAGAAATTAACCATAAACCAAAAAAACCTAAAAGAAGAGAATCACATGAATATAATACCACCTCTAACAACAAAAATGATAGTAGCCATCAATCATTGGTCTTAAATATCTCTGAACATCAGTGAACTCAATTCCAAAATAAAAAAAAAAACAAAACATAGATTAACAAGCTGTATATGTAAACAGGACCCAGAATTTTGCTGCATACAAAAAACAGACCTCAGTGACATGGACAGAAACTACAGAAGAGTAAAAAGCTACAAAAAAGTTTACCAAGCAAATGGTCCCAAGAAACAAGCAGGAGTAGGCAATCTGATAGCCAATAAAATACACTTTCAACCAAAAATTATCAAAGGAGATGGGAAAGGAAACTTCATAGTCATCAAAAAAAAAAAAAAAAATTCACCAAGGTGAATTCTCAATTCTGAGTATCTATACCTCAAATCCAAGGGCACTCATATTAATAAAGGAAACTTTACTAAAGCTCAAAGGATACAATGAACCTCACACATTAATAGTGGGAAACTTCCAAACTCCACTTTCTTTTTTTTTTAAATTTATTTTATTATTATTTTTTTAATTTCTTTTTTTTTCTGAACATGAAATGTTTTTTTATAGCATGTTTTACAAGGGGAGGGGGTAAGAGGGGCCAGGTGGTGGAAAAGTACAAAATCTTCTTGGCCTGTGCCTTGAAGCATGTGATGGTCTATACGGTACACTGCCTTGAATTATGATCTACCTGCTGTTCTTCAGAAGATATGGTACACTGCTTGAGTTATGGTCTCCCTGCTATTCTTAAGAAGACATGGTACTCTGCTTTCAGTCTATCTGCAGTTGCTAAGCAGGATCTTGCAGTTGCCAAGCTTCAGAGGACATTGTGCAGGTGGGGAAAGCTAGGGGGTGAGGGTAAGGGCGAGGGTCCTGGCTTCTGGCATCTCCCCCTTCTCTGTTTAGTTAGAGAAGGCATCTTATGATCAATCCCAACTATGTGAATTTTGAATTTGGATGTCTAATTATGGGGGGTCTTAGACAAGTTCACAACCCCAAAACACTGATGTGAGACGAGTCACATCGATGGTCGAAGGCTTTAGGCTGTCGACGATGGGCAACGTCAAGGGACTCCGATGTGGGTGAAAGGAGGGTGAGAGCCCTGTCTGAGGCCATGTAGGCTGCACCCACTCCCAGCACCATGCACTCCTTTTCGGCTGCATTGGGTGGGCCCCTGGGAAGTGGACCTACAATAATCCCATCATTGGGCTAACTCACAGCCATCCTAGTCTCTTGTAAATGTTCAAGTTACCAACCATTTGTCAGTTTGGGGTGTAATATTGTCATAAAGGAAGGCTCCCCAATGTTAGCAGCCATATCAAGGGCGGCCTTGGTTTAGGAAAAAGCCAATTTTTGTTGTGGTGATCAAGAGGCCAAGCTCTCTAGTGAGAGAAACGAGGGCAAAGCCAGGCGTACCAGGAACCCTTCTGGAGGGCGTGGAAGTCTAGGGGTCGACCATAGGGGGAGGCAGGGGAGCTGGCAGCTGTGTCAGTCTCCTGCAGAGTCACTTCTGGATCCTCTTCAAACTCCACTTTCAACAATCAACAGGTCAAGGAATAAGAACCTAAACAGAGACACAAGGAAACTAAATAACATTTGGTTATTAACCAGATGGATTTACCAGATATCCACAGAACAATTCACCTTAAAACAAGAGAATATACATTTTTCCTGGAACAACATGGTATCTTCTCCAAAACTGACCATATAATATGACAAAAAACAATCCTCAATAGATAAAAGCATATTGAAATAGTCTCATTCATTCTATAAGATCATCATGGACTAAGGCTGGTCTTCAATAGTAACAAACAAACAAACAAAAAAAACAAACAAAGCCCACATACTCATGGAAAATGAACAACTCTATGCTCAATGATAACTTGCTCAGGGAAGAAATAAAGAAACAAATTCAAGACTTTCAAGAATTTAATGAGCCGGGCAGAGGTAGTGCATGCCTTTAATCCCAGCACTTGGAAGGCTGAGGGAGGCAGATTTCTGAGTTCGAGGGCAGCCTGGTCTACAGAGTGAGTTCCAGGACAGTCAGGGCTACACAGAGAAACCATGTCTTGAAAAACTAAGAAAAAAGGAAAAAATGAATTTAATGAAAACAAAGACAACCCAAAATTATGGAGCATAGTAAAAACAGTGCTAAGAGGAAAATTCATAGCACACAATGCCCTGGGAAAGAACCTAGAGAGATCCAATACTAGTAACTTAACAGCACATCTAGAAGGCTCTAGAACCAAAAGAAGCAAATACATCTAAGAGGAGTAGAGTGTAGAAAGTAACCAAAATCAGGGCTGAAATCAGCCAATTAGAAAAAAAAAAGAATGATACAAAAAAAGAACAACACTAAGAGCTAGTTATTTGAGAAAATTTACAAGAACAATAAATCCTTAATAAAAATAACTAAGGAGCACAGATACCGTGTCCAAACAAATTAGAAATGAAAATAAAGACATAACAACAGAAACTGATGAAATTTAAAAAAAGAATCATAAGCTCTTGTTACAGAAAACCTATTCTCAACAAAATTTGAAAATATAGATTAAATGGATGATTTTCTAGACATACCACATGTGAAAGTTAAATCAAGATCGGGTAAACTATCTAAACTTTCCTACAATCCATAAGGAAAGAGAAGAAGTCTTTAAAACTCTCCCAACCAAATAGAGCTCAGGAAAAGATGATTTTATTGCATAATTCTACCAGAACTTCAAAGAAGAGCTAATACCAACACTTGCCAAAATATTCCACAAAATGGAAACAGAAGGGACATTACCTAATTCATTCTATGAAGACACAGTTACTCTGATACCTAAACCACACAAAGATCCAACAAGGAAAACTGAACTTCAGACCAATTTTGTATATGAATATCGATGCAAAAATACTCAATAAAATTATCACAAACCTAATCCAAGTACACATCAAAATGATCATTCACTAAGATCATGTAGGTTTTATCCCAGGGATACCGAGATGATTCTATATACAAAATGTCATCAGTATAATTTATTATAAAAATAAATTTAAAACAAAGAATCATTACCATCTCATTAGATGTTGAAAAAATTCTCGACAAAATACAACACTCCTTCTTGTAAGTAGCCTTGGAGAGATCAGGAATTCAAGATACATACCTAAACATAGTAAAAATAATACACAGGACATGAAGAGCCAATATAAAATTAAATGAAGAAAAATTTGAAACAATCCTAACAAAAATTAGGGACAAGACAAGGCTAACCACTCTCTCACTATTTATTCAAACAGTACTCAAAGTTCCAGTTTGAGCAAGTAGACAACAAAAGGAGTTCAAAAGGATACAAATTGTAAAGGAGGAGCTCAAGGTATCACTAATTCTAGATGATATGGTAGTATATATAAGAGACCCCAAAAATTCCACCAGAGAACTCCTTCACTTGACAAATAACTTCTGCAAAGTGGCTAAATACAAAATTAATTCAAACAAATCAGTAGCCTTTCCTACTCAAAGGTTAAACAGGCTGAGAAAGAAACGACACCCTTCACAATAGTCACAAGTAATATAAAATATTGTGATGTGATTCTAACCAAGCAAGTGAAAGATCTGTATGACAAGAACTTTGATGAAAGAAATTAAAGAAGACCTCAAAAGATGGAAAGCTCTCCCATGCTCATGAATTGCTAGGATTAATATAGTAAAAATGGTGATCTTGCTGAAAGCTATCTAAATATTCAATGCAATCCTCATCAAAATTCCAAGTCATTTCTTCATAGAATTAGAAAGAGCAACTTGAAAATTCATTTGGAATAGCAAAAAACCTAGGATAGCAAAAACTATTCTCAACAATAAACGAACTTCTGGGGGAATTACCATCCCTAACCTCAAGTTGTATTACAGAGTAATCGTGATTTAAAAAAAGACAAAACAAAACAAAACAAAACAAATTGCATGATATTGGTACAGAGACAGGCAAGTAGATCTATGGAATAGAATTGAAGACCCAGATATGAATCCACAAACCTATGGTCACTTGACCTTTGGCAACGAAGCTAAGGCCATCCAGTGGGGGAAAAAACGACAGCATTTTCTACAAATGGTGCTGGTTCAACTGGCAGTCAGTATGTATAAGAATGCAAATTGATCCATTCTAATCTCTCTGTACAAATCTCAAGTCCAAGTGGGTCATGGACCTCCACATAAAACCAGATAAATAGAAAGTAATAGAAGAGAACGCAGAAATGAGTCTCGAATACTTGGACACAGGGGAAAATGTCCTGAACAGAATAGCAGTGGCTTATGCTCTAAGATCAACAATCGACAATGGGACTTCATAAAATTGCAAAGCTTCTGTAAGGCAAAGGACACTGTCGGTAAAAGAAAAAAGCAACCAACAGATTGGACTACTTCTAATAGTGGGCTAATATCCAATGTATACAAAGAACTCAACACAATAGGCTCCAGAGCATCAAATAATGCAAATAAAAAATAGGACACAAGCTAAACAGAGAATTCTCCATTGAGATATCTTAAATGGCTGAGCTGCTCTTAAATAAGTTTTTGACATCCTTAATCATCATAGAAATGCAAATCAAAACAACCCTAAGATTCTATCTAACAGCAAAGAGAATGGCTAAGATAGGATACTCTTGCAATAGCAGTTGCTGGCTGCAGATGTGGAAAAGAAGAACTCTCCTTGACTCCTGGTGGGATACCAAACTGATAAAACACCTTTGGTATTCAATCTGGCTGTTCATTAGAAAATTGGAAAGAGTTCTACCTTTAGACCCAGCAACACTACTCCTGGGCAAATACTCAAAATATACTACATTATTTCCCAGTGGTGTGTGTTCCACTATATTTATAGCAGCCTTATTTGTCATAGCCAGAAGTTAGAAACTACCAAGTTGTCCCTCAATCAAAGAATGGATACAGAAAATGAGATTTATTTACACAGTGGAATACTACTCACCTATTAAAAATGAGGACATCATGAATTTTGCAGGCAAAAATATGGAACTAGAAAATATCATCTTGAGTGAAGTATCCTAGACACAAAAGGACATATATGGTATGTTCTCACTGATAAGTGGATATTAGACAAAAGTTCAGAATATCCATGATGCAACTCATGGACCATATGAAGGTTAACAAGAGGAAAGACCCAAGTGTTTCAATTCCACATAGAATGGGGAACAAAATAATAGAGCCAGAGGGTGGGCTGGATCTGGGTGGGAGAAGGGAGAGGAAAAGAAAACAGGGGGGCAGGATCAGGTATGGGAAGAGACAGAAGATAAGGCCAGAGTGCTAGGAGAATGAATAGAAATATGTAGTAGTGTTAGGTGGAGAATGAGGCGGGAACCTCTAGAAAGTTTCAGATCAGGTATCTGAGAGGCTACCAGGACCCAATGATGATGACCTTAGCTGGAATGTCCAACAGTGGAGAGATAGAACCTCAATAGACCACCTCCAATAGATACACTTGGCACCCAGTTGAAGGATGTGGCCACACACCCATCTCAAAATTTTTGACCCAGAATTTTTCCTGTCTAAAGGAAATGCAGGGACTGAAAAATGGAGCAGAGACTGAAAGAAAGACCATCTAGAGACGATAACAACTTGGGATTCATCCCTTGTGAAGGCACCAAACCTGGACACTATTTCTGATGTCATGTGGTACTTGCAGGCAGGAGCCTGACGTGGCTGTCCTCTGAGAGGCTCTACCACTACCAGACTGAGACAGACAGACATACTTACAGCCAACCATTGGACTAATCTCAAATACCCCAAAAATGAGTTAGGGGAAGGACTGAAGCAGCTGAACAGGCTTGTAACAGAAAAAAAAATCAACTAAGTGGAAACCTCAGATCTCCCAGAGACTTAGTCACCAACAAAAGAACATATGTGGGCTGATGTGTGGTCCCTGCTATGTGTGTACCAGTGGACTTCCTGTTGAGGCTTGATCCCCCAGAGAAGAGGAATGCTAGAGGGGTGATGTGGGAGTGAATGGGTGGGTGTGGGAGCACACTCTTAGAGGCAAAGTTGATGGGGATGAGGTGGAAAGTTCATGGAGGAGCGGCCAGGAAGAGGGAAAACATTTGAAATATAAATAAATAAAATAATTAATTTAAAAAAAACTAAAAAAAATGAACTGTGTGAAATGTAAGACTTGTCAGAACAGCAAAATATAAATTCTGTTTTTGTCTCTTTGTCTCTTTGTCTCTTTGTCTCTGACTTTCTGTCTATCTCTCTGTGAGCCTCTATGTGTGTCTCTTTTCCTGTCTGTGTCTCTGTCTGTGTGTGTGTGTCTCTATGTCTCTGTCTCTTCCTCTTTACCTCTCTCTCTCTCTCTCTCTCTCTGTCTCTCTCTGTCTCTCTCTCTCTCTGTCTCTCTCTCTCTGTCTCTCTCTCTCTGTCTCTCTCTCTCGCTCTCTCACTCTCTCACTCTCTCGCTCTCCCCTTCTCTCGCTCTCTCGCTCTCGCTCTCTCGCTCTTTCGCTCTCCCCAACCTGACCACTCTTACTGTTTCTCCTCAGGAAGCAGCAGCCAGGGAGTCCTCCCTCCAGATAAAGGTAAGAGAGTGCAGTGGAAAGCACAATGCATACCTGACTGACTGAGGGAAGCACCAGAAGAGTCTCTAAGTCACAGGCCTGAGAGCAGTATCCTTGACTGTTTTGACTGTTGTAGCAAGATCAAAAGCTTCCAGAGGCAAGGGGGAAATGAAACAGCAAAACTGATGAATGTTCTCTTCCAAGGGAACGATCACATTCCAGGCAGGTTAATGGAAAATTTGCAGCAGATACAGAGAACATCAAACACATGAAACTACCAGACAGATTTTCACTAGAGAATACATTCAATAACAACATCATAATTAGCTATGTCAGTTGATACTTTTGTATTTACAATGATGTAATTATTATTATTTCCTGAATGTACCTAAAATTAATAATCCAAAGTCAATAGCCCACATATGTTATTTAAGAAACAAGAGGAAGCCATGAGAAGAAACTATTAGAATATGTCAACAACTTTTCTTTAGGCAATTAAAGTTACAGAGGGATTTGTGTGTGTGATATGTGTTTTTCCCCTATAAGTCGTATCAACTGTTTTCATATTTAATTTTAAATTTAACTTTTAAAGAAGGCAAACATATTTATGGTTATTAATAAATTTATAAGTTAATTTCCCAATAAAATTGTACTATGACATGGGAATGGCAGATAAGCTTGGGAAATGGGTCAATGCATATTTTTTTGATCACTGAAATAGCATGAGGAACTATGTTCATGGCAAAAGCAAATATGAGAGCCAGAGGGCAACCTCTCAGTGGCAAAGAGAAGGGGGAGGAGGGAAGGACTATGAAGGAGTGACTTGAAGGGAGGGCAGAGTTTGGAAGAGAAATTAATTAATTAATTAATTAATCAAAAAACAAACAAAGCTTTCTGTCAATTTCCTGCCCCACTAATTTAAAATTACACTTATTTATTCTCATTACAACACTATATCATCTCTTCGTATCTTCCCATTACCACTCACTCAAGTACCTTTCATTCTCCCTGCTCTTTCCCTTTTGAAAAGAGAAAGCACCCCTCTGTGTGTCAATACCACCTTATGCCACACCTAGCCAACAACCCCTTGCCATAATTCCTGCCATGATGATATTGGACTGAACCTCAGAACCTGGAATACAGCCCTAATTAAATATTGTCCTTTATAATAATTGTCTTAGTCAGGACATCTCTTTGCAGCAATAAACCAAGCTAAGATAGAAGTCAATCCCAGGGACAGGGGTATTGCTGTGATAGGCATGGCCATGTTTTTATTTGGAGGAATGGAGATTTGGAGACTGGATTTGGAAGCAGTGGAATGCTTTAAGTGCGGCTGAATGGACCATTCTTGTAGGAGTATGGAAGACGTTGGTGCTAAGGGTGATTTGAACTACAGAGGCTTGCTGATTCAAGGGGTTTTAAAGGATAATTTTAGTATGTTGCCTGGACATCATTCTTATGATATTTTGTTGAAGAATGTGTCAGAGTATTCCCTTTGTTCAAAGATTCTGCTTGAGGCTAAGGTAAAGAGATTTATATTAATTGCATTGACAAGTGAAGTCTCAAATCAACCAAGGTCAGACTTTGTTCTGTGGCTTGCTTTCATGAAAATATTTTCAAGCTTAGAAAAAAAAATACAAAATTTATGGTTCATGTAATGAAAGGACACTCGGAAGTAAAATTCCATATTAAATGGAATTAAGGGAATGATCACCTTGGAGCAAGATACCTCCCAGCTAACTTATTTATGTGTGTGCACTTGAACAAAGACTAATTATATCATGTTAGGCATTATTAGCAGTTTATTGTTTCCATTTATACTTTTACTCTGGAATGATCTACAATCCAGAAATGGAGGCTATACTTATTACTCAGCTCTTTCAGCAGGAAGACTCAAGCTTTTGATCTGGATCTTGAGGTATAGTGGCCATAAAAAGGTTAGGCCCAGGTATGATGATACATGAATTTAATCTCAGGAGACAGAAGCATGCAGATAAGAGCGTTCAAGTCCAGCCTGGTGCAGAACAAGTTCAAGGTAAAAAAAGGTTTAGGTCAATGCATGGATATATACACTTTTAATCCCAGAACTCAGGAGACAGATGCACACAGATCTCTAAGTTCAAGGTAAGCCTGGTTTAAAGAGTAAATTCCAATACACATTTAGTCACTGAAAAATGTAGTAGAACAAGGGAACCATATTCCAAGCACTGGCTCTGGCTTTAGAGTCAAGAATAGAAGGGATTATTGAAACAATTGATGTTGATCTTGGAAATGTGTTCTGGGAGCACAAAGAAGCTACGTGTCTTAAAGATAGCCAACATTCTACCTCATGCTGCAGCTGAACTTGTTAGTGTATAAGAATCAACTAGTTCTGACTGCATGAAGACAGTATGGATAGCATCTGAGACTTAGCACTGTGAGAGGACATGGAAAGTCATTGGTGAAGATGGAGTCTGAGAAGTAGTTGAGGGCCCATGACTGAAAGAGTCATGCAAAGAAGTTGAGGTTGGGCATCATGAAAGGAGTCTATGAGAGACTATTGCAAAACCTTGTTACAGTGGAAGACTCCAGCAAATTGGGGATGCCAGTACCATGGGATGATCGTCATGAACAGCAGCAAAAGTTGAGTGGAGTCAATCAGAGCTTAGAGTTCTACAAAGACAGAGCTAGAAAAGTGACCCAAGCCCTTTGGAAGAGCACAGAAGATCGTGTGTGGATTCTAGACATTTTTCCTGTCCAGCAGGGCATTAAACAGGGTCCGGGAGATCACCTAACAGAGAATGAGGAAAAATGAGTGAACACAAGGAACACGGCTTGTCTATAGGCTAATCAAACCGTAATTTTTACTTATTTACACACAGGTTATATACACAAAAAGGTAGGATATGGGGAAGGGGATAATGCAGGAGCGTAGGTGTTCAGGGGGAGTACAGATATCTTCTAGAACAAAGTGTCAGCTGGGTGAAGGTTTAGGGGACAGATCACTATGACTCCGCCTATGATTCACTTGTCTTTATCTAAGTTGGTACTATCCACAAGGGCTACCAATCTACAAGGTCTGTGACTAGCCTGGCAATTTTCCACCAAAGCTGCTTATTTAAAATAGCTTCTAATCATGTTTCAATGTTTTTCCACAGACATCCAAGGCTTTCTGTTAGCAGGCATGTATATCAGGCGTATTGCTGATTTTAGGCCTATGGCTGATTTTAGGCCTTCAGTGTATAAGCAGGGCTGCTCCTGACAGACATTGTAATAAGAAGTTGTAAAGTTGAAGTTGCCTTGGAGACAGTAAGATAATATATAGATATCAGAGCTGTGGGATCCCTGCCAAGGAAATCTGCTAACAGCTTGTAGAACTGCCCCAAGAGACCATGGTCTGGTGCTGATGAATGGGAGATCTTCCAACAGAAGTCAACAAGGGTGAAAGGAAGTAGAGATTTGAAGAATACTTTGAAATAAGACATGTAGACTTGGAGTTTGACATTTGACCAAGTGCTCTTAGTTCTTGCTTTTGTCCAGCACTTTCTAATTGTGACATTGGAGGTATGTGATATCCTTTTTCTTATTTTTGTCTTTATATGAGATTATAGTTAAGTGATTGGATTAATCTCAACAGAGGCTTTGAACTTTTAACATTATTGAGACTGTTATTGACTAAGGGAATGTATGAAGTTGGACTACCTGTATTTTTCATTATGCTATGGCTAGGTATGGCCCCCATAAACTCACATATTTTAACAAGTCTATGAAGCTAGGGAGTGGAATGTGGTGGTTATATGTGCTTGGCCCAGGGTGTGGCAATATTAGATGTTGCCTTGTTGGTGTAGGGGTGGTCTTATTGGAGGAAGTGTGTTACTTTGGGGTTAAGCTTTGAGACCCTCCTTCTAGCTGCTTTGGAGAAAGTCTTTTACTTGTGATCTACAGACCCAGATGTCAAACTCTCATCTCCACCTGCACCATAACTACCTGGACACTGCCTTGCTTCCTGCCATGATGATGACAGACTGAACCTCATAACCTATAAGACAGCCTCAATTAATTATGGTCCTTTTTAAGAGTTGCCTTAGTCATCTCTTCACATCAATAAAACCAAAGCAAAGAAATGGGGGGGGGGCTGTTAGTTACTATCTTTTCCCAATCTGTAGGCTGTTACTTTGTCCTAATGAAGGTATTCCTTAACTTACAGGAGATTTTCAGCTTTATGGGGCCTCATTTATTATTGACCTTAGTATCGCAGCCACTGGTGTTCTGTTCAGAAAGTTGTCTTCAGTAATAACAAGTTTAAGAAAATTCTCGACTTTTTGTTGTATTAGAGTAAATGTGTATGATTTTATATTGAGGTCTTCATCGATTTGAATTTAGGTTTGTGTGGGGTGATAAATATAGACTTATTTGCATTCTTCTATATTCGAACATCCAGGAAAACCAGCACCATATGTAAAAGATGGTCTCCCTTTTCTTTTCTTTTTTTTTATATATAATTTATTTTTTTCAAATTGCAATTTATACTCATTCACACGGGGGTTATAAATACAAAAAGGCAAGATGTGCAGAAGGGGATGACACTGAAGCGTGGGTGTTCAGGGGGAATGCCGATATCTTCACAACTGGGTATCTGCTGGGTGAAGGTTCAGGGGACAAGTCACTATGACACTGCCTATTATTCAGTTGTCTTTATCTAAGTTGGTATTATCTGCCAAGGCTACCTATTTACAAGGCCTAGGACTACTCAGGGTGGTAAATTGTCACAAAAACTGCCTGTTTACAATAGCTTATAGCCATTTGTTTCAGCGTTTATCCACAGAGACCCAAGACTTGGTGTTAGTATACATGTATGACAGGCCTATTGCTGATTTTAGGCCTATGACTGATTTTAAGCCTTCAGTGTATAAGCAGGGATGCCCCTGACATCTCCTCCCTTCTCTAAGTATAGATGGGCTGTGGCGAATCTAATCTTGTGAAGGCGGGGATAGAGGCCTGACCGCCAGTAATTGAAGGGGACCTTGTAGTGGCTCCGGTACCCCTGTCGTTTCATTGTATGTTTGCAGGTTAATCTCTGGGTCTTCAGTCTGATTCCATTGATACACCTGTCTGTTTCTATAAAATACCATGATGCTTTTTTATTGCTATTGTTCTGTAGTACAGCTTGAAGTCATGATAATGATAACCTCTAGAAGTTCTTTCGTTGTTCAGGATGGCTTTTGTATCCTGCCTTTTTTGCTTTTCCATAAAAATTTGAAAGTTATTCTTTCAAGATATGTGCAGCATTAGAATATTGATGATTATTGCATTGAATAAATAGATTGCTTTTGGTAAGATTGGCATTTTCATTAATATAACCTTACTAGTTTATGAGCATAAGAGAACTTTCCACCTTCTGATATCTTCATCAATTCCTTTCTTCAGAAATTTGATGTTCTTGTCATAAAGGTTTGTTACTTGCTTGGTCAGAATTCAACCATGGTATTTTGTGGTATTTGTAGGTACTGTGAAGGGTTATATTACCTTAACTTCTTTCTCAACTGGTTTTATCACTTGTGTAGAGGAGAGCTACATTTCTCTGAGTTAATTTCCTATCCAACCACTTTGCTGAAAGCATTTATCAGCTTTAGAATTTCTCTGGTATAATTTTTGTTCTCACTTATGTATACTATTATATCATCTGCAAATAATATTGCTTAGATTTCTTCATTTCTACTCTGTATTCCTTTGATCTCATTTAGTTGTCTTAGTGTTCCAGTTAGAACTTCAAACACTATATTGAAGATGTATGGGGAGAGTGTGCAGCCTTGTATTGTCCCCAATTTAAGTTTTAAGCTTTAAGTTTCTCTCCATTTAATTTGGTGTTGGCTATTGGTTTGTTGTATAGTGCCTTTACTGTTTTTAGATATGCCTCTTATATCTCTACTCTCTCCAAGACTTTAAACATGAAGGTTATTTGATTTTCTCAAACGATTTGTTGGCATCTGGTATCTAGATGATCAAGTGTAATTTCCTTTTCGTTTGTGTATATGGTGGATTACGTTTATTAAACATATGGTTCATGTATTGAACCATCTTGCCCATTTCCAATAGCTCTTCTGCCACATAAAATTTTGATTAAATGACTGTCTTCCTTTTCTTTCTAGCCAGTCCATCTCTTTAGATATGTCAGTCACAAATCCTGCCATACATGAGGCAGATATTACATTCTTTTCTTGTGTTGGTTACAGTTAAGGCATTTGAGTCAAATAGACAGGTATCTGAGCTTTTCGTCTTCCAATTCTAATTAATAGAAGTAGTTGGAGATATTATATAGCCTTTGGGAGACTGAATCTCTTCAACAACAAAATGAGAAAACTGGGTCTTATTCAGTACTAGGCTTCAGATATTGAGAGATAAAGAATAAATGAAAATGTGCACAGTATAAACTCAAAGGATATTCTGACTCATGCTGTGCTAGCTAGAGGAAAAGGCTAATTCATTTCTAATAACACCAACATTTGATCATGATAGCAATAAATTTTTGTTGCTGCTGCTGTTGTTGCTGTTGTTGTTTCATGATGAAGTCAAGGGAACTGAAAACCACTGCAGGGCCAATTCAGATGTAAATACGTAAGGATCTTTTTTTTTCCAGTGATTTTTTTCTTTATTGGATGTTTTATTTACATTTCATATGTTGTCCACTTACCCCATCCCCCACCTACCCAGGAAATCCCTATCCCCTCACCCCTCCTCCTTCTTCTCTGTGGATGTAACTCCTACCTACCCCCCCACTCCCACCTCCCCACCCTCAAATTCCCACCCCCCGGGGCGTCCAGCCTTCATGAGGTCAAGGATCTCTTCTTCCACCTATGCCCAGCAGGGTCCTCCACTCTTACTTATTCAGCTGAAGCCCTGGATCTCTCCCTAAGTGCTCCCAGGCTGGTGGTTTCGACCCTGGGAGCTGTGGTTGGTTGGTATTGTTGCTCTCTTCATGGGGCCACAAACCCTTTCAGCTCCAATGGCCTTCACTCTAACTCCTTCATTGGGAACCCCATTATCAGTTCACTGGCTAGTTGTGAGCATCTGCCTCTGAATATGTCAGACTCTTGAAGACCTCTGAGGAGACATCCATATCAGGCTCTTATCAGCATGCACTTCCTGACTTCCACATCAGGATCTACCTTTGGTGACTGCACATGGGACGGATACTCAGGTGGAATGGTCTTCAGACGGCCCCTCCTTGTTCAGTATCCTTAGTCTTCAGGGAAATGCAAATAAAAACAACCCTGAGATTCCATCTCACACCAGTCAGAATAGTTAAGGTTAAAAACTCAGGTGATAGTAGATGCTGGTGAGGGTGTGGAGAAAGAGGAACACTCCTCCATTTTTGGTGGAACTGCAAGATGGTGCAACCACTTTGGAAATCAGTCTGGTGGTTCTTCAGAAAATTGGACATAGCATTACCTGAGGATCCAGCTATACCACTCCTAGGCATATACCCAGAAGATGCTCGAACATATAACAAGGACATATGCTCAACTATGTTCATAGCAGCCTTATTTATAATAGCCAGGAGCTGGAAAGAACCCAGATGTCCTTCAACTGAGGAATAGATTCAAAAAATGTGGTATATTTACACAATGGAGTATTACTCAGCTATTAAAAGCAAGGAATTCGAGAGGTTCCTAGGTAAATGGATGGAACTAGAAATTATCATCCTGATTGAAGTAAGCCAATCACAAAAGAATACACGTGGTATTCACTCACTGATTATTGGATATTAGCCCAGAACCTTGAAATGCCCAAGATGTAACTCACAGGCCACATGAAGCTCATGAAGAAGGAAGACCAAGTGGGGGTGATTCGGTCCTTCATAGAAGGAGCAACAAAATACTCAAGGGAGCAAATATGGGGACAAAGTGAGGGCAGAAACTGAAGGAGGGGGCCGTCTGTAGGATCTTTATTAAAATTTCTAGATCAAAGTTTCTCATCATCACCATCACAATGGGTCAGAAGTGAGAGCTATGAGTTTAGGGGTACAGGCTATTCATTGTAGTTATTAGAAGCATGGAGAATTTTCATATAGTTCATCAAGTTGAAATTTTTAACAATATATTACTGAGGTAATTTGAAGGAACTAAACAAGGGGGCAAAACCACCTGACAAACAGCATGGCTAGATGATTTATTTTCTAAAGTGTGTCTTAGGTTATCTATATGTAGTTTGACCCTGGTGTTGAAGCCTGAGTGGGTGTTGCTAAGAGGTGGTGAGGATGCAATAAGATGTTTGCTCAAGTGGATTTTGTGAACCCTCAAAAATGGAGTTCATTAAGCTTTACAATTCTCGTTAGAAGGTGATTACATTTGTCATTAGTGACTGCTTGTAAATGTTTGCAAAGCCATGCAAGGATGGCTAAGCACTGGAGAAAGTTTAACATCTTTTGCAAGAAACATTTGTCACAGCCCAGCACTCATGTCATTGGACTTAAAACTGCCTGTACTCTAGCCCATGTGACCCAATATCCTCTTTTGCATTCAAATACATTCACAGAATGTAACTTGCAAATATATACTAGTCTTATTATAAGTTGTTATGCCATGTTCAGTTATTATCCTCTTGTAGTTTTTATATCCTCTTTTGCATTCTGATACATACACAGAGTGTAACTTGCAAATCCACACTAGTCTTATTAGAAGTTGTTATGCCATGTTCAGTTATTATCCCTGTGAGGCCTGCTTTTGTCTATAGGAAAATAGAGGAGGAGTAGATCTGGAGAGAGGGGAGGTAATGTTCAGAGACTTGGAGGGTTAGAGAGAAGAGAAACTGCAGTTGGAATGTAATATATGAGAGAACAATGAATGAATGAATAAATAATCTTTTTAAATATTGTGACTATGATTTTTAACCCCCCTTCTCTGTCTCTGTCACTGTCTTTCTCTGTCTCTGCCCCCTCCCCCCATGTGTGTATGAGTGTGTGTGAGAGAGAGAAAGAGAGAGAGAGAGACAGAGAGACAGAGAGACAGAGAGAGACAGAGAGAGAGAGAGAGAGAGTATGTGTACATGTGTGTGACTGAGTATAAAGACCAAGGAACAATTTTTGACTCTTATCTACCATGGTTTATTGAGATCATTAGTTTGGGGTTGATGCTTGCTCATAGCCAGTGAACAGTTCTGATCCCTTTGTCCCTACTACTCTACAATGAGGACTTCAAGAGCACATATCAGACCCATATTTTGTACATACATTTAGGAGGTTATATTTAGTCATTCATACATGTTTATTGTTTCTAGATAGATCTTTATTTTCCTCAAAATAAAATCATACATTCAAGTTTGGATGAAAAAATAAACAAACAAACAACACATTGTACCTTCATCCTTCACTTTGGAGGTAAGAAACTGAGATACGGAGTGGCAGTGACTTGGATAGATGCATCTATACCCTATTAGAGAGAATTGTGCCTCTTTAAAAAACGTGCAGATAGTGCTGGTGAGATGGCTCAGTGATTAAGGGCACTGGCTATTCTTCCAGAGGTCCTTAGCTCAATCCCCAGCAACTACATGGTGGCTCATGACCATTTCTAAAAGGATCCGATGTCCTCTTCTTTTATGCAGGTGTACATACAGACTGTGCACTCATATGTTTAAAAAATTACATAAGTAAATTTTAAACAAACTAAAAAAAAAAAAACTTCCACATGCACAGCAGCCTTTTTTCTCTTGGGGGATTTAGCATCATATTCTCTGGTAGTCTCCCTGTTCAAAATTGTTCAAAATGAACAGTGACACTTAAATCATAACATTTTACCTGTTTTAATCCAAGTCTAAAATAGAATCTGTGCTAGGCTTTCTGCATAGAAGTATGGTTTCATTTCTTTAGTCCATATCTCTAATCTGTTATAAGTGTAATAGCAGTTTTATCTTTGGTTTTGTCCTAGTTGCTATGAAGCTGTTAAGAAAGTTACCGTTTACAACCTGCAAGATGACTGTCAAGCCTGATATTCTGAATTTTATTTGTGGGACATTTATAGTAGAAAGAGAAAACTGACTCCTACAAGTTTCCTTTTGGTTTCTATCGACGTGCTCAATCATACACGTGTGTGCGTGCACCCACACACACACATACACACACATACAGAGAGACAGAGACAGACAGAGACAGAGAGACAGAGACAGAGTGGCAGAGACAGAGAAACACAGAAACATAGAAACACGGAGACAGAGAGAAAGAGATAGAGAGACAGACACAGAGAGAGACAAAGAGAGTCAGAGAGATAGATAAATAGACAAACATTAATTCATTTTTAAAGAAAAATAAAATTTGGCAGACTAGCTCCTTGGGTGACTGATTTCAGAGATAAATTTCTAAGCATTGTAAATGTTGCTTTATTTATGTGGGCTGTGATTTTTATTTTTATCTATATGATGCCATTTGTCCTAATCTCCCATCTTGGATCTGCTTTGCAGAATCATAAACTCCTCAGTCTTCTCTTCCTCTTAGGCCCAGATTGAGGGCCCCAAATATGGGATCCTTTTGTTAATTGAAATTTCATGCTTCCCAGGAAAAGAATATGGTTATAGAAGAAGTCAAACAAATGTCACAGGATATAGCATTTCCCAAAATTCTATAGGACAAAAGCCAAAATCTAGTGAACCCCTAGGCGTTGTGTTTGGGCTCTTCCTGCTGTGCTGAACTAATACACTTCATTGCACTGAAGCTTGAATACAAAGCAGAAGAGCTTGAAATATTCTGAGAGATGGGAACAAAGCCTGAGCTACTCCCCGAGGTACCCTTTAGTTTTTCTGTTTACCCTTGTAGACTCATCTGGCTTCTAATTTGACACATTAACAGTTTGATCTTACACATTCGACATCTACTTGCTTATTTTCAGTATCAATGTGTTTAAAATCAGAAGAGAATCTTTTAGATATGTTTTTTTTAAATGTTACCCTATCAGGCTTAAAACCCACAGATTTATGGACACTTGAAATTTGACAAAGTAACCAAAAATTACAGTGGAAAAGAAGAAAGTATTTTCAATAAACAGTGATGGTCTAACTGGCAGTCCATATGTAGGCAAATATAAATATAGATCCATATTTATCACCTTGCACAAAGTTCAATTCCAAGTGTATCAAGGACCTAGACATAAAACCATATATACTGAATTTAAGAGAAGAAATATTAGGAAAGAGCCTCAAAATCATAGGCACAGGGGGAAATTTCCTGAACAGAACACCCATGGGTCAGGCCCTAAGAACAACAATTGATAATGGGACCTCTAGAAACTCAAATGCTTCTGTAAGGCAATAGACACAGTCAACAGAAAAAAAAATCAGCAACCTACATATTTGGAAAGAATCTTCACTAACCCTATATCCAACAGGGAGCAAATATTGAAAATATATAAAGAGCGCAAGAAATTAGCCTCTATAAAACCAAATACCCAATTAAAAACTGGGATACAGAGCAACACAAGGAATTTACAACAGAAAAATCTTGAATGGCCAATAAGCACTTAAATGTTCAAAACCCTTAGTCATCCAAGAAATGCAAATCAGAATGACCCTGAGATTTCACCTCACACTAATCAGTTTGGCTAAGATAAACAAGTTCAAGTGACAGCACATGTTGGCAAGGATGTAGAAAAAGAGGAACACTCCTCTATTGCTGGTGGGATTGAAAGCTGGTACAACTACTCTGGAAATGATCTGGGGGTTTCTCAGAAAATTGGAAATAGTTCTACCTGAAGACACAACTATACCACTCCTGGACATACACTCAAAAGACACCTCACCATGCCACAAGGACAGGTGCTCCATCATAATCATAGCAGTCTTATGTGTAATTGCCAGAAGCTGGGAATAACCCAGATGTCCCTCAAATGAAGAATAGATATAGAAAATGTAGTTTATTTACATAGTGGAATACTAGTCTGCTGTTAAATGTGAAGGCATCATTAATTTTTCAGGAAAATAGATAGAACTAAAAATATCATCCTGATGGAGGGAACTCAGACCTAAAAGGACATGCATGGTATGTACTCACTGATAAATGGATATTCGCCAAAAAGTACAGAATACCTAGGACACAACCCACAGACTGTAAGAAGTGTAACAAGAAGAAAGATGCAAGTAATTATTATTGAATACCACTTAGAATGTTGAAGGACAATACTCAACTTCATATGGAAAAACAGTAAACCCAGGATATCTAAAACAATCCTGTACAATAAAAGATGTTTCAGAGGAATTAACACTCTGATTTCAAGCTGCACTACAGAGCTGTAGCAACAAAAACTACTTGATATTGGCATCAAATCAAACAGAAATTGAAACAAAGGCCCAGACATAAATCCACATACCTATGTGAACATATATACAATGATTAAAAAAAAATCTTGAAAACTTCAACAAATGGTGCTTGTCTAACTGGATGTAGCTTGTTGAGGATTGTTTAAATGCTTTGCCTTAATTCTGCTCCCAAATCACACTGGAATCTTCATGTCCAGATGCTGAGGGTCCCTGTCCACATGGTTTTTGATTGGTCAATAAAGTTATTAAGAACCAATGGCTGGGCAAGGAGATGGAGGCAGGAATTTCAGATTTCCTAGATAAGGGAGGAAGGGAAGAGAAAAAGAGCAGATCACTATGACAGGAAATCAGAGAGATCATACTTAATGGCTGTAGGAGAAGAATCATCCAGCCATGTATAAGTC
This sequence comes from Grammomys surdaster, assembly GCF_004785775.1. Lineage (NCBI taxonomy): Eukaryota > Metazoa > Chordata > Mammalia > Rodentia > Muridae > Grammomys > Grammomys surdaster. The sequence goes on along the minus strand of NW_021620790.1, from coordinate 4,921,971 downwards.
AGAGAAGTAGCCCCCAGTGCCACTCACCTTAATGGGTCTGGGGTAGCAGAGATGAAATATAGATTTAGCAAGTATTAACTCTGGAATATTGGAGGGGAGTATGTTAGTTACATGGAGGTTCAAGAGTGGTCCAACCATTAAGCTAGTAAGGTATATTAAATATAAAGGTTTCACGTGTATGTCTTTCATTCAGAAATCCAGAGCTTTTAGGCTGGTGCAGAGTAGCACACCCTCGCTCAAAGTGAATTAAGAGATTATGACTGTAGTAGGTATGTAGAAGAATGTAAATAGATTCAAAGACATCTCACCCTCACAAAACTCCAGTGGGAAATATCCTTGAATTTGAGAAACCAGGCATCTGTGAAGTGTTTTGGGTACCAGGTCTGCTTTGCCATAGGACACAGAGTTCGCAGAGCCCGGGTTTGGACAATTAGGCCAGGACATGTTGGGCCATAGGCAAGCCCCTGCGCTACCTTGGGGGTCCCCAGGTCTGTGATGAGGGCAGGGTCATTTGGTTCTCAGGCTCTTGAACACCCAGGTACCACTGGGAGCTGCAGAAGAGCTGAAAATGGAGTGGGGGCCCATAGCCCAGGGCTGGTGGAAAAGAACGGGGAGCTCCAGCTGGTCCTAGGGGAGAGTCTTTGGCTAGTCAGGAGTTGGCTTGAGCTCAGGCTTGGCTTGGTGGCAGTCATGGCTGGGAGTGTAGAGAGACTTTCTACAGGAAATTAGATGGCGGCTCTATAGGCGAAGGACTTCTCCATGGCTCCCCATGGTGGATTCCTGTGAAAAGAGGCAGTCCAGGGCTTTAAGATGTTTATTGTCATGGAGGAAAGTGGATCAGTAAAACCACTGAGGGACGGACAGTTAAGCCCCTGAGCTACACAGTTAAGGAAAGAGGACTGGATATCTCAGCCATACTCTGTTATAAGTTGGGACTGAAGGATTCTGGGAGAACCTGGATATGTTGAATATTCAACTCAGCTGCTTGTTTCAGGTCTGTAACTTTGGTGTACTTGCACATTGATGGGCAAGTATAAAAATAACTTTCCATTGTCATTATTGCTAATCAAAAGGTTTTGAATTATGTAGTTAAATTTGTTCCTCAAAATCCTAGAATTATGGCTCAATTACACCACTCTTGAGGGTGTATGTCAAGGTTTCCAAGTCACCATATAGGAGAGATACTTAAATGCCAATATTTGCCACCACTCTAGTACGACAGTCAAGTTACAAATCCAAGAGCAGCATCTGTACACCAAGTAAAGGATAAAGAAATCATGGAGCATTAGAACTTCCTTCATTCATAAATATAAATGAAGTTCTGACATTTTCAAGGAAATTGAGGCAACTGAAGACAATCACGTTAAATTACTTACATCTGTCTGAGAAAGATAACTATTGGATGTTTTCTCTTATTTTTGAATTCTGAATTACATAAAATCATGAGAGTACACATCACATCAGAGTAGAAATGAAACAGTCTAAGGGGAAAGAAACTACCTGGAGTATTAAACATAGAAAAAAGGTTACAGCAGAATGTACGGGGAGATATACATTATATACTTTCATGACACTGAACTTGTGTTGCTAGTTTGATCAAAAAAATTATATTTTAAAACCATGACTATACTAAATTTTGAAGCATTTTGCATTTTGTATTTTTGAGTTATAAATATTTAACCTGTATTCATATTATTAGGTAATGTTATAAATAAATAAAAAAATGTGAAGGGCTGAAGAGTGTGCATATTTGCACATGAAACTGATTTCTGTCTACTTGTCTTCATGCAGTATGATTGTTAAGGATGCCTGCTGCTCAGAATTTAAAAAAAGAAGACAAAGTAAGAAGATGAATATATAGCTTAGAGCAGCTTCCCTTATCCCATTGTAAAGTTTGCCCAGGGCATTTGCAATCTCCTTCTGTGAATCTCAGTGGAAGATTGAGTGACCCTGAGAATCATTCTTTATAGTATGTCAATATCTCTGTACAATAGTTATCTTTAGTGGTAAGCTATCACTGTTTGTTTATTGGGGGAGAAAACATGCTTTCTACTACCTGGTTATAACATATGTACTAAAAGATATTTTCCTCAGGTGTAAACAAGGATTATTCTGACTTTGTAGACATTTTCAAATAAATTCCAGTTATTCTTCATGTTGAACAAAAAGTGGTCCTGAAAGAAGGCTCTTGTATATGGAAAATGGTTTAGGATAGAGATAGCTTCAGTTTTGAATGCATAAGTTTATTAAGAATATAGAAAGCAAGCTCGGCAGTGGTGGTCCATGACTTTAATCCTAGCACTTGGGAGGCAAAGGCAGGTGGATTTCTGAGTTCAATGCCAGCCTGGTCTACAGAGTGAGTTCCAGGACAGCCAGGGCTATACGTCAAAGGTAGTACCTAGCAGATAGATAGAAGCTACACTAACAGAACAAACATCTTTAGGTGAGGTACTTACAATATCAAGGAGAAATGCCTGGAGAAGCCCTGTTGAAACAGCCACACTGGAGATTCTGACTGAGATTCCAAGGCAGAGGACAGCATTCTCTCCAAGCCTTAATTTCTAGATTCTCATTGCAATGGCAGACATTTTTATACCATTAGGCAAAACGAGTGTTTTTAATAACCTTAGCTGGTAGCTATTTTCTTTTTTGCACTATTACAAAGGAAAAGGGCTAGTTTTCCACAGAGTACAATTTTGGGATACACTTGAAACAAGCATCCTTGAGTTTATGACAAGGGATTATCTTCTTATTCTTAGAGTGCACTATAGCAAGCAAAAATACACATGATAATTTATCAAGGCTTTACATGAGCCTATTTCAGGAGGCTTTGTAGGGATACAAATTAACTCTGGCAGACCAACATTCTAATGTCCCTGATTCAGTAATGTCCTTGGTCTGAGAAGAGCTTACATGAGCATCAAAAGCCTTTGACAATGTACTGTGTCCCTTCTTTATCTAACAAGGTGGTGTCTCACAGAAATACTACTAGTGGAAAGACCAGAAAAAGAATATTTACACCACAGCAGTCCTACTTTGTTTGAATTTGCTGTAGCAGCCTGAACAGCTATGTCCTGACCCTTCCAGAATGTGATTCACTCAGAGGCAGTCACATTCACTTATTCTCAATGAAAAACTGAGTTATAGATTGGGAAAAGCCTCTCCATATATATAACAATCAACAAGCTGCAAGTTAAATCTAAGCATTTGTGATTCTAAGATAGCTTTAGTTGTATCAAATTGCTTTCCTCTTACCAGAAGTATTTATCTGTAAACTGAAAAAAAAAAACAAAACAAAACCTCGTCTCTTGCTTTATCATTACAATAATAGATGATATATGCAAGTATACAACACCAATCAACAATTGATGGCTCAATTCTTCAAGGTTTTGTGTGTGTGTGTGTGTGTGTGTGTGTGTGTGTGTGTATTCTAGAAGTAAACCTTTACTATCATTCCTCGGAAGCTATATACAATTTGTTCTTTGAGGAGGAGTCTCTCACAGTCCTAGAGAGCCCGACCAGCCAACCATAGGGGTCTATTTGTCTCTGAATCCCTGGCACTGAGATTATAAAAGAATGCTACTCTACCTAGTTGTTTTGCTTTGTTTTATACTGTTTTGCTTTAAAACTGTGATTAAACTCAGGTCCTTATGTTTGTATAGTAGGTACATTATATTCTCATCCATCTCCCCAAACTTTTCATAAACCATTAGAGACTATCACTGACAATACCTGACTCATTTAAGAAGTCTTTACCCCCATGTTTTGTTATGCTAAAATGTACAACACAAAGTTCATTATTTTAAGTATTCAGTTCAGACATATATAGCATTGTTCTACAGCAAACTCTTGCCTCTAGAATGTTTTCTTCTTCTCTCTAAACTGAACACCTGTGTCCATTGATCTCTCTTTTCTCCTAACTGAACATCTGTGCCCATCAAATAGATAATAATTCTCCATTCTTCTTTCCATGCAGCCTCAAGTAATACCCTTGTACTCTCTGTCTCCCTGACTTTGACTACTCTACGTCATGAAAGTAGAATGAGTTTGACTAGCAACTATGAGCCCTGGGAGACAAGCACAAGGCTTTAGATTCTCTAAGCCAATGGTTAATCAGACAAGGTGTCCCGCGCAACCTCCCGCCAGCAGGAAAGACGCGGCACACTCAGGATCCTTCTGCAGTATAAGCTTTAATGCATCTTGAGAGGGAGAGCATAAGCTTCACAAATGAGGAGGGACCCCAAGGGCCTAAAACCCTTCCCTTATATAGAGAGCTAAGCTCGCCTGGGACGTGGCAGTCTCTGATGGGCTCCTGTTGCCTCAGGCCACATGACGTGTTCCAACTGTCAGATTAATCAAGGCGGGAAAACCTTCCAGCGCATGCGCACAGACTTGTTAATGGCAATGATGTGATAAGGATAGCTTCCCACATCTGCCCCCTTTTTATTTAAAAGTGACCCTAAGAAGAGGCCATAGAAAAGTGAAAGAGTTCAGGCCGGGCAGACACAAACCAATCAAAAGGAGAGAGGTCTAGATTTTCTCCTCCTCAATAAGTGAGGCAGGCCCGTGTCTCTACACTCACTTCGGGGTGCAATGGGAACTCGAGCCCTCCCGAGCTTAATGAGTGTGAGAACAACCATATCACAGTCCTCAAGGTGCAATGGGAACCCGAGCCCTTCTTGAGTCTGGATTTGGTTCCTGGGGCAGATAGAGAGAAAGAATTAGGGAAGCCAAAATGCCCAACTCTTGTGCAATGGAGAAAAACTCCCAGAGGTGCCAGGGCCATTTGGCAGGGGGAGGAGATGGTATTACAGATTATGGCCTTGTCTTAACAGGTCTTTGGGGCGGTTGTTAATCATGGCTATCCAGTCCCTTAGTCCAGTGCTTCAAGTGCCTGGGCAATCACCACCTTATTCTGTTGTCACTGTGACCTGAGCTTGCAAAGGAGCCGCAACACGAGCGCCAGCCCACAGCAGAGCAAGGCTCCGAAAAGACCCACCCCCACCCATTCTTTAAAATAAGAAAATATTGAAGAGATCCATGTAGACAGTCCTTCGGTCAGGGACAAATCACTTCTATAATCGCAAAGCGTAACTTCCGAAGCGTCTCTTCAAACTCTACAGTCCAATTCTGTAATAAAAACTGAGATAAAGTTTTAGAAAAATTTGCTGCTCTAGTATAATTTTCATATTGAATAGAGGTAACACAAAGTCCCGCCATTTTTTGTTCGCACCCCAATTGGGCTAATTGCCACAACATGTCAATCTGTTCCTGAACGAGGTCAATGCGTTGATTCACTAGCATTAATCTTCCCAGGATTTGTGAGTTGGCAGAGACCTGTTCATCTAGTGCTGACGTGACCGAGGCAGACAGATGATTAATAGTGTCTACTGTCTGTACTGAAGAGGAAAGGGCCAAAGCAGAGGTGGTGACTGCGCCAGCCACAACTGTTGTGGCAATGATGGCAACTATAATGGCAGAGATACCAAAATCTCTCTTCACTCTAAAAGTGCTTAAACTATTAGGCGCCTCTACCGGCATAGATACAAATCTAGGTAGCCAAATTACCAAAGCAAAAGGAAAGGCAGTAGCATTCCAACAAAGTCTATAAAAACAAATTTTAGGAATACATCGTAGGGTATCTTTCCAAATAGTACTATCATTACTAACAAGCCAGATAAAAGGGGGCCAAACACATACTGGTGTGGGTTTAAAGGCCAACTCCCTAAAAGGAGAATAAGAAATGACTGAGGTCATCCAGGAAACACTTCTTGACCCTGCCCGTCCTTTCCAATCGTATTTTAACTGTCCTTTGGCAGCCTTGCCTCCATTAATCATAACCATGGAAGATAAATCTGTGCAGCTTCTGTTAATGCCACAAAGAAGCCATTGATCAAAGGGATTAGCAACCATGCTGTGGACTGGTTATAAATTTGGATATACTGACTGGTTTTATTAGGGGAGGGAATGATCATAAAACATAGGCTCCCCTTCAAAACATAACTATTGTTAGTTTCCACAGCGTCTTATTGGTCGCAAAAAAGCATGGAAACACCTGAGCATTATGCATCACTGGCATAGGAATAGGGAATGTATTCATTATGGCCCATCTCTGAACCCCCAAAATACTAGGAACCCAGAGATGGAGGATCCACAGCATCACTGGGCTGTTGGTCGCTGGCAGCATCTTGGTCCGGTTCTCCGACCTTCCTTGTTAATCTCTCTGGGATCCAAAATGGGCTTTCTTCATTCTGTGGGAAAACACAAACAGCTCCCCTGGATCTTATCAAAATAGGATCCGGTCCTTTCCATTTATTAGCCAGAACATCTTTCCATTTCACGAGATCCTTTGGTCGATCAGGTTCTGCGAAGTGGCGGTCAGCCGCTGTGCGACCATGATCATCTAAATTTAAAAAATTGAGAGTAAAGAGTGCCATAGATATGGCTACTCTGGGAACTGGGGGAAGGATGTCTTTCATTCCCCCTTTCTGTTTTAATAGATAAGTCTTCAAAGTACGATGTGCACGTTCGACAATGCCTTGTCCTTGTGGATTATAAGGTAGACCTGTCAGATGAGTAACCCCCATCTGCCTGCAAAACTGGGAAAACTTTTTGGACACATAAGCTGGTCCATTATCCGTTTTTAGAATCTTAGGTTGGCCCCAAGCACTCCATGCCTCAAGACAGTGTTGAATTACGTGGGAAGCTTTTTCCCCCGTCAATGGTGTAGCTGACAGAACTCCAGAACAGGTATCAATGGAGACATGTAGATATTGTGACTTCCCAAAAGAATGTATGTGAGTCACATCCATTTGCCAAATTTGTAACGGCTGTATGCCCCTGGGATTAATTCCCACATGAGGGATTGATAAGAATTCACAGCAATTCTGGCATTGCACAACAATATCTCTTGCCTCTTTTCTGGTGATAGAAAAACGGCATCGTAGAGTCTCTGCCGTTACATGAAAAGTATTATGAAAATTCTTTGCCAGATCTAAGGGGGACAATAGGACCATAGCCATCACCCTTGTGGCCCTGTCTGCCAGCTCGTTGCCTCTGCTCATAGGTCCGGGGAGTCCAGAATGAGCCCGAATATGTGTAATAAACACTGGGGCTCTCCTTTGTAACAAAGCTTGTTGAATTTTCAAAAAGATGTCATGTACAGGGCTAGAAGATTTAATAACCCCCGCTACTTCTAGGAGATTCACTGCATTCACCACATAAGCAGAGTCAGAAACAATGTTAAGGGGACCTGGAAAAATCTCAAGAACCTCTAATACGACCATGCATTCAACCACTTGAGGAGATGTCATAGCATAATGTTTGGATACCACCTTGTCATCCACCACGTATGCCCCTATGCCAGTGGCAGATCTGTCAGTATAGACGACAAGCCCTCCTTTGATGGGGCCTGTAGAAGTAACTCTAGGAAATACAAGGGACTGTCTCGATGCAAATTGTAATATGGGATGTTTAGGATAATGATTATCAATTTTTCCTAGAAAGGTAGACACTAATATTGCCCAATCATCAGAAGAAGCGGCTAAAATTTGTATTTGGGCAGCTGTATAAGGCACAAAAAGGGTGGCTGGCTCAATTCCAAAATGAGTAATGGCTGCCTTAACACCCCTACATGCAAGTTGTGCAACCGCCCCTGGATACCAATCAATTCTTTTGTTTGGGGATATATTAGGGTGAATCCATAATAGGGGTCCCTGTTGCCACAAAACAGCCGTCGGTAGACTCGCTGTTTTTAAAATACATAGAGCAAAAGGTAAAGAGGGATCAATACGCTGAAGTTGTGCATCCTGTAATGCATCTTCGACTAATTGCAAAGCCTGACGGGCCACAGGGGTAAAACTTCTGGGCGAAGAAATATGTGGGTCCCCTTCAAGAATGGCGAACAGAGGCTTAAGTTCTACTGTGGGGATCTTTAAAAATGGCCTGATCCAATTTATATCTCCCAGCAGTTTTTGGAAATCATTAAGGGTGCGGAGGCAATCTCTGCGGATCTCAACCTTTTGAGGACGTATACAAGTGGGAAAGATAGATGTTCCTAGAAATTCTCCCGTACTAAACAGTTGCACCTTTTCTGTAGCTATTTGTAAACCCCATCGCCCTAACAGGTATGATAACTGTGGATAAACCCTCTTCAGAGTCTGAACCTCTTTATGAGCAATCAAAATATCATCCATATAATGAAGAATAAGAATGGCAGGAAATTGTTGTTGTAAAGGCTCTAAAGCAGCTTGCACAAAAGTCTGGCAGATGGTGGGGCTATTAGCCATGCCCTGAGGCAAAACCTTCCATTGAAACCGTTTATCTGGGCCAGCATGATTAATAGCAGGCAGTGTAAAGGCAAACCAAGGTCTATCTTGAACACACAGTGGAATGGAAAAAAAGCAGTCTTTAATGTCCACTATGAGAAGAGACCAGTCTTTTGGAAGAGCAGAAAGGACGGGGAGCCCTCTCTGCACTTGGCCCAGCAAATTCATCTGTTCATTAATTGCCCGGAGGTCGTGTAACAACCGCCATTTCCCAGATTTCTTCTTGATTGCAAAAATGGGTGTATTCCAAGGCGAAGTAGAAACTTCAATATGGCCAAGGGTCATCTGTTCTTTTATTAATTCTGTGATGGCCTCTAATTTTTCAGAGGATAGTGGCCATTGAGGAACCCACACCGGATCCTCTGTTTTCCAAGGTATGGGCAGGAATCCCTCAACGGCCCCTAGGAAAAACCCAGACCTTTTCTATCTTGTTTGTTGGAGGGTGAAATAAGTTTGACCCTTCCTTGGCTAAACTTGCCCAAACCACTTCCTTGTTCGTATCCCATTCTCGTCATCATTGCTTTAGCCTGTGAGGAATACGAGGTGATATGGGGTGACTCTATAGGATATTCATTGGACAGGGTGAAGCCCATACCTTGTAAAATGTCTCTTCCCCAAAGATTAACAGGAAGAGGGAGCACATAAGGAATAAATCTTCCTTTCCTACCATCAGGTGCCTCCCAATACAAAGCAGTAGAACTGATGGTAGGACTAGATTGATACCCTAGCCCCTGTAGGGAATGGGAGGACTCAGTAACAGGCCATGTTTTGGGCCACCATTGTGTGGATATAATACTTTTGTCCGCTCCGGTATCCATAATTCCCTCAAAGCTTTTTCCCTGTACCTTTAGGATTAATTTGGGTCTTTCATTTAATGATATCATCAGATAAGCAGAATCATTTCCTGAGGAGCCAATCTGTCTTGTGTCTGTTTCTGTCTCATCTTCCATACCTGGCATAAGCAATAATTGGGCAATACGATCACCCTTGCTGATGGAGAACACTCCTTTTGGGCTAGAGGCCAAGACTTGCAATTCAGTAGAATGTTGAGTGTCTACTATGCCTGGCAAGACTATCAAGCCCTTTAGTGTAAGTGACGCTCGGCCCAATATAAGTCCCAGGGCCCCAGGGGTTAACATTACAGGTTCAACTGGGACTGGCTGGACTCCCATCTGAGGGATTAATAGGAAATCGGAGGCGGCGCGCAGGTCCAATCGGCACGGTCGCCCTGGGAGGACTCTGATCGTTCTCTCTCCTGAACTTCCTGGGTTTTGGTCCAACGGATCCCATATCTTTGAGGGCCCTGGGACCGAGGGCCCGCCACTCCATTTTTTTTGTCATCTAAAGGAGGGAGAAGCCGGCCCTTCATGTCTCTAATGGAACGGCATGAACTGGCCTTATGGTATCCTTTGCCACATCTGTCACAGAGCGAGGGAACACCTGGTTTCCTGTTAGCCGTGGGGCAATCTCTCTTAAAATGACCAGGCTTGCCACACCTATAACAGACCTTAAGATTAGTCTTATCAACTGGGCGTCTCTGTGACTGGAGAATGGCTGCCGCCAATCCGGCGTTAGTAAGGGGTCCACCAAGCTCGCGACAAACCCGCAGCCAGTCTTGTAACCCCTTATGTTTTCGTGGGGCAATGGCTGCACGACATTCTTGTGTGGCTTGCTCAAAGATTAATTGTTGAATCAGAGGCTCCATCGGACTAGTATCTCCAAAAATACGCCCCGCAGCCTCTGTCATTCTAGCCACATAGTCTGAGAAAGATTCTTGAGGCCCCTGAACTATCCTGGTAAGTTGTGTGTTGCCCTCTCCTTTCTTGGAGAGTGCCTTCCATGCCTTAATGGCTGTAGCTGCAACCTGAGCGTAGGCTCCCCAGTGGTAACGGGTTTGGTCTGCAGCATAGGCTCCCTGGCCTGTCAACAAGTCCATTGTCCATTCCCTCGGTTCAGGAGTGAGAGCGACAGCGTTGGCGCGAGCCTGTATTTGTGCGGCTTCGTACCATAACGCCTTCCATTCCATGTATTGACCCATGCTGGGAAGGGCTGCTTGAACAATCACTTGCCAATCTGCGGGAGTTAAGGCATTGCTGGCAAGTCTATCTAATTGTACCAAAGTAAAATTGGCGTTGGGCCCATATTTACGAACTGATTCGGCCAATTCTTTTAGTTGAGTAAAGTCTACAGGAGCGTACACTCGTCCTCCATTTTCTGTTTCAAAAACAGGGAAAGCTGTCCTGAGTTTCTTCCTGACTTTCTCTGAGAGCAGGGAATATCCCGAGTGAGGAGCGTATGGGAGAGGAGGAATTGAGGGGGCCGAGGGAACCGTTTTCTTAGGGGGCTTCCTCAGAGGCTTTCTGATTCTACGCTCATCAGGATGGTATCTCTCTGCCTCGTACTCTGCTGCTTCCTCATCTAACTCTGCCTCCTCTGTAGAATCTAATGACTCCTCACTGGAGTCCCCAGAGGAACTCTCTGCACTTCGATAGTCAGTGCCTCTAGGTTGGGGTAAAGCGAGCTTTTCCCATTAGGGGGTATCTCTCCTTTTTTAGGAGGGTTCTTTTCTTCAGCTGAAGGGTGTTCCTTTTCCTTTTGTTTCGGTACCTTTTTCCTACGCACGCCCATCCTCTCACTGCATTCGGTTTCTGACATGCTATCCTGAACATCTTCTAGCGTAGCCTGTCCTTTCCTTATGGTTATCTTACAGTTTTCATCTTGTAGGCAGTTCTTAATAAGTTTCCAGATCGCAACTGTGCCGTTACTCAAATCGTTGTCATCGCGGTGCCTTTCTAAGTCCTTTCCCAGTTTATTCCAAGAGGGGAGAGCCAAAGACCCAGAGATGGCAAACCAGGGGGCAACACAATCCACCTCTTTTATGAAGTTCCTCAAAGTCCTGTTAGCAATTTTAATATCCCGCTGTTTGAGTACGGCCTCCAAAGTAGTGATTACTGACTGTGATGAACCCATGACGGCCGCGGCTTATCTACGTCCGCCTTAGTACTGTCTCAAAAGTGAAAGTAACAGCGGCCCAGCCCGCGGCTTATCTACGTCCGACTAACGGCCGGGAGTCAAGAGGAACTTTGTCCTACCTTTATCTACAGGAGGGAGAAAGAGACAAGACCAGTGTCACTGGCTATTTACTTCAGACTACTTTGCCACTAACAATGGCCACCGCGAAGACAGAGCAAAACAAGCACCATGAAAATGACAGCCAAGCACAACCCGAATATTTCAGGAATAGACATACCTCTCCGAACTCACCCCTGCAGTTCTGAATCCTCCTGTATCGAGGGGTCCTCCAAGGTGCTGACGATGGCAAGGTCAAGTGTCCGGGGTTTCTGGCACCAGTTGTCCCGAGCAACCTCCCGCCAGCAGGAAAGACGCGGCACACTCAGGATCCTTCTGCAGTATAAGCTTTAATGCATCTTGAGAGGGAGAGCATAAGCTTCACAAATGAGGAGGGACCCCAAGGGCCTAAAACCCTTCCCTTATATAGAGAGCTAAGCTTGCCTGGGACGTGGCAGTCTCTGATGGGCTCCTGTTGCCTCAGACCACATGACGTGTTCCAACTGTCAGATTAATCAAGGCGGGAAAACCTTCCAGCGCATGCACACAGACTTGTTAATGGCAATGATGTGATAAGGATAGCTTCCCACAACAAGGCCACTGTGTTTCCTTATGAAGAGAGGCACTTGTCCACTTTCTGTCAAAGATATACTTGTTCAAGCTTTGGCCCAAGAAAATTTCTTCTTCATGAGCCACTATGAAAATTATTTCAATACTAGTTTAGCAAGGGACTAAATGTTGTGTTCTCCATAAATCTTTGGACTGAACTGCTAACCAAGAAAAAGACATTATAAAGTGAATCTTGACTAGCTGTGGTTGTGCAAACATTTAATCCCAGCACTGAGGAGACAAAAACAAGCCATTTTCTGTACACTTGAGGCCAGCCTAGTCTCCAGAGTGAGTTCTAATATAGCTAGGGTTTTTATTAAGAAACCTTGTCTTAATAAAAAGACAAAGAAAGAAAACCAAACAATACAAAAATATTGCATTCTGTGCATTCTGCCAACTTCTTCTTGGACCACTAGTGTCCAGAACTGTGAATGAAAATAAAAACAACAACAGCAATTAAAAATCTTTTTTGATTACACACCAGTCAGAAAAAATAAACATTTATGAAAACTCATTACAGTAAGTTTGGACTCTAAAATTTGAACATTTTCTTCCCTCTTCATTTCTGTTACTCTTAAAGCAGTGATTCTCAACCTGCATGTCAAGACAGATGTAGGGTAGTATATCAGATATCCTGCCTAACTGATATTTACATTACAACTCATAACAGTAACAAAATTATACACATGAAGTAGCAATGAAAGAATTGTTTAAAGTTTGCAACATTAAGACGATTGAAAACTTCTGGATAAAAAAACATTTTTGTCCAGCAGCTCTGGAGGGACTTGTAGTTTCTTATCCAGCTAACAAGTCAATCCCCAGGCCATTACAAGACCTTGTCTCAAAGATATCAAGGTGAATCATTATGTAATTACAACATGGTTTCCTATTCTTCATTCACATATACACACGTGCACCTGCAAATTTCTGAAACAAACATACACACACACACATACACACACACACACACACACACACACACAGTTTCTTTCCTTCTTCATTCTGTAATCTTACCAAGCATAAATCAACATGTACACGTGGATTTTGAATAACAAAAACTTTCATCAATTTATTTCATCCTTTAAGTGATCCTAATAAAGATCCCAAAATATAGGAAAGAAGCACATATTTTTATGAGTGTACAAAGCCTATTTTAAAAATCCTTTAGGTGATGAGAAAACAACCTCAATTTGAGAAGTTTCTTATTTGTTTGCTGTCTATCAGCCATCTACAAGGTATGAAATCTCAAAACCTTGCCCACCTTGCCAAAACCTTGAAATCATTAATTAAAATTGATAGTTGCTTCAGGTAGTTTTTTAAAGATAAGTTTTTTCATTATTTAGAATAATGTCATCTATTTCAAACAGGATATGTCAAAGTATTTCTAAAATGTTATGTAAATTGTATTCATTCACTATTACTATGCTCACCTATAACAGCCAAAACAATACAGAGTACACGTGAGTTTTTCAATATAATTCACTTATCAACAACTACTGAGCAGGGACATCTTCCATGTGCATCCAGTTCTCTGTGGCATATTTACTTTCTTTCTACAAACTATAAAATAGCAATGTGCTGGAGAGTTAACTCAGTTGGAGTCTTTATCTAATGCAAGTATAAAGAGCTAAACTCTCTGCCAAGCACCCATATAAAAAAGCTAGGCAGTGGTGCCTACCTATAATCCAGTAAGGAAAAACAGTGATGGAAAGGCAGATGTGTGGAGCTCAATGGACAATCAATCTAGTCAGACTCATGAGCTCCAAGTTTGAATACAATGGGAGAATTTTTTCACAAAAATATAATGTGCATAATGTTTGAGATATTTAGGCCTTCACAGTCCTCTGTATATGCACAGCAAACACATACATACACAGAGAGAAACACATATCACACATATACTCATACACACACACACACACACACACACACACACAGAAAAAGAGAGAGAGAGAGAGAGAGAGAGAGAGAGAGAGAGAGAGAGAGAGAATATGTCAAATAGCCTTTTGGAGACCTCAGTGAGTATATATCTGGCTACATGATTTACAAGAATACTGTAATTTGTTCTTTAGGATCTGTGAAGATTGTTTGTTTGCCAATTTTTATTAGCAAAACTTGGAAGTGTTTAATTGATCCTGAGTCACAAAACTAGGTGTCAGAATATGAAAAATTACATAAAAGGAATGAGGTTGTGTGTCTCTTGTACCCACACAACTATTTTTATTGGATATTTTATTTATTTAAGTTTCAGATGCCATCTCCTTTCCCATTTCCCCTCCCTAGAAAACTCCTATCCCATTTCTCCTCCTCCTTTTTGCTTTTATACCATTTTAACTAGATGCAATTATTAAGGTCAGTTCTAGGTTGAGGAACTATCAATGCAATAGATGCAAATAGTCAAAGAACAAGCTAGGCAATAAACAATGTTTTTTTTTTCTTTTTTTTTAATGCTTTTTTATAGCATGTTTTACAAGGGGAGGGGGTAAGAAGGGCAAGGTGGTGGAAAAGTACAAAATCTTCTTGGCCTGTGCCTTGAAACATGTCATGGTCTATAAGGTACTCTGCCTTGAATTATGATCTACCTGCTGTTCTAAAGAAGATATGGTACACTGCTTGAGTTATGGTCTCCCTGCTATTCTTAAGATGATATGGTACACTGCTGTGAGTCTATCTGCAGTTGCTAAGCAGGATCTTGCAGTTGCCAAGCTTCAGAGGACATTGTGCCGGTGGGGAAAGGTAGGGGGTGAGGGTAAGGGTGAGGGTCCTGGCTTCTGGCATCTCCCCCTTCTCTGTTTAGTTAGAGAAGGCATCTTATGATCAATCCCAACTATGTGAATTTTGAATTTGGATGTCTAATTATGGGGGGTCTTAGACAAGTTCACAACCCCAAAACACTGATGTGAGACGAGTCACATCGATGGTCGAAGGCTTTAGGCTGTCGACGATGGGCAACGTCAAGGGACTCCGATGTGGGTGAAAGGAGGGTGAGAGCCCTGTCTTAGGCCATGTAGGCTGCACCCACTCCCAGCATCACGCACTCCTTTTTGGCTGCATTGGGTGGGCCCCTGGGAAGTGGACCTACAATAATCCCGTCATTGGGCTAACTCACAGCCATCCTAGTCCCTTTGTGAATGTTCAAGTTACCAACCATTTGTCAGTTTGGGGTGTAACATTGTCATAAAGGAAGGCTCCCCAATGTTAGCGGCCATATCAAGGGCGGCCTTGGTTTAGGAAAAAGCCAATTTTTGTTGTGGTGATCAAGAGGCCAAGCTCTCTAGCGAGAGAAGCGAGGACAAAGCCAGGCATACCAGGAACCCTTCTGGAGGGTGTGGAAGTCTAGCGGTCGACCGTAGGGGGAGGCAGGGGAGCTGGCAGCTGTGTCAGTCTCCTGCGGAGTCACTTCTGGATCCTCTTCAATTTTTGGCTGATGGTAATGAACTTCAACCGTCTTCTTGATGGAAGCATCAACCTGGTTCCATGGATGGCAGGTCGCCGGCAACGATCTCTGTCTCACTCAATCTTGATGTCGTGCGCACATCCTCTCAATGAGGGTCCGTCCAGAGGGGTCCATGCCTTGAGACCCATGTCTGGGTGCACTTGACCCGACCAGCAGGTCCTAGTTATTCGTGGGGGCGAGGAGGACTGCAACCTACTATTCTTCAGAAGATATGGTACACTGCTTGAGTTATGGTATCCCTGCTATTCTTCAGATGATATGGTACACTGCTTTGAGTCTATCTGCAGTTGCCAAGCAGGATCTTGCAGTTGCCAAGCTTCAGGGAACCTTGTGCAGGTGGGAAAAGGTAGGGGGTGAGGGTAAGGGCGAGGATCCTGGCTTCTGGCCCATCTGGATTAGAACTTCTAATAGCAGGCATCACGGGTGATTCATTTTTACCTGGAAAGAAAAAAGAAGGGGATTCTCAGGGAGATTTCTCTTCCCTGGATGTAAATTGTTATTCATCGTATTTATGGTTGGGCCTGGCTTTGTGAGAGTATCTATTTTTTTCATTAATATTTGTGGTAGCCGGTTAGCTGTGCCTTCTGTGGTATTGGACAGGCATATCAGTCCTCGGCTCCATAAGGGAACTGGGTCTGGGGCATTCCCTTTACAGGTATGAGGGTCCTTCCCCATATCTGTGGTAAAGTTTTGTTGGTCTTGGTGGTGCCCGAGGTCACCAATATGGTCAGCAAGAGATTTGCCATGAGCTTTCAGCTTTAGAGAGAGAAAAGTGAACAAGGCATGATGGAGAGTATTTCAGGGGGGCTCCTTCTGAGGGGTACCGTTCCCCCTCTTTTGTTTTTAAAGCCAATTTTTCAGAGTTCTTGTAAAATCAGGGCAGAAGCGCCAACAGTTGCTCCTTCTACACTCAGAGAGTCATGAAGACCTTATTTAAGGATATATAAATCTATATTAATAATCTTTTGTCAAAGGACTTTTATAGCACCACTGACAATTAATCAGACTATATGATATATCGATTGGAAATAGCTTTTTCTACTTTTTGTGAGATTACCTCTCTTCTGTCAATTAACTGTTGAGGGAGTTAGGGTTTACCTCTCTCTTGAGAATATTGAACAGAGATTTAAGTTCTTTTGTGGAGAGCTTAAAATAGGATCTTAGCCAATTTGCAACTCCTAGAAACTTTTGAAATTAATTTAAGATAAGTAAACTCCCTTTTTTAAAAAAAATCCTTTATCTGTGTGGGTTTTTTATTGGATATTATACGTATTTACCTTTCAATGTTATCTCCATTCTCATTCTCCCCCAAGATCCCTTATCCCATACCCACTCCTCCTAATTTTTGTGATGGTGTGCTCGCTCCAAACATCCTCCCACTCCCATCTCCCTGCTCTCAAATTCCCACACAGTAGGGGATCCAAACTTTTGGGGACCTTGGCCCTCCACTTTCACTGAAGTCTAACAAGGTCACCCTCAATTCCCTATACAGGTTCGTGAGTCCCTCCCTTTGTGCTCTCTGGTTTAGACTTTGGGAGTTCTGGTTGAAACTTTTGATACTCCTTCTAGAAAGGACCAACGCATTCATACTTTGGTCTTCCTTCTTCTATGTGAGTTTTATGTGGTCTATATGTAGATTCTTAGACATTGTGAGCTTTTGGTCTAATATCCACTTATCAGTGAGTGCATACCAAGTATGTTCTTTTGAGATTGGGTCATCTCACTCAAGATGATATTTTCCAACTCCATCCATTTGCCTAGGAATTTTGTGAACTGATTGTTCTTAATAGCTGAGTAGTACTCCATTGTATAAATGTACCACATTTTCTGCATCCATTCTTCTGTTGAAGGGCATCTGGGTTCTTTCCACCTTCTGGCTATTGTAAATAAGGCTGCTATGAACATGGTGGAGCATGTGTCCCTGTTCTATGGTGAAACTTCTTTTGGGTATATGCCCAGGAGTGGTATAGCTGGGTATCCAGGTAACACTATGTTCAATTTTCTGAGATACCGCCAGACTGCCTTCCATAGTGGTTGTACCAGTTTACAATCCCACCAACAGTGGAGGAGTGTTCCTCTTTCTCCACATCCTTGCCAACATGTGCTGTCACCTGTGTTTTTGATCTTAGCCATTCTGATTGGTGTGAGGTGGAATCTCAGTGTTGTTTTCATTTGCATTTCCCTGATGACTAGTGATCCTGAACACTTCTTTAGGTGCTTCTCAACCATTCGAACTTCCTCAGTTGAGAATTCTTTGTTCAGCTCTGTGCTCCATTTTTTAATAGGGTTCTTTGATTGTCTAGAGTCTAATTTCTTCAGTTCTTTGTATACCTTGGATATTAGCCCTTTATCAGATGTAGGGTTGGTGAAGATCTTTTCCCAATCTGTTGGTTGCCGCTCTGTCCTATTGACTGTGTCCTTTGCTTTACAGAAGCTTTGCAGCTTTATGAGGTCCCGTTTGTCAATTTTTGGTCTTAGAGCACTGGCCATTGGTGTTCTGTTCAGGAACTTTTTCCCTGTTCCTATGTATTCCAGGCTTTTTCCCAGTTTCTCTTCTATTAGTTTCAGTGTGGCTGGTTTTAGGTGGAGGTCCTTAATCCACTTGGAATTGAGCTTTGTACAAGGAGATAAGTATGGATCAATTTGCTTTTTTCTACATGCTGACAACCAGTTGGACCAGCACCATTTGTTGAAAATGCTATCTTTTTTCCATTCGATGGTTTTAGCCCCTTTGTCAAAGATCAAGTGACCATAGGTATGGGGGTTCATTTCTGGGTCTTCTATTCTATTCCACTGATCCTCCTGCCTGTCTCTGTTCCAATACCATGCAGTTTTTATCACTATTGCTTTGTAGTACAGCTTGAAGTCAGGGATGGTGATTCCTCCAGAAGTTCTTTTATTGCTGAGAGTAGTTTTCGCAATCCTGGGTTTTTTGTTATTCCAAATAAATTTTAAGATTGCTCTTTCTATCTCTGAGAAGAATTGAGTGGGAATTTTGATGGGGATTGCATTAAATCTATAGATGGCTTTTGGCAAAATAGCCATTTTTACTATATTAATCCTTCCAATCCATGAGCATGGGAGATCTTTCCATCTTCTGAGATCTGCTTCGATTTCTTTCTTCAGGGGAATGAAGTTCTTGTCATACAGGTCTTTTACTTGCTTGGTTAGGTTCACACCAAGGTATTTTATATTATCTGTGACTATTTTGAAGGGTGTCATTTCCATAATTTCTTTCTCAGCCAGTTTATCTTTTGAGTAGAGGAAGGCTACTGATTTGCTTGAGTTAATTTTATATCCAGCCACTTTGCTAAAGTTGTTTATCAGGTTTAGGAGTTCTCTGGTGGAAGTTTTGGGGTCACTTAAGTACACTATCATATCATCTGCAAATAGTGAGATTTTGACTTCTTCCTTTCCAATTTGTATCCCTTTGACCTCCTTGTGTTGCCTAATTGCTCTGGCTAGGGGAGAGTGGGCAGCCTTGCCTAGTCCCTGATCTTAGTGGGATTGCTTCAAGTTTCTCTCCATTTAGTTTAATGCTGGCTACTGGTTTGCTGTATATTGCTTTCACTATGTTTAGGTATGGACCTTGAATTCCTGACCTTTCCAAGACTTTTATCATGAAGGGGTGTTGAATTTTGTCAAATGCTTTCTCAGCATCTAGTGAGATGATCATGTGGTTTTTTTCTTTGAGTTTGTTTATATAATGGATTACATTGATGGATTTCCTAATATTGAACCAACTCTGCATTCCTGGGATGAAGCCAACTTGATCGTGATGGATAATTGTTTTGATGTGTTCTTGGATTCGGTTCACTAGAATTTTATTGAGTAATTTTGCATCAATGTTCATAAGAGAGATCGGTCTGAAGTTCTCTTTCTTTGTTGGGTCTTTGTGTGGTTTAGGTATGAGTGTAATTGTGGCTTCAAAGAATGAGTTGGGTAATGTCCCTTCTGTTTCTATTTTGTGGAATAGTTTGAAAAGAATTGGAATTAGGTCTTCCTTGAAGGTCTGATAGAATTCTGCACTAAAACCGTCTGGTCCCGGGCTTTTCTTTGTAGGGAGACTTTTAATGGCTGCTTCTATTTCTTTGGGGGTTATGGAACTGTTTAGATGGTTTATCTGGTCCTGATTTAACATTGGTAACTGGTATTTGTCTAGGAAATTGTCCATTTCATCCAAATTTTCCAATTTTGTTGAATATAGGCTTTTGTAGTAGGATCTGATGATTTTTTTAATTTCCTCAGTTTCTGTTGTTATGTCACCCTTTTCAGTTCTGATTTTATTAATTTGGATACTGTCTCTCTGCCCTCTGATTAGTCTAGCTAAGGGTTTATCTATCTTGTTGATTTTCTCAAAGAACCAGCTCCTAGTTTTATTGATTCTTTGGATAGTTCTTTTTGTTTCTATTTGGTTGATTTCAGCCCTGAGTTTGATTATTTCCTGCCGTCTACTCCTCTTGGGTGTATTAGCTTCTTTTTGTTCTATGTCTTTCAGGTGCTCTGTCAAGCTGTTAGTGTATGCTCCCTCCAGTTTCTTCTTGTAGGCACTAAGAGCTATGAATTTTCCTCTTAGCACTGCTTTCATTGTATCCCATAGATTTTGGTATGATGTGTCATCATTTTCATTAAATTCTAAAACGTTTTTAATTTCTTTCTTTATTTCTTCCCTTACCTGATTATCAAGGAGTAGAGTGTTGTTCAGTTTCCATGTGAATGTGGGCTTTCCATTCTCTTTGTCATTTTTGAAGACCAGCCTTAGACCATGGTGATCTGATAGGATGCAGGGAGTTATTTCAATTTTCTTATATCTGTTGAGGCCTGTCTTGTGCCCAATTATATGGTCTATTTTGGAGAAGGTACCATGAGGTGCTGAGAAAAAGTTATATTCTTTTGCTTTAGGGTGAAATGTTCTATAGATATCTGTTAAGTCCATTTGGTTCATAACTTCTGTTAGTTTTACTGTATCTCTATTTAGTTTCTGTTTCCATGATTTATCCATTGCTGAGAGTGGGGTGTTGAAGTCTCCCACTATTATTATGTGAGGTGCAATGTGTGTTTTGAGCTTTAGTAAGGTTTCTTTTATGAAAGTCGATGCTCTTGTATTTGGCACATAGATATTCAGTATTGAGAGTTCATGTTGGTTGACTTTTCCTTTGACAAGTATGAAATGCCCTTCCTTATCCTTTTTGATAGTTTTAAGTTGAAAGTCGATTTTATTCGATATTAGAATGGCTACGCCCGCTTGTTTCTTAGGACCGTTTGCTTGAAAAATTGTTTTCCAACCTTTTACTCTAAGGTAGTGTCTGTCTTTGTCACTGAGGTGGGTTTCCTGTAAGCAGCAAAAAGCTGGGTCCTGTTTGCGTATCCAGTCCGTTAGCCTATGCCTTTTTATTGGGAATTGAGTCCATTGATGTTAAGAGATATTAAGGAGAGGGTGTTGTTGCTTCCTGTCATTTTTGCTAATAGTGGAGACATCGTTTGTGTGGTTATCTTCTTTTGGGTTTGATGGAAAAGGATTATTTTCTTGCTCTTTCTAGGGTATGATTGCCCTCCTTGTATTGGAGCTTTCCTGCTATTATCCTTTGTAAAGCTGGATTTGTGGGAAGATACTGTGTAAATTCAGTTTTGTCATGGAATATCTTAGTTTCTCCATCTATGGTAATTGAGAGTTTTGCTGGGTAAAGTAGCTTGGGCTGGCATTTATGTTCTCTTAGGGTTTGTATGATATTTGTCCAGGATCTTCTGGCTTTTATAGTATCTGGTGAGAAGTCAGGTGTAATTCTGATAGGTTTGCCTTTATATGTTATTTGGCCTTTTTCCCTTACTGCTTTTAAAATTCTTTCTTTGTTTTGTACATTTTGTGTCTTGATTATTATGTGACGGGAGGTGTTTCTTTTTTGATCTAGTCTGTTTGGCGTTCTGTAGGCTTCTTGTGTGATTATGGGCATCTCATTCCTTAGGTTAGGGAAGTTTTCCTCAATGATTTTGTTGAAGATATTTACTGGCCCTTTAAGTTGGGAATCTTCACTCTCATCTATACCTATTATCCTTAGGTTTGGTCTTCTCATTGCGTCCTGGATTTCCTGGATATTTTGAGATAACAACTTTTTGCATTTTGCATTTTCTTTGATAGTTGTGTCAATATTTTCTAAGGTATCTTCTGCACCTGAGATTCTTTCTTCTATCTCTTGTATTCTGTTGGTGATGCTTGTGTCTATGACTCCTGATTTCTTTTTTAGGTTTTCTATCTCCAGGATAGTCTCCCTTTGTGATTTCTTTATTGTTTCCACTTCCATTTTTATGTCCTGGATGGTTTTGTTCAATTCCTTCATCTGTTTGTTTGTGTTTTCTTGTAATTCTTTAAAGGATTTTTGTGTTTCTTTAAGGACTTCATCCTGTTTTCCTGTGTTCTCCTCAAGTTTTTTGATAGTGTTATTTACTTCCTTCTTGTAGTCCTCTAGCATCATCATTAGAAGTGATTTTAGATCTGGTTCTTGTTTTCCTGGTGATATGGGGAGTTCAGGACTTTCTAATGTGGGAGAACTAGGTTCTGATACTGGCAAGTACCTGGTGTTGCTGGTGCTTGTGTTCTTGCGCTTGCCTTTCGCCATCTGGGTCACCTTTGTGCTATCTGTGCTGTCTCTGACTGGGGCCTGTCTTTCCTATTATCTAGGTTGTGTCAGAACTGTTTGGGATGGGTTTTGCTGCTTGAGGCCCAAGATGTGCTCGGTGTTCAGGTGGAAACAAACCGGAAGGGGCCAGGGCTCCGGGTCAGGAGCGGATTCCTGGGTCTCAGTGAGTCCCAGTGGGTCCCAGTGGGTCCCAGTTGCTTCCTGATTGGGGGCGAGCACTGCCACCTCCTAGCCTAAGAAATTGCTTGGCACAGAGGTCCTGCGAGCCCCGCTGCTTCCTCTGGATTCTGCGAGATTGGGTGCAGAGCTGACTCTCGGGATCTGCTCCGGCACAGACCGGAAGGAACCCACGCTCCGGGCCTGGAGTGAACTCCTGGGTCCCAGTGGGTCCTAGCCGCTCCCTGTTTGGGGGCAAGCTCTGCCACCTCCTAGCCCAAGACCCTGCTTGGCACAGAGGTCCTGCGAGCCCCGCTTCCTCTGGATTATCCGAGATTGGGTGCAGAGCTGCCTCCCGGGATTCCCAAGTGCTCGGGCCCAGACCGGATGGAGCCCGCCCCGGGCCAGGAGCGAATTCCTGGGTCCCAGTGGGTCCCGGTTGCTCCTTGTTTGGGGTGAGTGTTGCTTTTACCTTACCTGGGATGCTGCGTGAGTTCAAGCTCCTGGGAGTCCCTGTTTCTCTCGGTTTTCTGGGGTTGGGTACGGAGCTGCCGCCTGCGACCTACTCTATGCTTGGGCCCAAACCGGAAGTAATAAACAATGTTTTATGAACACTCCCATGATCACTGTTTCTAAGGGCTTATCAAGATGACCAAAATATCTGAGCCTACTTCCCTGTCCTAGCCCAAATTCATTTTCATGTCTGATGCCTACTTCCTTGTTCTAACCTAAAATTTATATTCCTGCCTGAAATTGTCCTCTTTGTTCTAGCCTAATATTTAGATTCTTGCCTGAAATTACTTCTTTGTTCTAGCCTAAGATTTAAATTCCTGCCTCAAATTTCTTAACAGGCTGACATGCGTAGAACAGGTAAAATTCTGCACAGAGCCTTAACAACCTAAGACATAAGTGCATTACTTTTGAAAATGCATATCCCAAACAACTTCTAAAGCCTGTGGTTCTGCACTTTCATTCATGAGACTCCATAGTGCTCAGTTTTTCAACTGACTTTCAATCTTTTTCTTTGCAATTTTCGTTATTATGACTCTAATAAATATCCTCAGCGTATTTTTTAAAATTAATTTTATGTAGCTCATTTCTCTCAAATAATAGGCATGATTCTTCTCTGAATTACAGATACAACAGAAATTGTTTTCTTGTCCATTTGCTGTATAAATCAAATCTTGTTTTCTCTCATCTCCTGCATTCCATCGGCAAGCCTCACTGATCCCTTTTGGACTCAGATATACCCAGCATCTACCCAACTACTGTCCCAGTGCTACACTCTTTATAAGTTATAGCTCCTCCTTCTTCTTCCTTCTCTTCTCTTTTTTAATTTGCTCTAGACAGAGCAGAGTAAAAATTTCATAAATAAACATTTTACCAAATCAGTAAGCTTGCTCAGACAAACTTTTGTGCTTGACATGAAATTTGGTATGTCAGTTAAATATGAAAGAGCACTAGAGAGTACTCTGTGCTCTGCTGAAATCAATAAAACAAGACACTAGGAATTTTGTGTTTTTTCATGTGTGATGTGGGCTAGGAATGAATGACCTAAGAAATAAAAGTGGGCTCTGAGGGATTAATTACTTGACATCTCATTAACCAAAGGACAACACAGCAAGACATTTTTTTCTGTTCCACACAAAAGGATACAAAATTTTCTCTTTATTAAATATACAATATTTACATGTAAGTCTTTTTTTGTACAGCTAAAAACATAGAAAACAAAGAAATCTCAGTCTAACATTAGCTTTCCCCATACAATGTATTAAAACATGTTATGTGGCCTACAAACAGATTTTGGATAAGGCAACATAACATGTGATTGGAAATTCTGTTACAGAAACAAAATCTGTAATATCCAAAGTAACAAGGAATATCCAGCTAATCACAAAGGAAAAGGTCTGTTTGCCTCTGTTATGCTATTATCTCAAGAAAGCCTTTTAAGTGTTTGCGAAAGATCCTTCAATATATTGTCACTTATTTTCTAAAAGAAATCTCCCTAACTTTTCTTTCTGCCAAAGAAAGTTCTGACCATGCCAGAAAGACTCAAATTTCACATGTGAAATAGGCATAGTAATTCTTTGTTTTAGGGATTTGGGAATTTTATGAATCAAATGTAAATGGTTTACTATATTAGTATAATTAGAATATATCATGTTTCTTCATTTCCTTATATTCTACTATCCTGCCATAGAATAGCTGCCAATAGGAAGTGTCTGATTAAAGAGAACATAGCTATTACAAAGCCTGTCTATTGCCAAGTTCAGAAAATTACTGGCATTGATCATCAGTAAATATGAGATGCTTCTCATGATACAACACCACTATATTAAGTCAGGTACATTTACTTACTTCTTTTTTCAAGAGTATTTAAGGCAGGACAAGATTATACATTAAGCTAACATTAAGCTTAAACATTAAGCTAAAACATCATGTATGGCTTTAGAATATTGCTGCCTATAATGTGAAAGTATAACTGGTTAGATGCCCATTCATTTTATCCTATAAGTTTGCAATGAAAATGGCTCCATCTGAAGAGGACATTTAAGGTGGTCTCAGGGTGACTGAAGGTTTTTTCTGCATACCCCGTGCCCTTTTCATGTTCCCTGAAATTTACTGTTGAGATCTGAAGCATGGCACAGGAACATATTAATGAAATTATGACCAAACTGTAATTACTGGCACATGTCAGCTTTGAAATAACTAGGGATTAGCCTCCTAATTTTATCCTGCTTTGTGATGTGAGCTTTACTTGTGTACTGAAGAGCATTGAATAAAGACTGCTCATAGGGCATCATGTGGTGGCTGTCTGAAGTACACACTGTAGTGGATGGAGAGTGACATATTATTCTAGGATTATGTATGGCGAGATGGGATAATCAAGGAAGGAGAGGGAAGGTCCACTAGACTGACTCCAATGTTTCCTTACTTCTATCCATGGAGCATTTGGTTATGGGTAATGGGCCTGAAGATATTGAGCATCATTTATTTTACTTAAGGCTGACATTAGGATGCACACCCTGGACAGATAAAATCACTGTGGTGATAATTCCAAAGCATACCTAGATTATGTTTGTAAAACGTAAAACTTAAAATTCACCAGGATATTGTGAAAATGCCATATGAAGTTGTGTAAAGCATTTCCCATGCAGGGCCTGTGATATTGACTCTTCCCCAAATTCTAAGACAAATACAGGAAAGAGACACCATCTTCACTGCATATTGGACGTTCTGGCTCTCTTCACTTCCAGCAGCCATTGTGTGCTCCATGAATACCCCTTTCTTCCTTGACACAATCCCATCAAGTCTGCTCTAACACAAAAGCCCACTGCTACTTAAAGCTTTCTAATGTCTATGTAACAACTTTGCAGATTATAAACATTACAAATGACAGAAGAGTAGCATATAAAGTTCACCATTTTACTATAAAATGTGTCTCTTACCCTTCCACAGAGTACCTTAGTGCAAAATAAGAAGAGGGGGACGTCATTCAAAAATAGAAAACATAATCATTAGAACCTTGTCTGAGGCATTTAAAGAACTTCCAATACAAAGTGGTGATACTTGTCTCCTTACAAAGTAGGTATGAATATAGATTCTTGGATAACATTCAAGGAACAGCCCTTTTATTCATTAGTGTGTGTGTGTGTGCATGTGCGTGTGTGTGTGTGTGTGTGTTGTACATTCTTCCCTTTTAAGTGGATCAACTATTTATAATCTGTGAACCAAGAGCTGAAAAAGAAGAACAAAAAAACATTTTTGAAACAATGACTTGAAAAAGACTGTGGGTAAAGCCAGAGAGAGGTTGGGAAAACCACAAGAACTGGTATACAGAAATAATTCAGATAAACTGAGTCTTTTAAAAAAAACATTTCTATGTGAGCATCACGGAAGAGCAACCAGTCATCCTTCAAGAACTAATGAGTGTTCACATTAGCCTGCATCACCCTTCCATTAACATCCTTTTTCACGAGCAGGTATGACATTGTCTGATGATTTAGTTAAAACATGACCTATAGGACAGTTTAGAACGAATAATACCCAAGCAATGGTTTTAGGAATGATTATAAGTCGGACTATATAGGTGTCAATGACTCTTGTCAAGTTGCTGTTATAATATGATTGACATATTATAGTTCTATGGAATTTAAAAGAAGTGAAACAGGTGGTAGACAAACTAACAAAGGAGTAGTTCCACAGACTGGTGCCCATGTCCATGGATCCCATGGAGATGTTATGAATGCAATTTTCCAGTGTGACTCTTCTTATTGAGATGATGTCATACAGAAAGAGAATGTGAATGGCCTTCAGAGCTGGAAATATTTATGTAGAATATGTAAGTATGACTTCATTTAGATGGACAACACATCAATAAATTATTCTATAAATAGATAATTTCTAATTCTCAGAGATTTCCATAAATAAACTCAAATGGTTTTTTTAGGGCAGAATGTGGAGAGTTAAAAGAAGTGAGACTACCAAACAGCTAAATGGGAATCTAAAAGAGCCATCATATAAATGGATATCCACCAAAGAAGTGAAAGCAGAAGAGGGCAAAAGGAGAGACTGCTATTTTCTGCCTCCAATCTATATATGGGTCTGCCATATGCAGAGTCATACATTTGGATTGCCTTTAAAAATATAGAAAATTTAGCATCCTTTTAAATATATTTGATATAGGCAGAGTCAATGATCCACACCTTGGCAGTGTCAGGTGGATCTCTCAAAGTTTCAAGGCCAGCCTGATTTATAATGGAGTCCAAAACTAGCTAGAGCTAGCAAGTGATACCTGTTTACAGAAATTGAGTTCAATATCTGACACATGTAAAATTTTTATTTCTCTGACCAAAGAGTCCATTTAGCATCTTCTACAGACATTTGTATTCAGGGGCAGTTACCTAGCTTGAGGAAGAGGAACAAAGCAATCATCTCTGGTAGAGTTAATAAATAAGACAAAAAATTCTAAGAATTAACCAGAAATGTGTTGGCTTCTAGAAGCCCCTGGAAATGTTTTTCAAGTTACCTATGCAAAGCCCTTGCTCTCTGCTACCTTGTACTGTGTATAGAATTCTGTTGCTGAAACACAATTGAATAACTGCATAAAACAGATAGATCTTGTGACTACCCTAACACTGGTTCTCCTTTCTAGCTTTGATGGCATTCAATGTAGGAAGATGCAGATTACTACCTTTCCATCTGATGTGTGTTGTGGGCTGTGAGAAAATTCTGATTTATCCCTGAGACTAATTACAATAGTACAGCAATTTGGCATGTATCCACCATTTTGGTACATGTCCAGTGGTCTGATCTGCATACCCTGCACACCCAGGGACAAAGCAAGTAGGATGTGTGCTATGCAGAGGGCAGAGACTGGCTTCATACATTCTCCTACATGATTATCTTTAAATATATATTAGTAGAAAAGGAAAGGGAACAAACTTAGTTGGCTTGGAACTTCATTTATGTAAACATGATGTGAGCAAAATATGGTGCTTGCATCTAAGAAATCTAGTAAGAATATATTCCAGTGTGAATAATCTTTTTTTGC
Organism: Grammomys surdaster; assembly: GCF_004785775.1. Lineage (NCBI taxonomy): Eukaryota > Metazoa > Chordata > Mammalia > Rodentia > Muridae > Grammomys > Grammomys surdaster. Next base: position 4,894,164 of record NW_021620790.1, on the reverse strand, counting down.
TTGTCATTTCACAACTAGAGGTGCTTAGGGCTAAACTTCAGCAGGACTTTCATTTCTGATGATGAAGGAATAGGCATCCAAGGAAAGAGGTGATTTATACAGCCTTCTATAGAGTCACAAAATTCAAAAGTAGAAACTAGACAACAGGCAAGGAGGGGGAGAGGGAAATAGATTCTCGATATTTTTCATTCTATTAGATGGTCATTTTTCTTATTAAAGATAGAAAAAAGTATAAAGGTCATGTTTGTTAGAATTCCTATAAAATAAATTCGGTAGCAAAAAGATAATATTCTAAAAAAGGAAGAGGGTATGTCAGAATCTGTAGAAAAATTTAAAGAAATAACATATATTTAGGACAATATTTTATAGCTATGAACTGTGTCACACTCAATCCTTATTTCCTTTTTTAACAAGGTCAGAAATACTATAAACTTGAAACTGTATGATGCCAGTGAGGGCTTCATTATGCACTTCTTTGTCCAGGGCAATCCTGAAAAGTCAATGGTAAGATACATACTAAAAAGGTTGATGGCCTACTGACTGGCAAGTGCATGCTCTGCAAATCAGGTCAGCCCTTCAATGTGAATTGCTCAGTACTTTCCTCTTCAAGGATCATTCTTCTAGCATTACCTAAGGCCTGAAGTGCTTAGTTAGTTCCCCCTTAATTGTTTTCTAAGGTAGTCCAAGAGCAGAAATAAAAATATTGTTATCATAAAATGGTCAAAATTACTCACTAGGAAATTCAAGAAATTTCTTTGGATGAATTGTATGCTTTGCTACCAAAAGAACCCAAAACATGAGATGTTTTATAATCATATTTAGGCACAAAAACAAGTACATGGGGCAGACATGTGTACATGGGTGCAGGTAGACTGGAAAATGTAATGTGCTTCATAAACTAAGGACTCCCTTGAAATCCTCTCATTTACGGTTGACCACTAAGCCCCACAGAACATCCCATCACTTGCTTCTTGGGAAATAGTTCAGTTGTTAGAGTGAAACCATTAGTTGTCTTCTAGAATGTGAATTCTGCTAACCTACACATTTTCCCTTTTGTGGATCTTTCTGAACTTGATGGATAGTGGTAAATCTCCTGGATATTTCTCATTTTTTTTCATGCAGCTCTTTTCCTTATTTTTTTTTTAAGTTTTCTTACTGAGAAACCTGAGTTAAGATTGCTTAAGACATTTCATGGAACCAATTCAGACTTTTATTTAAAAATCTGTTAATGCTGCCACAATCCACACATGTGTATATTCCTTTACGTCAGTATGACAATCTTAAGAATAGCATGGCTAATATGTTCTAGTAAAGTGGAGAAGGCAGTTAGAAAGTTCTAGGAGCAGCTTCATCCTCACAGCAGTTTCAGGACACGATATACATATTTATGCCTCAAAACTGCATAAAAAGAGAAGAACAAAGTACCCGCTCACTATTCAGTAACTCAATATCAGAAGCTACTGAAATTCTATGGAGAGGATAACCAATGAAGTCAGGGAGCTACTTATGGTGTGGACATTAAACTAACATAAGTAATTTTTTCTGGTTGCTTTTTAAATGCCACTAAAACAAGCAAGCTAGAAGGGTCTTCATCTGCCTTAGGTCCCCCTGCTGGATGTTCTTATAGTGTAGACACTCTTTTTGCAGATGCTATGAAGAGCTACCACCCCATGTTCTGTGAAGACCCATAGCTACTATCTACTCAGCTCCCAAGGAAGCCAAGTTTTCCACCCCCTCATGGAGTCAAATTCTTTCAGATATTTAAGTCCTAAATGAAAAATGGCTACATGATTGATACCCTATCAGAGCTCATGCATTAATTAGGCTCATTTCTCTGAGCCATGCCTTAGGAAAGAATTTCTTGGATACTAGTCAAATACCCAACTTAGAAACACACACACACACACACACACACACACACACACACACAAATCAACCAATGTTAGAAGTATTTCTTTGTGGAATGTCTTCCAATCTCCTTCCTCTCTCACAGGTCATCTAAATGAACAAATGTTCATTTTCCTGGGTGAATTTACTTTCTTTCATACCATCCTGCTCTTCTGGGATCCCTGATAAACTCATCACTTAAAGGATGATTTGACACTGTCTTTTTATGTCTCTTTGTCACACGTACCCCTTTCTCCTATAAAGCTACAATGCCTAAAAATATGGAATTGGGCAAGGACAAATGTTAAAGATGAACATCACAGACCTCAAGTCTATTAGAATATGACAAGAAACTAAAGAGTAAATTTTAGAAACACAGAATGTGCATGGGGGAATATGAGTCTCTTCCTTTTATACAATGGTGAAGTCTGTGTATCCAGTGGTCATTTTTACAATGACGATGTCAGTGAACTACAGCACCCAGAGCTACCTGATCTCATGAGCTGAGTCAAGAAGATTAGAGCTCATGTTGGATACATGTCTTTTCCAAAGTCAATGGTAGATGAGAGAATGAGAATGCTTAAATTAAAAGACAGAAAAGAGAAGAGAATTATTCTCTTCTCTTAGAAAGGGAACCTCCACAATAAAAAGGACCAAACAATTCTGTAGTGTCTCATATAAAGTATTCCCGCTTGCACTTGCTGGTTGTGTTTTCCAAGTCAATATTATTTCTAAAGGAAGTCTCCAAGTTTTCTGGGTATTCTTTCTTCGTGTGACTGATATGGTGCGATTGCTTGTGCTGATAGAGGAAGTGAGTCATGATTCCAATGACACAAAAAGTGATAAATGTCACCAATGCTATGACACCTGTAGGGACAAAAGGGAGAAAGAAAAGAAAGCTTGTACTGAGAAAATTTAGTCTTAACAAGGGGATACGTTAGAAGAAAAAAAATTAAACAATTCCAACACACAAATCTACTCATTCTCTGTAGCTAGAAAAAATTACTTTGAGAGAAGCTCTTGCTCTTCAATTTCTACAAAACATCCGACAAACACAGTACTAATAGTAAAAGGTTGTTTTCTCTAGAAGGTTATGTTGACGACCGAAGAATAAATATGGAATTAGAACAATAAATAATTCTGTGGACTCTTAGTTTGGATTTGTTTTTGTTTCTAGGGAGCAAACACAGACTTCACAGATTTCAAATACACCAAGTCTTGCCAGAATTCCTTGGTCTAAAGGCCACCTCCTCTTTCTTTCACTGTCTCTATCTCTCTGTCTCCACCATCACTCTGTCTCCATCCCTTTGTGTTTGTGTGTGTGTGTGTGTGTGTGTGTGTGTCTGTGCGTGTGTGTGTGTACATTCATGGATTCCATACCAGTTGTGTTAATGATAAACAACAACATTCAGGAGTTCTTGCCTTCCACTTGTTTTGAGGCAAGGGATCTCTTGCTCTCTCTTTAATTTTACCACATTGGACTGTATAAAACAGCTTTACTTCAAAATAAATAAACATAACTATCAAGCCAGTCAGCAAAAAAGAACATGTACACAAAATTAATAATAGCAACAAAACACTTATGTTTTCATCATCAAAAATAATTTCATTTCTGTCTATATAAATATATATAGACATGTATATATATTTAAACTATATTTCATATTTTTAAGTTATTTAACTAATGAAAAAGTATTTAGTTTAGAAACTTTTTCCTAGTCATAGTTCAGCTTTACTAAGAATTTCTTAGTCTAAATGTGACTCTTTCTGTGGATACCAGACAGTAAAACATATAGATCTATCTTCTAGCAATTTTTTAACAGTTGTTACAATAACTAAGGACCATTTATGTTTGACATATATTCTAAACTTATTTTGTAACTTAATTTCCAAATATTTTAAAACATAGCAAAATAAAATGTCTAAGTTGACAGTATAATCTGGGTGGGAACAAATGACTCTGAAACAAAAATTGTTGATTTAAAATATGTCAGATATAGCCTATTTTCTGTTGCTGGTTTGAAGGACATACTGCAGGCTATTACTTAGGTATGTTTTCAAGGATCTTCTGTATGGCTTTGATAACCTTTCCACTCTCAAAGAGACTCAACAGAGCTTGCCACTGAATGTAGGAGGCCAAAACTCAGTCTTTGCTTATCAAATGAAACCTTACAGGAACAAAAAGAGTTATAAAATTATCTATGATATTTCCTTATTACAAAGAATATCAAGTCCAATCCTCTTCCCTGGAGAAGCATTAAGTTCACATGACTGTCTTTAGAACTTCTCTAAGGATAGGTCATGTTTCTCTTTCTCTGGGAAAATATTGTGGTAAAATCCATTCATTTTGGGAATGGATTTTTATGCTGCTCCCATTCTCTGCTTTCCTATTGCTTTCTTTGTCTGCTCATTCTAGGAAAGTAGTAACTGTACTTCTCATCTTTTTCCTCTGCACTTAGTACAGATGTGATCCAGAGTTGAAATTAATTAAATGGGGGTAAAATGAATGACTCCTTCTGATTTTTAAAGAACTCTATCTGGTGTGGATTCATTCAACCTGATGCCAGAATGCAGGGATGAGACACTTGCTAAGGTTATAAATCATCAATGGGAATGTATTTTCATATCTCAGACATCTTACATTAAACAAAACTTCAGGCAGTCCATATTGCAAGACCCAGATGGAAACATGAAACTACTTCAGGCATTAGACTAGAAGAGACAGAGAGGAGTGGGGAAGGGTTGGTCAGCAGGTAGCTAAACACCAGTAAAGGAAGGAAAAGTGGTGGTGGAAGTGAGCTACGAGCAGAGTAGGGAACCTCTATATCCACAACCAGATGGACTGCTAGATTTGGCGTTTCAGTCATGTAGGCTTCACCTTGCTCATTAAATCTAGCACAAATCACTAGTAAAGAAAAACTTAAATGACTGCAACTGTGTCCATTTGTCTCCCCAATGAGACTTCTTTCCACACATGATGCTATTGTTCTGTTTTGTTTGTGCTTGAGAAGTGACAACTGGACACAATGAACAAGAGCCAGGCTGCCTGCCTGTGAGTAAATGTGCTAGCTATTGGTACAGAACTCAACTGCCTGTTGAATTTGAGGTAGAATTAACCCAAAGAGCTGCTGCTGACACTGGAGAATGGTCTTCCATTAATCTTACACCATGCATGAAGTGACTAAGGGATAGACAGAGAGTGACTGATTCTGGGTTCTGGATGATCATCACAAAGGAAGGCTTAAGATAACTTTCTACAGAGAACAGAGTCATAAATATCTTTTGTGCTTTCAGTAATGAAGACAGATTACCTCCAATGACTGCAGAGTCACTTTGTACTGCATTTGTGAGTGGATCACGCTCATCTCTCTTTCCAAAGGGATCTTGAGAAAGGAAAAGACACAAAAAGTAAACTTCACCCTTCAGTCAACCACAGAAAGAAAATATACAATGTACATATCTGAAGTTTATCAAGATTTCTTCAGTGAGATATAAACTAGCATTTGAAAGAAACTTAAATAAGTGGCATTTAAGACTTTGGACTCTGACTCGCCACCTAGTCCAATGATACCCAGATGAAGCTTCACTTTCAGGTGCTCCAACATACCCACAATCAGAGGTGAGGAGGCCACAACATCTGCCCCAACACTGGAAGAAACTGAGAATCATGGGGTACAGGGACACAAGAACCCCTGCCTGGCCAGTGGCACAGGTTCCTTCCTGTCTGAGCCTGTTCCCTGATCAGATCATGGCCACTGGCTCCACACATTGTCCCAAAACCCAGAGGAAGCTTGACTCCCAGGGACTCTGACACAACAGGATCTCAGGAGCTTGGTCACACCAGGATTTTAGGATCCCATAGGCAGAATGACTTCCAGGAGCTCTGAGACATCCATAATACCAGGAACATAGGATCCAAGAAAAACAGGAACACAGAGACAACCGGACTCTGAGGGATTCTTACATAACCAGGATCACAAGATGGACAGGCTCCAGTCAAAGTCAGGAGTTTCAGGTAGCAACAGAGACAACAGATGGAGAAAGGCAAGTGTAAGAAAATAAGCAACAAAAACCAAGTCTACTTGGCATCATCAGAACCCAGTTTTCCCTCTGCAGAAACTCTTGGATAGTCCATTACACTGAAAAATCAAAATTAAGATTTAAAGTCATTTCTCATGATAGCGATAGAGGACTTTAAGAAGGACATAAATAATTCCCTTAAAGAAATACAGGAGAGCACACATAAACAAGTAGAACCTCTTAAAGAGGAAACACAAAAATCCATTAAAGAATAACAGGAAAACACAACCAAACAAGTGAAGGAATTGAACAAAATTATCAAGGATCTAAAAATGGTAATCACAACAATAAAGAAATCACAAAAGGAGACATCCCTGGAATTAATAAACCTAGGAAATAGATCAGTCATGGATGTAAGCATCACCAACAGAATAAAAGAGATAGAAGAGGGAATCTCTGGTTCAGAAGCTACCATAGAAAACATTTATAAAATAGTCAAAGGAAGTGCAAAATAGAAAAAGTTCCTAACTCAAAACATCAAGGAAATCTAGGACATTATGAGAAGATAAACCCTAAGTATAATAGGTATAGAAGACAGTGAAGATTCCCAACTTAAAGGCCCAGTAAATACTTTCAACAAAATCATAGAAGAAAACTTCCCTAAAGTAAAGAAAGAGATTCTCATGGATATACGAAAAGCCTATAAAACTACAGAGATTGAACCAGAAAAGAAATTTTTGCTCTCACATAATTATCAAAACACCAAATGCAAGAGAGAGAGAGAGAGAGAGAGAGAGAGAGAGAGAGAGAGAGAAAGAGAGAGAGACAGAGAGACAGAGACAGAGACAGAGAGAGAGAGAGAGAGACAGAGAGAGACAGAGAGAGAGAGAGAGAGAATACTAAAAGAATTAAGGGAAAATGGTCAAGTAACATATAAAGGCAGACCTGTCAGAATTACAGCAGACTTCTCACCAGAGACTCAAAAAGCCAGAAAATCCAGTGAAGATATCATACAGACCCTAAAAGAACACAAATCCCAACCCAGACCACTATACCCAGCAACTCTCAATTACCATAGATGGAGAAACCAAGATATCCCATGACAAAACCAAATTTACACAATATCTTTCACAAATCCATCCCACATAGGATGACAGATGGAAAACTCCAACACATGGAAGAAAACTACACCCTAGAAAAAGGAAGAGAGTAATCTTCATTCAACAAACCCAAAGGAAAATAGCTACACAAACATAGTTCCACCTCTAAGAAGAAAAAAAAAACAGGAAGCAACAATCATTTTTCTTAATATCTATTAATATCAATGGACTCAATTCAACAATAAAAAGATGTAGACTAACAGACTGTCTACGTAAACACAACCCAGCATTTTGCTGCATGCAGGAAACATACATTAGTTACAAAGACAGAAACTACCTCACAGTGAAAGACTGGAAAAATTTTTCCAAAAAAATGGTCCCAAAAAACAAGCTTGAGTAGCCATTCTAATATGAAATAAAATCGACTTTCAACCAAAGGTTATCAAATAAGATAAGAAAGAATAATTTGTACTTATCAAGGGGAAAAACTACCAAGATAAACTCTCAATTCTGAACGTCTTTTAGCCAAATACAAGGGCAACCACATTCATAAAAGAAACTTTACTAAAGCTAGAAGCACCCATTGCAACTCACAATAATAGTGGGGGACTTCAAAACTCCTCTCATCAGTGGACAGATCATAGAAACAGAATGTAAACAGATACATAGTGAAACTAAAAGAAGTTATAAACCAAATAAATTTAACAGATATCTATAGAACATTTAATCCTAAAATAAAAGAATAAAATTTTTTCTCAGCACCTCATGATAACTTCTCAAAAATTTGCCATAAAATCAATCACGAAACAGATACAAGAAGGTTAAAATAATCCCATGCATCCTACCAGATCACCATGGACTAAGGCTGGTCTTCAACAACAAGAAAAACAATAGAAAAGCCACATACACATGGAAGCTGAACAATTCTCTACAATTATAACTTGTCAAGGAAGAAATAAAAAAAGAAATTAAAGACTTTTTAAAATATAATGAAAATAAAGGCATAACATACCAAAACTTATGGGACACAATGAAAGTAGTGATAAGAGGAAATCTCATAAGTCTAAGTGCCTCCAGCAACAAAATGGAGAGAGCACACTCTAGATGCTTTACAGGACACCTGAAAGCTCTAGAACAAAAAGAAGCAAATTCACTCAAAAGCAGTATATGGCAGGAAATAATCATACTCAGGGCTGAAGTCAACAAAGTAGAAATAAAAAGAACTATACAGAGAATCAACAAAAACAAGGATCTTGTTCTTTGAGAAAATCAAAAATATAGGTAAACCCTTAGCCAGATTAACCAGAGGGCAGAGGGTCAGTATCTAAATTACAAAATAAGAAACGGCAAGAGAGATATAACAAGAGAAACTGAGGAAATTCAGAAAACCATCAAATCCAACTATAAAAGTCTATATTCATCAAAACTGGAAAATCTGGATGAAATGGACAATTTTCTAGACAAATACCATGTACTAAAGTTAAATCAAGAACAGAAAAATCATCTAAAGAGTCTCATAACTACTAAAGAAATAGAAGTCATTAAAAGTCTCCCAACCAAAAAAAAAAAAAAAAAAAAAAAAGCTGGGTTTAAAAAAACAGATAGGTCTAATGCAGAATTCCATAAGAACTTCAAAGAAGATATAACACCAATACTTTTCAAATTATTCTACAAAATAGAAACAGAAGGAGCAATACCCAAATCATTCTATGAAGCCACAACTATGCTTTTACCTAAACAAAGACCCAACAAAGAAAGAGAACTTCAGACCTATTTCCATTATGAATATTGATGGAAAAGCACTCAATAAAATTTTTGGAAACTGAATCCAAGAATTCATGAAAATGCTCATCCATCATGATCAAGTAGGTTTCATCCCAGGGATGCAGGGATGGTTCAATATATGGAAATTAGTCAATATACAATATAAACATATTCAAAAAAAAAACACCTGATCATCATAATCTATTTAAAGTGATCAACATAGGCATGGGTATAAGGAAGAGTAATGCAAGATGCCTATAAGCGTTTAAGGACCAAATTTTCCTCTATTTGTTGTGCTTGATATCAGATAGGAGTGGACAGGATTATGGTTGAGTAGAAAATTCAATAAAGTTCACCACTGCTCTAAGAATAGAAAACATATTCCTGGAGCCAGATAGCCTTCCTCTAAGACCAATATGCTGTTTAAGTAATTATTTTGGTTCACCATTAAGTTCAAATTTGTGGCCTGTGAATAACCTCTAGCTGATAATAGTGGGAGCCATATATATAAACTAGGCTCATAATTACGGAGATACAACTAGCCTGAGTAACATTAAAAAGCAGAGGATAAAATAAGACAGGTGGTTAAGTAAGATCTCAATTAACCCAACCTAATGACCAATGTTTAATAATTTGAAAGTATTCCTCATCCCTTTATGGTAAAAGTCATGGAAAGATCAACAATGTAGGGCTTATACCTAAACAGAGTAAAAGCAATATATAGCAAACCAGTAGCCAACATCAAACTAAATGGAGAGCAACTTGAAGCAATCTCACTAAGGTCAGGGACTAGACAAGGCTGCCCACTCTCTTCCTACCTATTCAATATAGTACTGAAAGTCCTAGCCAGAGCAATTAGACAACAAAAAGAAGTCAAAGGGATACAATTAGGAAAGGAAGAAGTCAAAATATCTCTATTTGCAGATGATATGATAGTATACTTAAGTGACCCCAGAACTTCTACCAGAAAACTCCTAAACCTGATAAACAGCTTCAGCAAAGTGGCTAGTTATAAAATCAACTCAAACAAATCAGTAGCCTTCCACTATGTGAAAGATAAACAGGCTGAAAAAAAATTAGGGAAATGACACTCTTCACAATAGTCACAAATAATATAAAATCCCTTTGTCTGAATCTAACCAAGCAAGTGAAAGATCTTTATGACAAGAATTTCAAGTCTCAAGCTCTAACCCAGGCAGCATCTTAGGCAAGGAAACAGCAACACCTGCCCCAAACAGGGAGTAACTGGGACCCACTAGTGCCCAAGAATTCACTCCTGGCCCGGGGCACTGGTTCCTTCCTGTCTGGGGCGAGCACTGAGCAGATCTTGGGCCCCAGCTCTAACCCTAGTAGTAACACTCACTCCACACAGTTCTGAAACAACCAAGATAATGGAAAAGACAGTCTCCAGTAAGAAACAGGACAGGTAGCACTAAGGTGATCCAGATGGCAAAAGTCAAGCACAAGAACATAAGCATCAGCAACCCAGGGTACTTGGCATCATTATAACCTAGTTCTCTCACACTAGAAAGTCCTGAATTCCCCATATCACCAGGAAAGCAAGATTCAGATTTAAAATCACTTCTAATGATGATGATAGAGTGTGGGGATGTAGAATCCTGGGTGTTCGACCAAACCCCCAGAGCCCAGAGATCTGCCATGAGGTCTCCATGTCCCAAGTAGAGGGCGGGGGAACATGTCTCTGCCTCAAGATTTCCCTAACCCAACCCCTACCCCTTCCAATATATAAACAAACCCCTTCCGACAATTTTTGGGAAAGCTCGCCACTCAGACACATTGCCATGTCAATAAATCTGGATGTCAATCAAAAACCCACATGATGGCTGGAGTGAGAGAGAGCTAGTGGTCCAGGGGACACTTTCTCTTGAGAGCCGCGGCCGCCCAGCTGAGCAGCACGCCCCGGAACCGCCCTGTTCCCCCGCCTGTGACCAGCACATGGGCGACGCCAGACAATAGAGGACTTTAAGGACATAAATAACACTCTCAAAGAATTTGAGGAGAACACAGGTAAACAGGTAGAAGCCCTTAAAGAGTATACACAAAAATTCCTTAAAGAATTACAAGAGAATACAACCAAACAGTTGAAGGAATTGAACAAATCCATCCAGGACATAAAAATGGAAGTAGAAACAATAAAGAAATCACAAAGAGAGACTACCCTGGAGATAGAAAACCTAGGAAAAAAAATCAGGAGCCATAGATGCAAGTATCACCAAACAGAATACAAGAGACGGAAGAGAGAATCTCAGGTGCAGAAGATACCATAGAGAATATTGACACAGCTGTCAAAGAAAATGCAATATGCAAAAAGTTCTTAACACAAAACATCCAGGAAATTCAGAACACAATGAGAAGACCAAACCTAAGGATAATAGGTATAGATGAGAGTGAAGATTCCCAACTTAAAGGGCCAATAAATATTTTCAATGAAATTATAGAAGAAAACTTCCCTAACCTAAAGAATGAGAAGCCTACAAACATACAAGAAGCCTACAGAACGCCAAATAGACTAGACCAGAAAAGAAAATCCTTCCATCACATAATAATCAAAACAACAATTGCACAAAATAAAGAAAGAATATTAAAAGCAGTAAGGGGAAAAGGCCAAGTAACATATAAAGGCAGACCTATAAGAATTACACCAGACTTCTCACCAGAGACTATGAAAGCCAGAAGATCCTGGACTGACATCATATAAACCCTAAAAGAACACTAATGCCAGCCCAGGCTACTATACCTAGCAAAACTCTAAATTACCATAGATGGAGAAACCAAGATATTCCATGACAAAACCAAATTTACAAAATATCTTTCCACAAACCAGCACTTCAAAGGGTATTAGTGGAAAAGCTTTAATACAAGGAGGGAAATTATACCCTAGAAAGAGCAAGAAAGTAATCCTGCTCCAACAAATCCAAAAGAAGATAGCCACACAAAGGTAATTCCACCTCTAATAACAAAAATAACAGGAAGCAACAATCACTGTTCCTTAATGTCTCTTAACACCAATGGACTCAATTCCCCAATAAAAAGACATAGACTAACAGACTGGATATGTAAACAGGACCCAGCATTTTGCTGCATACAGGAAACCCACCTCAGTGACAAACATAGACACTACCTTAGAGTAAAAGGCTGGAAAACAAATTTTCAAGCATATGGTCCTAAGAAACAAGCTGGAGTAGCTATTCTAAAACCTCCAGCCCAAGAACACAAAGGGAGGGACTCATGGCTCCACCTGTATAGGTAGTTGACAGTGACCTTGTCAGGTATCAGTAGAAGTAGAGGGTCTTGGTACCCAATAATTTGGACTCCCTAGTGTTGGGGAATTTGAGAGCAGGGAGGTGGGAATGGGAGGATGGTGGGAGCACACCCTCATAGAAAGTCTCAGAATAATATGGATTAGATATGATACAGACAGGCCACCAGAAGGCTAGATTCTAGAATTCAAACAAAAAATATCTTGATACTAAAATTTGTTTTGAGAATTGTATATTGAAGAATACACAGCCTTGGAGTATCTACTCTTCAAGCAAGCTGGACAGACCTGCTCAAACCTCTGATGTCCTAGAATCTCAATTGAATGCAGTGAAGACACAGATCTCAGAGGCTTATCAATTTATTCTCCCCTCACCCCTCTTCTAATATCTCAATGCCCGTAATCAGCTTGAAAAAGTTAATGAAGAGTTGGCGCCCCTATTCCCTGGGCTTGGGGACTGAGGTGGTTAATATTGGGCTGTCTTTTTAGGAAAAAGAAGTGGTTTTGTTGAAACATGGAGGAATATCTAGGATTTATTGCATAGCTATAACGTATTGTTAGAAATCTGTATAATTGTTATTAAGCTGAAGTTATAATTTTTAAGCTGAAGTTATAATCAGCTTGAAGAAGTTAATGAAGAGTTGGCACCCCTATTCCCTGGGCTTGAGGACTGAGGTGGTTAATATTGGGCTGTCTTTTTAGGAAAAAGAAGTGGTTTTGTTGAAACAGGGAGGAATATCTAGGATTTATTGCATAGCTATAACATATTGGTAGAAATCTGTATAATTGTTATTAAGCTGAATTTATAATTTTTTAAATGGTACAAAATTTACTTTGATTTCAAATTTAAGGTTTTCATTGGTACGAGTTTCTTATTGATATAGAAGTGAGATTACTATTGTTACTTTCTTAGGCATTGTACCTATATAACATATTTAGGAATACAAGGCTAGGCCCAGTCCTTCTTTTACTTTTTTTAACTGATTTGAGATGGCTAGCCTGTGAGTTAAGGGCTGATAGCAAATTCATGGCTCTAAGTTTATTGTTAGGGTGCTTTCTATATTTTATTTAGAAATAGCTGAGAGGAGTTAACAGACAACAGTCCAGATTGCCTTACATGGATAGTTGGTTTTCAAAACGTCAAAAGTCCACAGAATTGATTTTACACACATTTCTGCATTAAGCTTCATTTTGATTAGAGGCCTATCTGCTCCTGACAGTTTCCTGGCTTGGATTCTAAGAAGAAATTTAGCGTCTTTGGAGTTACTCCAGTGAGTACATTTACCCTCTGAGCCATTGCTCTAGTCCAATTTATTTTTCTTTTGAGTCAGGGTCTCTTACATCCCAGACTGAACTCTAAATCACTATGTAGTAAAGGATGATCTTGAATGTTGTATGTAATGGAGGATAGGAGGGATAGGAAACAAGAAATAGGGAGTGATACACACAAACTAGTACAGAGAGAGAAAGAGAGAGGGGGAGAGGAGAGAAAGGGAGGAAGTAAGGGAAACAGGAGGAGGGTTAAGATAGGAATGAAGGGAGTCAAGGGACTGGGAAGGAGAAGGGATAGGAAAGAAGTTAGAGAAGGTATAGAGAAGAAAGTAGGAAGACTTTAGAGGCAAAGGCAAGAAAGGAGACAGAGTCATAGGGAGAATGGTACAGAAGAGAAAATGGGAGAGAAGAACTAGGAAGCAGCAGAGATGTATCAAGATCTCAGGGATACTGATAGTATGGTGTGAAGGTGATAGTAAGATAGAGGCAGAGAGAGATGGAAGAAAGTAAGGATGGAGAGTCAGGGAAGGAGGAGAGACGGCAGAGGGAATTGGAGATAATATCCTATCCATCTCCTATGTCCTCTGGCATATTCTATGCCAAGCCTCCTTTCTGGAATTCCTTCTACTTCATGAATACTCAAATCTTTTTTTCTTTTTTTAATTATATAATTCACTTATTTACATTTCAGATGCCATCCCCTTTCCCTATTTCCCTTCCCTAGAACACCCTATTCCATCCCCCCTCTTCCTTTTTGTTTTTATATCATTTTAATTACATACATGTATTAATGTCAGATCTAGGTTGAGGGTCTAGCAATACTATAGATGAAAATAGTCAAGAAACAAGCAAGACAATAAACATAAATAGTCAAAGAACAAACAAGGCATTAAACACAATTCTTTGAACACTCCCGTGATCACAGTTTCTAAGGACTTATCAGAAATACTCAAATCTTAACTCTCCATGGTAATATAAGACCTTTGTCTTAATACAGCTCACGTTTGTTCCAACTTTATTTAGTCCATGTGCTAATTATCACATTATAAATAAAATAGTCCTTACTTTTACCTAGATTTTTCATTTTTAACATGTTTTGATATTGATGGGTTAATAGATATAAATTTTTCTTTACAGAATTTTCTGACTAATTTGGATACCTTGCCAGGCAGGTGTGATACAATTTTTTCTTTTTTTTTTTGTGGAGTGGATACATTCACATTCCCACCTGCAGAATATTCTAAAGGCCAATTTCTTACTACTCGGGAAGTAAAGAACTCAGGAAGTCCTTAAAACTGACCAGATATAGTAGATTCCTCCCTTCCCAATCTTATATAGGCAATCAGGATTAATTAGAAATATTTTCATAACAGTCTAGGTGCCTGAAAGACTCTCATACCATCAGAGCTGCCTGAAAGGGACATAGATTATCAAGACTACCCTTTCTGACCTATTGAGCTGACTACAAGTTTTGCAGTGAGCTCCCTTGTTTCAGCTTATATGAGACAGGATTCATGCTGGAGTAGACTTTGGAGATACATCTAGCTTTGAATCATTTCTGTCCCCCTGAGTAAACTATCAACCATATTCTTCTAAGTAACTCCAATAAAACTCTTTATTTCATCAGTTGGGATTTGGAAGTATCCTAGCTTTGGTCTGTCACCAGCTCTCCCTCTGAACTGAATAGATGTTTCTTTACATCTTCTCAGAAATACAGACAGTCACACAGTCCTATACTAATTATTTTCTAGGGACAGTAAATGCTACACATACAAGCATGTATTTTGTACACAGAAAACACAAGTTCATAGCTTTTGAAACAACTAGCCTGCTATCCCACTCACACTTCTCAAGACAGTGTGCCCTCTCCACTAAACACTGTAGAGAGCATTATAGGACTACTTCAAGTAACTATTACTATGCTACTTCTGCATAGCACAGGTTTGTTCAAATTTCTTTAACATTTCCAGTCCTAAAAGGCTCAAGCTTGTCAGCTTGCAGAAGGTACAGTCAAGTCCCTAAGCTCCCATTTTCTACTCTTTCTGTTGCTAACACCACACTTATTTACATATATCTGATAGAGAGGTAGATGATAGATAGATGATAGATAGATAGATAGATAGATAGATAGATAGATAGATAGATAGATAAACAGATATAAATATATAAAACATTCTTTTTCTTGGGACTTTCAATACTGAATTGTCTGACGACTACCTTTTACCTTACAACTATCCTGAAGGTGATAAGGAAGCATGGCTTTGCCATCGATGATGATTGATGGTATTGGCCTTTTCATATGGCTACAGTTCTCATGTGACACATTTGCCTTGGCCATGTTTCTGTTACCTTTGGAAAAATGGATGTTTCATGCAGTGCTTTGCCTAATTTTAATAAGGTTGTTTGTTTTTTGACTGTTGTGTTAAAACAACCAATATGTCTTAAAATTTGACTACCAAGAAATAGATTCCGTAAATCTTTGCTCACAAAATTTACTTTTCATTTTGCTGATCATTCTACTTGCTTTGGACTGCCTGATCAACTTTGAGCTAATTTCACTCACTCTCTTACTTTTGCTTCCATCACTTGAATTTAATTATATCAATAATTTATCATTTTAAGAATAATATTGAGGATATTTTTATAGCTTTTTTCTTCAAGTTTTATTGTTTCAAGTATTATAACAAAAATAATGGTTTCCTTTATATTTTTCTAGAGCAAGACGATGATTCCAATGCATGATTTGCTTGTAGCTGGGTTATTTGAAGGCATTTATGAAGGTTCTGTCTTTTCCTCCAGTCCTTGCCAAACTGTTTGACTTGACCACAAATGCCTTGGGTTTACTTCTGGGTGTAGGGTTAGGGAGGTCCCTGTCTCTTCTGCCACAGGGCTTGTGCTGCTCAGGGAGGCAGAACAAGGGGGTTTTGACTGTGCTTGGGTGGTTGTTGGGCTTTGGAAATGCCACAGGACACCGATGGGTTGGGGGAGCACAGTCTGAGATCAAAAGGGGAGAGCTGAACTCCAGCTGCATCCCACAGGGGTGTTCTTGACTTGGTCAGCTGGTTGGGCTTGGTGGTCATGGATTAGAGCAGAGTGTCCTGGTACAGGATTAGATGATGGCTCTGTAGGCAAAGGCCTCCTCTATGGCTCCCCATGGTGGAACCAGATGAAAAGAGGCACCCCATGGTTTAAAGGCTTTTATTATCATGGAGGAAAGTGGATAAGCCAGTTTCTCAGGGCAGGCCTGAGGTTAAATACCTTTTGCAAGGAGAAGTATCTGTTAAGGGAAGCTTAATTGGCTAAGCCCTTCAGGCCTTTCGGTACCTTGATAAAATGGAGACCTGTCTTGAGGCTACCTGACTACAGGTCACATCCTCTACCTGTGGAGCAGCTTGGGGCATTGCCCTTACATGACTAATGGCCACAAATCTACGGAGGGCTGCGATAGTGTCAGGAGCCTAGTGTCTGGGAACCAAGCAAAACACCTGCTGTTCCTCAGGATCACTGGGTTTCCAACCTTAGCTCAACAAGGAACCAGGTTGCCTTTCATGGTCCTACACTGGGCTCTCCAATCCATTGCCTTTGTCTATATATCTGTTTCTGTAACAGTATTATATGATTTTTACTATTATGCTTTCCCAATATAAATTGAAATCAGGGACTGTGATGACTATAATGCAGTGACCATTTCAGCTTTATTCACAATAGCTAAGATATAGAGTCAACTTAAGTATCAATGAGTGAGCAAAAAAAGATATTGTGTTTCTACACATACATACATATACTCACATGTACTTACATATATATACACACAAACCTACACATACATGTGCATGCATATACCAACTCACATTGGCATGTTACTCAGCCTCATGAGTTGATTTCTTCATTTAAAAAGAATATGAATAAAACAATTATCATATCAAGTGGAATAAGTCCCTCATAGTAAAGAAAAGAAATGGATGATTTCATTAATGATCAGAATCTAAAAGAAAAAAAAAGACAAAAACAAAACCTGATAGCAGAACATGATGATACTTAACAGTAACTTGGGCTCTGTTAGCTAAAGAAAATGAAATTCATCATGCATAATCAAAAGTCATAAAATGTACAAATACGTTTTTATAATCAAATGTTCTCATCAGACACATAAGCACTTATAGGGTAGATAGGTAAAATGACTTATGTATACAATATGCATTTATGCATTAATTGCTTATTTATTAAAATTGTATTTATGTTTATGTGCAAATATGCATGTGTTTAGACAGGTATTTTATCCCATGGGGGCCAGCATCAAGGTCAAAGATTATGTGTGGTATTTTCTTTAAAAATTTTTCATTGTATTTCTTGAGACTATAACTCTCAGTAAATCTGGAGCTTACTAATTTAGAGAGGTTGGTTTGCCAGGGAGCCCCAGATATCTCTTGTCTTTGGCACAGCACTGTGCTACAAGTGTTCACTGTAATATTTTGCCTTTTATGTAGATTGTAAATTGTAACTCTGGTCCTCTAGATTGTTCAAAAAGCATTTTAGCCATTAAGATCTCTCCCTAACCCCTTGCAACTAATGTAATAAAAAATTATCATTGTATAATACATGCAAAGTATCACATCTTACACTTCACATGTCTAAAATTTTGTTAATAATCCCTCCAAGAAGCTATAGGATAATATTAAAGTTAGTATTATCTATGTCCCCATCATGATGTTTTCATTCCCCATAAATACTTGGATCTTCATATTGGTTTCTACTTAAACAACAGGTGAACAAGTGCACATACATATTATGCATAAATATATGATATGCACTATAAGGAACTACATACTAATTATAACTGCTCATCACCTGAAACTGGAATTATATTAAACATATGTAGATAATGTTATTGTTAACATGTTATTAATTTTAGATCATATAAATGAACATATCAAAATATTGTTATATTTCATACTTAAAATCAGTTATTAATATTGTCTGTTTCTATGCACTATAGTTTGTGGGATGGCTAGTGTTAATAGTCAATTTGACACAATCTAGAATCACTCAAGAGATGGTTCTCTAAGAATGCTTCTGGCATTAACTTGATTTCTTATCTGAGATAGGAAGAGCTGCTGACTTTGGCTGGCACCACACCCTGGATGGTGTCCTAGACTGTATGAATGAAGAATGATTTGAATACTGGCATGTATATATTGTTCTCCTCATCCTGATTATGAGTATGATGTGACCAGCTGCTTCAAAGTCCTATTATCTATGATGGTGTGGACACTTGAACTAAAAACCAACCTATACTCTTTATTTCCTTCTTTCTTCCCTTCCTTCCTTCCTTCCTTCCTTCCTTCCTTCCTTCCTTCCTTCTTTCTTTCCTTCTTTATTTGCTTCTGTCAAAGTGTTTTGTAAAAGTAGACATGACACATCAGAAGTCAGTTACTGTCCATTACCTCCTATATTTATATATGGCAAAGATCTGAGTGCTTTTTGACAACTCTTTAGCAATATAAAACAGCAGAAGTAGGGTTAGTGATGGAAATTCAAGAGAGCATACTTTAGGAAGTACCTGATGAAGAATACACAGTGGTCACTGCCTTCACATCAGAGTCTACCATGAAGCCACAGCTGGATTCTCTCAAGGTCCCTTGGACAGTCACAGGTGCAATGCTATCATGGCGGAGGGCTGCCTTCAGTGGTGCTATGTGATTGTATTGGACTGAAGAAAGGCATCCAATAAAACCCAAGGAGTTTGCTATAGCAACTTGTGGATCCATCCCAAGAGTCTCTAAAATAAACAAAAGATACACAGGCCTTAGTTTTCAAAATAGTCTATTTGTTTTCCTTAGCTTTTAACTAAAATGCCTGAAACTTCCTAGTTGTTCTTTTAATAAGGAATCTTCTTTCATATCGCTTCTCTTCTTCTCAAGTATACATTTACTACAGGCATTGGTACATCATTCAACTATATCTCACAGAAAAGGGCTATGAATATCTCTGCTATAAAACAAAAATATTTCAAGCTTCAAATTTTTCAATCATGTATTTTATGAACTGTAGAAAGAATAATGTACCTTTATGATATTGCAGTCAAACTCTAGATATTTGAAAGGATTTGTATCTCTGTTCCCATCATGATTTATCTACAGATGCAGGTGACTAAAGAAAGACATGATGTTCTTTACAACATTTAATTCACAATTATAACAAGGGAAAATAATAAAAAACAGTGGAATTAGAAATGAAAATGTGTCTCCAAGAGGAGTATCATGCTTGCTGTCTCCTAGCAGCTGAGTAGACTTAGTGAGTAAATGTTTGTACTTATATCACTTATTTGCATTCTACTCACTAAGCACTAACTGGGGAGATAGCATTTTGCCTCTGAACATATTCAAATGCCTAGAGTATTGCTGAGTCTTTATAAGATATGGAGATTCCATTGTTTGGACTTCACAGCAAGATGAAATATCTCATATTCTTCAAGACATCTCATTCCTTTTCTTAAAGAGAGTTATTTGGACAAATTGCTATGGTGCAATTATATAAACTGTAGTACATAATGAACCACATTTTTCTTAAGGTATAATAGTTTCAACATAACTAGATGGCTCAACTGATTATTTTATTATAAGAATCATCTTAGATTTTAGAAATAGTACAGGGATTTTTTTTTAACTTCCAGCCTACATTATTTTATTTTGATTGATAAATGTTCAATTACTATCTTTCTTGAAATCTAAATATATATTTTTCTAGCAGCATTAAGGAAAACACATAAGAACTATATGGTTGAATATGAGATATTAATAGCTCTTCATGATTTGTGTCCTATTACTCCTCTAATGCTTATAAAAGGTATCCTCTTATTTCTCTCTCTCTCTCTCTCTCTCTCTCTCTCTCTCTCTCTCTCTCTCT
>NW_021620790.1:4797689-4873925 GCF_004785775.1 Grammomys surdaster | reverse complement strand
TCTCTCTCTCTCTCTCTCTCTCTCTCTCTCTCTCTCTCTCTCTCTCTCCTGTGCATGCGTGTGTGTGCATGTGTGTGTGTGTGCGTGTGTGTGTGTGTGTGTGTGTGTTTATGCACCTGAATATACCATTGTTTGTGTGTGGATGCCTGTGGAGGAAATAAGGTTTTACTTGAAGTAAAACTTATCTTTATGGCTACTGGGAATCAAACTAAGTTCCTCTGGAAGAGCAGCAAATGCTGTTCATCATGTAGACATCTTTCAATCCTTACTAATTTTTGTTCCCATATTGCTTTTTTCCTCCACTATACATGTAAAAACCCAGGTTGTCACTTGTGTTTTCTTACATGCAAAACTAATAACAGTACATGTAATTTCATGTGGCCAGTATAATGTATTTCTCAAGTTTATAAGTTAAATAACAAATACATTATCTTTCATAGATAATACGTATCTTTCGATGAGTGTTGGCAGCACTCTTTGGCTTAAAATCAAGGAGTCAATATGTCCAGGTTATGGATCCTTTTTGGGGAAAGTCCATGTCCACCTCCTATTGCTTTCACTTCATGTCCTAGCCTTTTTGTCTCTCTTCATGATAAGCAATATTGTTGAAATTCCATTTAACATACTCTTTTCTCCATTACCTCCTGATTTTAAACTTAATTACTTTTGTGGCTACAAAGTTTTCATCAAAATAATTCAAAAGAATGTGGATTAAAGAGATGGTTCACCCAGGAAAATAATGCAAAGTCAAATATGTAGCCACTGATTGGTAGGAAATGGATGGTGGAGTTGGCCACTAATTATTATTGAATGAAAGGCAGAATTATATCTCAGAAACAAAAATGAAACAAGGGTCAAGCAAAGGAAAGTGTACCTGGACTTTCAAAGCAGTGGGAAGTGATGATTCAGTGAACTATGCCTTCAGGGTCTAAATCAAAGGTGCTAATTCTCATTCTCACAGCTCACTGGAAATAACACTTCACTGATCCAAGGAGGGTACCACCATGGAGGTTGTTACAAATCAAAGCTCTTTGTTGTACAAATAGGCATAAAGACAAACTGGGTGAAATGCTAAAAAGTGGCATTGCTTCTTTAAAGGAAGGTTGTTTGAAACAGTCATTTCTGGGCAAGTATTTATTCTACACATATATTAAGCCTACAGACAAGAAGAGGTTTCAGAAAAGGAATAACAAGAAGAATTGTTATGTAAACATAAAAAGGTTAATGATAGGATTCAGTGAATTAAAAATGCTTATCTTGTATGATGATGCAATTTCTGTTCAAAAACCCAACAATGAGAAAAGAGAACTAAATGTATTTTCTCACACTCATGAATGTGCCTGCACACACACACATACACACACACACACACACAAACCAATAATAGTAACTTAAAATTAAATAATTAAATAAATACTCTGTTTGAGAGCACACGTAGTTATTTATCTGATACTTACAAAAATGAAATGGTAAAACAAAACCAAAGAAAAACAAATAAAACAAAAACCACAAAAGAAAACTTAAAATGTGTTTATCTCTCAGCATATTATAAACTTGTAAGTAGTAAATAATAAATATGTCCTCAGAAGTGACAGGACACAAATTTTTCAAATTTATTAGTAATTGAGTAGCCACTGTACACAGTAATGTTTATTTACATTTAAAAGTTGTTATTTTTATTTTTAATTGTGTGAATATGTCTGTTTGTATGTGCAGATCAGGGCAGTGCCTACAAGATACCAAGAGATGACATCAGATCTCCAGGAGCTGTTTTGAAAGGACTTTATATTAGATATATAAAATAATATCAAAAACCAAGGAAAACTCAACTATTTGGCCAAATATTTCACAATCCACTGGGCTCTGTATTAATGACATGGTATATTTTGTAATATATTTATTTCAGTGGTTAGTTTATCATTGAACTAGATTCCAAAGTAGTGAAGGGAAGGACTATTTAGATGTCCTGACCTGGAGAAGGAAAAATCAATGGCAAGTTTAACAGATAAAATTACTTCTTACAAGCATTCATCATGAGGATCTAAAATCTGCCACTAAAATATACCAGTGTCATACTCTGTTCCCATTATTTTCCTATATACGTGGTGTTTTTTTTTTTCCAAGTAAGGAGAACCATGAGGCTTCTTTCCATAGCACATGTACTAGTTTATCTGACATGTGATCTCTGTGAGAGTCTTAATCCAATGGAAGGGAACAACTGGCCTAGAAGCATGTGTATAGAACATTTGTAAATACACACACACACACACACACACACACACACACACCAAATCTGACACTGATGGTAAGAAAACTTTAATAAATTTCTCCTTAAACTTCTACAACATCCATTAAAATGAGTATTCAATGACTAAAAATCCTTTGAGAAAAATAGACAATACTAATAGAACAGTACTATTAATGAACTAGAAACATTAAAATACAGTTTTCCTGTGTTAAAACAACAAACATTTAGTGTCTTGTTGAGCTTGATACACATATTTTTGAGAGAAGGAAATTAGACATAGGGAGTAAGTCATGGGGTAGTTTTAAAGTTTAGGGTGGAGGTGAAGAGGTAAGAGGAACAACTAGATGATTTTAAAGAAGACTGAGAATATCAAACCTGAAAACCTTGCAAATGGAAGATGGACTGGACTTTCAGGATAACCTTTAAGGAAAACCACAGCAGAAAGAAAATTTTCTAATGCAACGAGGAGTAAGGGACAAATCATGCTAACCTTTAATGTGACCCTGAGTGAAGAGAAAGCAGATGACATTTCATAGTGATCAAAAGAAATAACCATCAAGACGAAGTCTCAATTCTTAACATCAATGACCAAATATGAGGGCACCTATATTCACAGAAGAAACTTTACTAAAGCTCAAAACACACATTGAATCTTAAACTTTCATAGTGGGAGATTTCAATGCCATACTCTCCAATGGACTGGTCATTGAAACAGAAACTAAACAAAGGCACAGTGAAATTAACAGAAGTTATGAACCCAATGGATTTAACATATATCTCCAGAGCATTTCACCCCAAAACAAGAGAATATACCTCCTTGTCAGTACCTAATGGAACCTTCTCCAAAACTGACCATATAATCAGACACAGTATAAGACTCAACAGGTATAAGAAGATTGGAATAATCTCAGGGATTCTATCAAATCAGTACTGTTTAAGGCTGGACATCAATAACAACAACAACAACAACAAAACAAACAAACAAAACAGAAAGCCCATGTACTCATAGAAACTGAGCAACAATCTTAGTCAGGGAAGAAATGAAGAAATGAAGAAATTAAAAACTTTCTAGATTTCAATGAAAATGAAGGTATAGCATACCGAAACTTATGGGACATAATGAAAGCAATGTTAAGAGCAAAATTCATGGTGTTGAGTGCCTTCAAAAAGATACTGGAGGCACTGTATAAAAGCAACTTTAACAGCACAATTGAAAGGTCTTGAATAGAAAGGAGCAAACACATCCAAGACGTATAGAGTGTAGGAAATAGTCAAACACAGGACTGATGTCAACCAGTTAGAAAAAAAAATACAGAACTATACAGAGAATCAACAAAATCAATAGCTGATTCTTTGAGAAAGTCAACAAGATAGATAAAGACTTAGTCAACCTAACTAAAAGGCACAGAGGCAGAAACCAAATTAGCAAAATCATAAATAAAAGGGAGACACAACAAAAACTGAAGAAATTAAAAAAAATCATCATAACCTATAATAAAAGGCTAATCAATCAAACTAGAAAATGTAGATGAAATGGATGATTTCTAGACAGATACCATGTAACAAAGTTAAGTCAAAACCAGGTAATTATTAAAATAGTCCCATAACATCTAAGAAAATAGAAATATTTATTTAAAAACTCACTACCAAAGCAAACAAACAAACAAACAAACAGACAAACTTGGGGCCAGATGGTTTTAGTGCAGAATTCTGTTAGATAATCAAATTAGACCTAATTCCAATACACTTCAAACTATTCCACAAAATAGAAACTGAAGGAACATTATCCAATTCATTCTATGAACTACAGTTATTCTTATACCTAAACTACATAAAGATCACAGAAAGAGAACTTCAAGCCAAATTTGCTTATGGATATCGATGTAAAAATACTCAATGTAATTGTCGTACAGCAAATCTAAGAACACATAGAAACCATCATTAGCACACTCAAGTGTGCTTCATCCAGGAATGCAAGGATGGAAAAATACACTTAGACACATCAACATAATATTCTATAGGAAGAAACTCAAGGAAACATGATCATCTCATTAGATGCTGAAAAACCCTTCAGTGAAATAAAGCACTCCTTCATATTAAAAGGCTTGGAGAGATCAGGAATACATAGCATATGCCTAAACATATTTAAATCAATATATGGAAAACCAACAGCCAATATCAAATTAAATTGAGAGATACTAGAAGCAATTCCACCAAAATCAGGGACAGGACAAGGTTGCCCACTTTCTTCCTATCTATTCAATATAGTATATGAAGAGCTAGCTAGAATAATTAGACAATGAAAACTAGAATAATTAGATCAATGGGAACAATTTAGAAATGTAAAAAAATCAAAGTTTCACTATTTGCAGATGATATGCTATTATACATAAGCAACCCTCAACGTTCCACCAGAGAAATCTTATAGCTGATAAATAACAACAGCAAAGTGTTGGAATATAAAATTAATTCAAACAATTCAGTACCCTTCCTTTATACAAATGATAAACAGGCTGAGAAAGAATTAGGGAAACAACACCCTAGACAGTAGCCACAGATAGTATTAAATATCTTTGTGTAACTCTAACCAAGCAAGTGAAAGATCTGTATAACAAGAAGTTCAAACCCTGGAAGAAAGAAAGCCAAGAAGGCCTCAGAAGATGCAAAGATCTCTTATCCTCGTGGATTGGTAGGATTAATATAGCGAAAATGGCTATCTTACCAAAAGCAATCTACAGATTCAGTGCAATCCCCATCAAAATTCCAACAAAATTTTTCACAGACATCGAAAAAGCAATTCTCAACTTCATATGGAAAAAAAAAAAAACAAGATAGTTAAAACAATTCCTCACAATAGAAGAACTTCTGGGTGTATCACTGTTTCTGACCTAAAGCTATAGGAAAAAATAAGAAGAAGAAGAAGAACCACATAGTACAGACAGGTTGATCAGTGCAATAGAATTGAAAACCCAGAAATAAACTATGACATTTACAGACATTTGATCATTGACGAACCAGGAAGTATGCATGGGCTGCTCCGAAGCACTGGACACATATAGCAGAGGACTGCCTGGTCTGGCCTCAGTGGGAGAAGATGTGCTTAATCCTCAAGAAACTTGAGGCCTCAGGGAATGGAAAGCCCTGGAGATTTGTAGGAATCACCCTCTTAGAGGCAAGGGAAAGGAGGAATAGGATGAGGAACTGTGGAAGGGGGGACTGGAAAGAAGTGCAATAGGTAGAATGTAAATAAATAAATGAATAAATAAATAAATAAATAAATAGGTTTGGTTCAGAAAGGCGAAACTCGCATGTTGTGCAAAGGAGAAGTATCAAAGATACAGAGAACAGGAATTAAAAACTCAATAGGGCCTCATTAGTGAACCTGAATAAACAGCTTTAGAAAAATAATTTTTACTATTACAAGTATTATCACTACACAGGGTGTGGGGTGAAAAATAATCCCATCTTTAAATCTTTTGATGTTGTTGTTGTTCATTTAATCAGTCTGTCACTTGGGAAACTGACATTTCAACACTTATTTTACATTCACATTATGTTCTGAACATGCTAAATTCTTTATGAATCTAGAAGACTGGAGAAACTGCGGATCATTTCTTGTCCTATCTAAGCTGTTACACTGTTAGGACAACTCATTCTCTGCAACAACTTTCAATGAACACATCCTCTGTCTTGCAAATCTACATTTTGTACATGACACAGTCCAGCTTCTAGACCCTTGGAGCAGGTAACCAAGAGCATACCACATTCTCGATAAAGACTCTCAGACTTTCTGAGAAATCATTCCAAAAAGAAATATCAAGACTCAGAGTTAAGTGCTGCAAAAGTTTTATAGGACAGTGATTTCTTGTGTTGAGTCCATTCCTAATTAATATACCCCAAATTGCCAGTGTTTTCGACACTATACTGTGACTAGCAGAACCAGAGAAAAAGAGAATGTCACAAAAGAGCTGAATAAGCAGGAAATAAGGGGCAGGCAGGAATTCAAAGGTACAAATAATTTCAAAATCTGAAAAACTCCTTCACTTGCCAATATGTAAAACAGGGATTCCCAGGCGGAATAGCCAATAAAGAACTGGAGCCACAGAGATGGCTACTTGAAGATCTGATTTTGGATACCCAGAACCCACATCAAGCCAGACTTAGTAGTATAGGTATTTGTAATCCCAAAGCTCCTAAGTCTGATGGGAAGAGAAGACATAATCACTGGATGCTCATGAGCCAGAATCTTCTCCACTCATATACAAAGCACAAATTAGGAGATCCTGCCTCACACAAGGTAGAACAACCAGTGTTTGAGCTTGATGATATCCAAAAGCATCCTGTGGCAAACACTTGTCTGCAGGCATACATGTGAATGTGCACACACACTAAACATTATACACATGTACACATGAGAAAGACTTAATATAAAACTCAACTGTGTGTGCTACACAGGATCATACATGAGACTTTAGAAAAAAAAATCTTGAAAGGAAAGGATGAGCAAAGGTAAGACAGAAACAGTAACCAAAGCAAATGTTTGTTTGTCTATATTAGTTGTAGCTAAAATATAATTAAGCTCTAAGATGCATTCTTAAAGATCAGGTATCATATATGATATGAAATTCTTTAGGAAAGTATAAAAAGTTGAGTAATGTAGAGGCAATACATATTCTCTAACAGAAAATGTAAATTCACAAAACCTATATGAATAGAAAAGGAGAATATGTCATTCTAATGTGAGCTTTGAGTCCTCATTCTGCAGCATACTTCATTCTCTTAGGTTAAAACTAAGGAAATACAAGTAGAACGTTGACTATGTTAAAAAGTTAATAATTTTAAAATTTAAATGAAAATGATATTTTACATTATTACTTGATTCCCTTTTCCTCTAGGTTATTAACAAATAACCAGCATAATAGTTATCACAAACAACGAACAATTAACCAATTAATAAAGCTGACATGAATGACATTCTGTACAATTGCCACATATGTGTCTTAGTATATTCCATTTCAAAGACTGTATAAAGAATACATGGGAGCAGTGTCTTCAGATATGAATCACTGAAAACATCAATAGAGCAAACAACTTCATGAAGTTTAACAACATCTATGAAGTATATACAAGAGAAAAACCAACCTGTGACTTTGCCTAGGATGAGTGACCTCACTGTCTGGAACTCCACTTCTGGGGAGAACTTATAGGTGAAGCGTTGCTGGTCCATCTGTAGGAAAACAAAACAAAGCCATAGCCCAGGTTTGAGAAAGCATAGGGCAATCCTATCTGTAAAGAGCTACAGTCTCACACAGAGCAGGTTTCTCTCAGGAATTCACTCAGAGAGATTTGAAATATCTCAGCAGTTGTCCCACAGTGCACATAAAGTGTCCTTTCTTTAGTCCTTGTGAAATAAAGTCTTTCATGGGGCTTTCATTCTCTTAGAAAACCTACAGGGCAATCATCAAGTAGTAATCTACCTGCTGAGAATTTTCACAGGATTCTTCACTGAAAGCAGAGAAGTCCATCTGGTACCTGTTCTGCCACATTAAACGGGACCCAGCTGTGCTGCCCATTCTCCATTCTTCCTCTCCTCTTGTTCTTTCACCAATCACCATTTCTTTCTCTCTGCATGCCTGACCTGCTCTCTGGTGTGGACTGTAGGACTTCCTAGTCATGAAACATACTTTGATAAATACTTTAGGAAAGGATGAAAATATTGCTGCCACTGACAAAGCAACCTGCACTGGAAGGCTGTACAGAAGTAACTGCTGGATTCTCCAGGACTTGATTTCTAGGACGTTACTTTGGCAATCACTCCTGGCTTCAGGTACTGCTGATTATGGTTTGTCCCTTCCCCCTTCTATTTCCTGGGCTGTACAAACAATTAGATCTTATTAGATCCAGTAGATTTTTCCAATCTCTATTATTTTGGGAAGAGTATGCATATATTTGTATTATTTAAAACTTAGGAGAAAAACCGAGGTGCCCTTCCTCAGGGGCCTTCCACATTTTGTCTGAGACTGGGTCTCTCTTTGGCCTAGAACTTCACGAAATATGTTAGGTAATCTGGCCAACAGTCTCCTAGGAAACAGTTTCTCTCTCAATCTCTCTCTCTCTCTCTCTCTCTCTCTCTCTCTCTCTCTCTCTCTCTCTCTCCCTCCCCCCCCCCCTCCCTCCCTCTCTCTCTCTCTCTCTCTCTCTCTCTCTCCAAGAAGACCCAGGCAAAGCAGCTGTATTTCAGACAAGAACAGTGAGGGCTTCCAAACACAATCATATAAGGCACTAAAAAGCAAAGGTCATAGAAGGATTCATTAAGTAGTTGCATAGAAGATTCCAAACACAGTGTAACACTGTGACGTCTCTTGCATAGCCCAGAGTTACACTTTCATTAATAAATATAATTTCTTCTTTAAAATCTGTGATTTAAAAGCTAAAGCAAAGTTGTAATACCAAGTGAATTCCTCATAATAATAGCTCTTCTTTTTAAAGTTCCGTGGGGTTAGGTAGAACCCCAGTTAAATAGGCTGCATATACAGAAAGAAGATTTCTCTAGTACTATTTATAAGAAGAAATATACTTTGTGGATACAACTTGTTAAAATCACACAGGACAGATGCACGTGTACACATGCACTCCCATTCCGCCCCAGGAAAGATTCTCAGTGAGGTAAGGTGCAGCCAAATCTTATCGCCTCCTTAAAGCACTGGTGATTATCCTCAACAACAGGCAATCCTTCTGCAAACTGGGCATTGGCAACAGTGGTTGGTTTAAGAATTCTGAAGGAGAAAAATACAAAATACATTCCTATGTGTGATCTAAGTACATTACGTCAAGGGTTCCCCAATGACATGCTTTATTTACTTGTACTGGGTAAATTGCAGAATGCCTTCTTTCTCACTTTATATCCCAGGGGCTTCTAGATATTAGTTAAAAACATGCCACTCTGGTATCACTGCAAACTGAAACATAATATCATATCAGCTTCCACAGATCAAAACAGAGATGCAATATAGAACTAAGAATGTGCTTTTCCCCACAGACTCACAACTAAAATATATAGAGGTATTTCACATGAGCATAATCATGGCACAATACTTAACAGGTTAAGGCAGTATAGTCAAGGCATGACCTGGAGCAACTGCCAGCTACTGGCTTCCATGTGCTCTGCTCCAGCACTCACAGATTTTTTGACCGCAAATATCATAGCTCAAAATTACAACATCAGCTCCCCACTGACTCCATCACTCCTCAGGCTGATGGGCATGGTCCTGATGAAGTGCTCAAGGGTTCACTGTAAAAATGAGTATTGTTTTGAAGACTAGGTGCTAAACAAACTAACAAAACTCCAGTTAGAAGAGTTAGACTTCCAGTGGTTAGAAACAGAGAGAAGAGCAAATGCCTGCATCCTGATGTCATGGTTCAGCTCCGATAACTGGGGTTTTAAGTTCATTTTAAAGTTTTCAATAAGTAAGTTTTTTGCAATCACTAAGATGAAGAGGTGAAATACTCCTATTGACATGGCTACTTGTTGATGATGCAATCAAAACAACTCTTGATGAGAATATAAAACAAAACACAGGTCATACAAAATAAGGGAAAGACAACAAAACACAGGCAACTAAAACTTGTTTCCAAATATTGAAACGGTAAATCCATATAAAAAGACATCGAAAAAGCAATTCTCCACTTCATATGGAATAACAAAAAACCCAGGATAGCGAAAACTATTCTCAACAATAAAAGAACCTCTGGAGGAATCACCATTCCTGACCTCAAGCTGTACTACAGAGCAATAGTGATAAAAACTACCTGGTATTGGTACAGAGACAGGCAGGAAGATCAATGGAATAGAATTGAAGACCCAGAAATGAACCCACACTCCTATGGTCACTTGATCTTTGACAAAGGAGCTAAAACTGTCCAGTGGAAAAAGTACAGCATTTTCAACAAATGGTGCTGGTTCAACTGGAGGACAACATGTAGAAGAATGAAAATTGATCCATTCTTATCCCCTTGTACAAAGCTCAAGTCTAAGTAGATAAAGGACCTCCACATAAAACCAGATACACTGAAACTAATAGAAGAGAAGGTGGGGAAGACCCTCGAACACTTGGGCACAGGGGAAAAGTTCCTGAACAGAACACCAATGGCATATGCTCTAAGATCAAGAATTGACAAATGGGACTTCATAAAATTGCAAAGTTTCTGTAAGGCAAAGGACACTGTCAATAGGACAAAACGACAACCAACAAATTGGGAAAAGATCTTTACCAATCCTACATCTGATAGAGGGCTAATATCCAATATATACAAAGAACTCAAGAAAGTAGACACCAGACAACCAAATTACCCTATTAACAAATGGGGTATAGAGCTTAACAAAGAATTTTCAACAGAAGAAACTCGAATGGCCGAGAAGCACCTAAAGAAATGTTCAATGTCCTTAGTCATCAGGGAAATGCAAATCAAAACAACCCTGAGATTCCATCTCACACCAGTCAGAATGGCTAAGATTAAGAACTCAGGTGATAGTAGATGCTGGCGAGGGTGTGGAGAAAGAGGAACACTCCTCCATTGTTGGTGGGACTGCAAGATGGTGCAACCACTTTGGAAATCAGTGTGGCGGTTCCTCAGAAAATTGGACATAGCATTACCTGAGGATCCAGCTATACCACTCCTAGGCATATACCCAGAAGATGCTCGAACATATAACAAGGACATATGCTCAACTATGTTCATAGCAGCCTTATTTATAATAGCCAGGAGCTGGAAAGAACCCAGATGTCCTTCAACTGAGGAATGGACTCAAAAAATGTGGTATATTTACACAATGGAGTATTACTCACCTATTAAAAACAATGAATTCGAGAGGTTCCTAGGTAAATGGATAGAACTAGAAATTATCATCCTGAGTGAAGTGAGCCAATCACAAAAGAACACACATGGTATTCACTCACTGATTATTGGATATTAGCACAGAACCTTGAAATGCCCAAGATGCAACTCACAGGCCACATGAAGCTCATAAAAAAGGAAGACCAAGTGAGGGTGATTCAGTTCTTCTTAGAAGGAGCAACAAAATACTCAAGGGAGCAAATATGGAGACAAAGTGAGGGACAGAAACTGAAGGAGGGGCCATTTGAAGACCTTTCCACCTGAGTATCCACCCCATATGCAGTCACCAAAGGTAGATGCTGATGTGGAAGTCAGGAAGTACATGCCGATAAGGGCCTGATATGGATGTCTCCTCAGAGGCCTTCAAGAGTCTGACATATTCAGAGGCAGATGCTCACAACTAGCCATTGAACTGATCATGAGGTTCTCAATGGAGGAGTTAGAGTGAGGACTGAAGGAGCTGAAAGGGTTTGTGGCACCATGAGGAGAGCAACAATACCAACCAACCACAGCTCCCAGGGTGCTAACCACCAGCCTGGGAGCACTTATGGAGGGATCCAGGGCTTCAGCTGAATATGTAAGAGTAGAGGGCCCTGCCGGGCACAGGTGGAAGATGAGATCCTTGACCTCATGAAGGCTGGATGCCCCAGGGGGTGGGAATTTTGAAGGTGGGGAAGTGGGAGTGGGGTGGGTAGGTGGGGGTTACATCCACGGAGAAGAAGGTGGAGGGGTAAGGGGATGGGGGGTTCCCGGGTGGGTGGGGGATGTGGTAAGGGGATAACATATGAAATGTAAATAAAATATCCAATAAAAAAAAGAAAAAAAAAGAAGTACGGAAAAAAAAAGTTCTAACTGCATTTTCAGTGCAAACTTGTGTTTCTTTCTAGTTTCTCTTATGTACAGAAAATCTCTTTAGAAACATTGCCTCTCTGCATTTCTTTCAAATAGCTGGGAAAGGTATGACTTGAGGAGACACCCACTCATAGGCAACAGATCTCTCAGATAGTGGGACTTCTACAGTACACTTGCTGGATCAAAGGTCCAAGATTTTTATAAATCATTTTGGTCAATTTTGACACTTAGAAAGATTCTGGATCAAAATAGGAACTTGCAATGTCCATTGCATGATACAGAATGCCCCTCAGGAAATTCTACAAACGGGTCTTTACCAGAACAAGGCAAGTCATATGTGGCATCTGTCTTGAAGTTGTCCTGAAGCTGTCTTGGACACAGCTTCTTTTCACATTTTATCAAGGGATTCTGTTGCTTTGCTGGCTTATCATGAACTCTGTTCGCTCTCTTCTTTTGATTAGGTGAGTCTTGATACTGTTTTCTGCCATTCCCTCTCATATTTTGATTTTTTGCTTTGAAGAGGTCCAACACCTCCTGTGTTTACTGTGCAGCCTCTGCTGTAGCAGCTGCCTGTGATTTACCCACTAGTCTCTGGGAGAATCTTCAGGAAATAACTGCTAGCTGTGGCAGAATTTCGTTTGACTCAATTTTTCCATGGTGGGTCTAGCTGGTGTGATACCAGCTGAAGAAAAACTGTTCTCACTCTCTGAGGAATCTCCAGATCTTCAAGACAGCTAGTCCCTTAGTGGTCTGACAAAGGGAATTGTTATAAAAGCTTATTAGGTGCCAAGCCAAGCTTGGACTTGGGAGTGATATCATTTTTATGACAGGGCAATTTCTCAATGGTGAACCACTCAATAGCACCAATTTCTCTTCTGGTTTGGGGGTTAAATTTTGTATCTTTTGGAACTACTGGAATGATATAAAAGTGAGAAAACTGGCCGTTGGTTCAAAACTCAATGTAATCATCCTTACAAATATAGTCTTTTATGTCAAAACTGGTTTCCTCGAAGACCTCTCTAGCCACAGTCACAAGATGCTTTTTCTTTATTTGCTTTTCTTTTTGGAAATCCCCAGCCTGACTTTGCCAGGTACCCATGAACCAGCAATATATTCTCAAGTGTCTCAGGAGAATAATTGCACCATAATTTTGGACTCCCATTTTATATTCCTTCGATTCATCCAAGATTTTTTCCACATCTTCACTTTGTGGCAGCCGAAATGAACAGTGACTGAAGACAGCTTTGGCAAAGTCTCTCATCCCACACTGAGGTAATCCTGGTGTGTTCTGCATGTAGAAATCCAAGTAAAACCAATCGGCAAGTTCAATCTGGAAGCACACACAGATGCTTTTTTCTCTTTCCTCACTGGGAATGTGCAATTAAATCGGGTGCGGAAATCATCCAGGAAGCTGATGGGAATCTCCAGGCATTTGGTCTCCATGATGAGGACCTGCAGCAGGCACAGCGCATCCCTGCTCCGAGGAGCTGGCAACGTAGAGAAGCACAGAGGTGCGGGCCCAGACAGTGGAACCCTGTGTACGAACCTGAGGCTGGGCCGAGGTGAGAGGCCTATATGCTCTTTTACCATTGTGGGATTACAAGTATGTTCTTATCATCCCTCCTAGATTAATATAAGACTTATGGGATTTGAACGTGGATGCTCATGCTTGCAAGGCAAATTCTTCATCACTTGAGCCCTGCCAGCTGCCCGCTATCCCTACCCTCCACTCTCCGTGTTGAACATCCGAATGATAATATCCTCAACATTTTATAGTAAAGAAGCTAGAAAGGAAGAGAAACAGTCATATGATGGGGTGAGTGAGCTAGCTCTGCTTAAGGAAAATCAAATGGGTCAAGATGAATACCTACCTACCTTTCCATCTAGATCTTCCTTCTACAACTTTCTTTCTACACACATCCACTGAGTGACTCTCTTCAATAATCTCCAGACCTTATAGTTTATCACAAAACCTTAGTACAAACTAATACCCATAGTGCGTGATTTGATTCTATTTCATTGTTTTTTAAGCAAACTATAATTTTTCCTATTTACTAAATAATGTGTGAACAGGACACAAATGCATATTTCTTACTTTGTTTTTCCTTAGAATGCTATGACATAGATCAACCTAGTGACAGAGAAAGAGAAGTCACAAAGCTGAGTAACTTAGTCAAGACACACATTAGTACGTAAACAGCTGTGCACAGTCTTGTTTCTGACTCAAGATCCCTATCTCTGTCTCCAAGTAGCCAAGTTTCTCTTCCTGTCCTTCAAAAGGCAATGTTAATAGCCATATTACCAGGGAAGAGGAAGGGGAAATGCAGGAGTGCTTGGGATCTTACTTAATGCCTGACTGCAGTCATAAGTACCTGTCCATTCTTTCTGACAGGTGTACAGCATTTCTGAAAGTTTCCATACAGGATGATTGGCAGTCAGGGATATATCAGGGATCCACGTTTTGCCATTGTTGTGTTTGTTTGTTTGCTTGCTTGCATTAAACAATGTTGGTTTTAGATGAAAGAGAATGTGTGTGTGTGTGTGTATGTGTGTGTGTGTGTGTGTGTGTGTGTATTTGTATGTGTTTATGTATATGCATATATTGGTTTGAGGTGGGGTGGGATGATCATAAAAGCAGACATACTATCATCCTGAGCCAACAAACCAACTTGACAAAACATAAGTTCTCTGCTCTAGATTATTCTGCTTTATTCAGCACTTGGCAAATATCAAGTGATTGCTTATTGTTGACTATAGATTGATTGGTAAATATTACAGACAGAGAAAGGAAACATATACATCTCACAGTTCTTTGTTCTATTGTCTTATTTGTGAAGAGGACAGAAAATATAAAGGTACATAATATGTGATTTGTAAAATGCTCAACAGAACATGCCCCATTTTCTCATGAGAGCTTCATTAAAATTGTAAGCAAACAAGGTGTTGGGGGCCTAATTTAATCTGTGAAGTGTTTGTCATAGGAGTACAAGGACCTGAGTTTGGTCCTAGGACCCACAAAAAATGTTGAGTGCAGTTTGATGCATTTGATGTTCTTGAACACTGAAATGATTAGCTGTTTTAAGTTTCAGTCACCTTGACTTCACTCTTAGAGTAGACTTTTATCCTGGAATTATGAGTTAAAATAAACATCTTCTGACCAGTTGATTTTGGTTCAGATTATCACAGCATCAGAAAAGAAACTAGAATACCTTAACTTCCCCACAAGGTCAAATCAATCTTTTGCACATTTTACCTGCAACCATGTGGAACCCATCCACTTTGTTCAGAAATGTTTACTGAAGACCTGCTGTTAGAGACTGTTTGGTAAAGAG
Organism: Grammomys surdaster; assembly: GCF_004785775.1. Taxonomy (NCBI): domain Eukaryota; kingdom Metazoa; phylum Chordata; class Mammalia; order Rodentia; family Muridae; genus Grammomys; species Grammomys surdaster. The sequence continues at coordinate 4,858,598 of NW_021620790.1, read as the reverse complement.
GGAACTCTGAAATAATAAATGCAAACCAAGTTCCTGATTTCATAAAACTTACATTCTATGGGAGGGTTACAGGACAAAACATAACTAAGTAAATTATATTCCATGTCACATAACATGGGTTACTAAGAGAAAAGAATAAAATTACACAAGGATAATGGACAGTGTAAGAGAAAAGTCAAGAGAATTGTTTGCAGGACATTAGGAGAGTTCTGGATATCAGTAGACATTGATATATTGACAAATGCAGGATACACAAAATTATGAGATTGACTAAGATAACCCATCCCATGATTATAGCTATAAAATAGTAGTGGTGTAGTCGAATACTGTGTGCACCAGTGGATAGGGGAGATGACAAAAGAAGACCTATAAAGAGACACCAGTGATCAACAGGTGAAGTAGGAAAAAAAACTCACAGAACAACAGTATTATTCAAACAAAATGTAAATCAAATCCCAAAGACTGAAAACAATCTAGGCTGTCACGCCCCATGTTGTGTAGTAACCTCCTCTGTTGGAGAAAAGCTTGGATGCAAAGAACCATGGAGTTGTCCTTGTCTAGATCCCATGAAAAATATGTACTATAGGTTTTCCCAGTTAGAATCTGTGAGTTCTGGACCACTGTGTGCCTTTCATCTCCTTAGAAACTGAGGTTCGCCCTCAGGCAGTGAAGTGTTTCTCTATATTTTCTGTTGGAACCTTAACAGGACAATTGGCTTAGACATGAATCTTGTGTGCTTTGTACAGCTTGAAAATATCATTTTATCTTGGCCACTACAACTGTATGATCCTGGAAATCACCACTGTGTTCTATTTTTTATCAGGGTATAAAATAATCTTATTGTTGTCAATAAAATTGTCACAGCCTCAGTTTTGCTGCAGCCCCTCCAATCAGAGCCTGGTTTTATTCCTTCACTGGTCATGTTAGGTAACCTTTGCCTGCTGCGAAAGCATGGTTGTTTATACTTGGGGAAGTGAAATATTACATACACTGGGGACTCTCATTAAACTTGGTAAGTAAATAATTTAAAGTCTTCAGGAAATCCTTGAAACTGGCCAGATACACTAGATCTAGGGACTTATCTCCACAAAATGAGTTGCATAAAAGAAGCACTTTCTTACCTATTGCTCTCCCTACAACTTGTACAGTGCATGGCAGGTGTATAACTCTAGTGATTTGCCAACCATTCCTGAATGGATTTTGATGACATAGTTGTCTTTAAGTCATTTCTGCTCCTGTAACCTCTCATCCATATTCCTGTTAGTAATTTCAGTGAAACTCATTGGCTCACTAATGGTTTAGACTTAGGGGAATCCTTATGTTGATTTGCTGTTTGATCCCTATATGGAGTGAGTAGACATTTGTTCATGCTTCCCCAGAAATATTCACATAACACTCCAACACTGTGTTTCTGCAAAGTAAACTTACGTATATCTTAGTAATACAATTTTTGTGTAACATGGTGGGAAAAGGGGGAGGAGGTTATAGTAGTTAATGTTGATTGTCAACAACATGGAATTTAGAATCACCAGAAACAAACTTTTAATCATATCTGTGGGAAAGTTTCCAGACTAGATTAGCTGAGGTGAAAAGCTCACCTCAAGTGAGTATAGCACCATTCCAAAAGCTGAAGTTCTGGAATAAAGTGAGCTGACTGCCAGCATTCCTCTCTCTCTCTCTCTCTCTCTCTCTCTCTCTCTCTCTCTCTCTTTCTCTCTCTCTCTTGTTCTCTCTCTCTCTCTCTCTCTCTCTCTCTCTCTCTCTGTTTTTGATTGAAAATGGAATGTGACCAGGTGCCTTGAGTTCCTGTGGAAGTGATGGCCTGTGATCCTAAACACTAACCAAGAATTCCTTTAAATTTTTTCCAAAGCATGTTGTCATAGCAATGAATATGGTAACTTACATGGAAGATGCACCATTGGAAATCAGCATATATCAAGTTTTCCAAGACAATAAAGTGGCAAGAGTCTAGCAGTCTGAATAAATAATGAAAAATATATTTCTTTCTCTAAGCCAGAAAGATTGTGGTTGGTTGCTTTACTTGCTTGCTTTTGGTGCAGTCAATAATTACTTTATGCATCAGGCAACTATTTAGTGGAACTGGAAAGGTGATAAAAAGGATAGAAGACAGAAGGAAGTTGGAGATATGTGCGTGAGAATACCATGAGATCTGACTAACAAGTAGGGCAGGACTATTGAGCATAGCCATGCAAGAGACAGAGAACACACACAAGCTCTCAGGTCCAAGTAAGGGGGGACAGGCAAATGAGAATGTGTGATGCCTCTTCTAAAGGATATATAATTCACAGATTAAGAGAGCAAAGTCATATTCTGAGAAAGAATGCATTGCATTTGTTGGTAGAGAGGAAAAAAGGAGGGCATTTGTTGTGACAAATTTGGAGGATAATGAATGAATGAATTAAAGTTATCTAAGCCAAATCGTAATTGATAAGCTGATTAACCTTCTCATTTATGATCAGAGAGGAGTATTATAGACTTTTGCTAGTCTTTATAAGATATATCCTGATCTGTTGTTGGATCTTTATTCAGTATCACTAATATTTCACAGAAGCCTACCACATTGTTTTCACAAATAGTTCTGCATGTGTACATATAAACCCTTTAAAAATCTTGTTCTTTTCTGCCCAGGTAGCTCTTCCTTGTCCACAAGACCCAGTTTTCACTAGGAGGAAAGTAGCAATGAGTAGTAATGTGTAGAAGAGACCTTTGGCTTCATGAGGGCTTCTGTATCACCTGTGCTTTCCTATATGCCCACCTGTACCCTATGCCCAATTCCCCTACAGGCCTTGCTAGTCTTCTGTATGTTCTTTGCTATTTTCATGCATCATTCTTGTTACTCATTCTGGGTAACAGCTGACTAAACTTGAGCCAAACTAGGATGTCCAGTGCTTTCTCTTCTCCAGAAGTTTCTGATGGAATAGCTCTGGTGAGGGAATTCTAGAATTTGTACTTGTAGCTCTTTGGTGATGCCAATGGGATAGGAAGAACTTGGCTAAGTATTAGACCAGAGACTGGGGTAAATCTGCTTTGTACTATGTGGTTTCATTGAGCTTAGACATATTTGATAAAGAAGCCTTGACATGTAGGCTGTGTGGAAAGGTGAGAAGTGAAGTACCTGAATGGAAAGTTCTGACCCATCTCGTCTCATCTTCACCTGGTGCACTCTTCTGTTGGCCAGATTCTCTACGCTGATGATGAACATGTGACTTTCTCCCTTGCCTAGTCGATAATGAATCTGTAAACTTCCTTGAAAGAAAAAAAATTAGGGTTAGAATTAAGAATAGCAAACACAACATAGAAAGACCTGATTAAATTTTTCATAAATTGGTGATGGCTGTTTTCTAGGTCTCAGTGACTCAGCATTCAATTTAAAAAAATATCCATATGTTCATCAGAGTTGAAATACAAGCTTCTGATTATAGATACTAATTAAAGTGAGTGTACCTCTGTGCTGCTGTTGCTGCTGTTGTTTTTGTTGTTATTATTGTGGTGGTTTTGTGTATGTTCCCCTTTGAATTAAAATTACAGTTTGAGATCACCACAATAGTGTAGATTTGTAATTTCAGTACTTTGCAGGCTGAGACTGCAGGGTTTTCAAGCCAGTTGGAAGACACAGTGAGACCCTCCCTCAGAAAAACAACTACAAAGAAAGAGAAAGGGGAGAGAGATGAAGAAAGGAAGGAAGGAAGGATGGTGGATAGGGAGGAGAAAGAAAGTAGAAGTAAGAGATACACTTTGACAAGCACACCCATTGACCTATTTTGTAACTGGAATGGGAGAACATGAACATGACATGTGACATAGTCACTCCCATGACATGGTTTTCTAGCAATCATCTTCTTCTTTCTGTGACTGAGAGAGACAAGGCCTTACTGTTTGTACACACTGAACTGTAATGTCTCTAGTTCAAGTGTGGTCTACTTAAGGCAAGGTGACCAATCTAAACTTTCATGGCTCCTTATGACATTTCAATTTTACCAAGAGAGTATTTTTCAAGCAACTCTTCATTGTCCACAAGGTCAGGAAACAAGTCCACTGTATCCCAACTTCAGTACTTACATAATGGATGGGAATTAAGGGGAATTTTAAAGAGTCTGGGAAATTATATGAAGTATTTTCCTTTCTTGCTTTTGTGTGTGATGAGGAAGAAAAGAATTGAGAGATCCAGAAAATTAAAGCATTACAGCCTAATTACATAATTATATAATAAATAAAAATTAAATAAATAAATTAAATTTAATAAATAAATTTTAAAAATTAAATAAAAAACATAATTATGGCTGCTATAGTGTAAATATCATTAATTTTTAACTTGAAAGCTCCTCTATATGGAAACCTGACATAGAAGACCCACATATACTGGCTTCCTTATCCCAGAATTATGCTCATTTCAGCTTTGCATCATGGCTGCCTGAGATGATTGATCCATGGTCCAAGTGCATAATACATGATGCTATGCCCACTTTGTAAGGTCAGCTGCAGTGTACAGTTAGAATTCCCCCAGACATCAGAAACTCATCTTGAGTATACAAGAGAGCAGAAAACATTGTGAACATAGTACCGTGTCACACTAAGATGGAGAGTAAGGAATAAAGCACATTTACTCAAATTTGGGCCAAAAAGTATGATTGTGATCCAATCCTTCACATATTCACATTTATTTGACCTTCCTCAACACACTCAGTTTTCCCATTGCTATCCATCATAGGAAAACATCATGATTGTATTCAAAATTGATATTCTTACTCATTGTCATAGTGCTTGAATCCCCTTTTCTTTTCTCTGTATCCTCCTGTGAAAGTTAATATTCACTGTCTTTCTATTCCCTAGGGGTATCTACCTCCATACTCTTCATCAAACTTACACAATGGCAAACACTTTAGGTTTATAGTCCCAGAGGTAGCAGACTGTCACAGGGAATGTATTACCAATACAATGATCTAAAGAATAGGTCAAGTGGCAGGCCAGAAGTGGATTGAAAGCAATGTATCACACTACATTTATCAACCCTGTTGTCTCATGTTTCTCTCTAGTACACATAAGCAGTGCTGTGCATTCAGAGAACACATTTTTTGCATAAATATGTACAGAAATTTGCTGTTTACAACTGAAAATAAAAGTAAAGTGATTTTTTTGAGATGTAGTTATAACCTCTTTTACAAATATATTCCTGAAATAAAAATTTGTAATAAAATGCACTATGGCCTCTACAAGTACCCCATAAAATTTTATTGGGTCCTTTTAATGTTGAAACACTCAAATTATATCTATCTTCTTTTTCTTTCTTTTTTTTTATAATAGTGAGACAAATCTTTTTCTTTATTCTTCTCCCACTTGCTGTCTCTCTATGTCCCTCTCTCTATATATCACTGTCTCGCTCACTGTCACTGTCTCTCTCTGTCTTTCTGTCTCTCTGTGTGTCTCTGTCTCTCCCCCACCTGTGTGTGTGAGTGTGTGTGCATGTGTGTGTGTGCATGTGTGTATTACTATTTAAAAATAATAGTGGATTCTGATAAGATGTCTCAACAGGTAAATCTGTTTGACTGCACAGAAAAAGATCCCACACAGAAGGACAGAATGGACTCTCAAAAGTTGTTTTCCATATACAATACATAGTACACTAAATACAGAAATACACAATGAATATATGAATATAGTTACAGCTTTTAATTGAAAATGATAGTGCAAAATTTATACTAAAAAAAAAAACAACAATTAGAACTAAACATAGTAATGAGGATGCTTCTTCAAAGGAAACGGATTCACATCCTAAAAAGAAAAAAGCTTACTAAACAAATTTCTTAATGGTTGAGTTCCTGCTTTTATGTTCATCTAGAACGCTCTTTGCTTTATTTTATCTTATTTATAAAATGAAGTTGAGAACTTCATTTTATAGATTTAAGAAAACATCAAAAAAAAAAAGAAAGAAAGGTTAGGAGTTGAAAAGCTCTTAAAATATTTATTTAATAATTCTTAAAGTTAGATGGTGTAGAAATTCAATCTAGCTGCTTCGGAATATCATAGGCATCCTTTGGAATGCAGCAGCCCCAAAAAGCCAGTCCTCTCTGTGCAGAGGGTCCTTCAATAGGAAAAGTTTTTATATTATGCTCCTTTCTCCCCATCCTTCAGTATTCTGAATAGAGTTGTTTATCTTGGGAAACTAGCTGGATTTTCCAAGATCATACACCTCTTATCATCTTTACTCTAACATACATTGTGCTTTAACGGCTGTAATCTGTAAATTCTCTACAAGTTAGAACTTACGTTTGGTGTGTGTCTTTGTGTATTTGATTTGTATGTGTACATAGCATGCACATATGCCAGTGTGCATATCCACTTGTGCACCTGTACAGGCTAAAGATGAGCAGAGTGTATCCCGTGGTTCATCTTCACCTACATTTTTGAAGCAGGGTCTCTCATTGGTTGACTTCAGAGCTCAGACTGGTAAGACTGGTTAGCAATAGAGCCCACTAAGTCCACAAGTCTCAATATTCTCGGCACTGGAAACACTGCAGATCATCAGACCTGGCTTTTTCATTAACTCTGGCGAGCCATGCTCAGGAAATTTATCTTTGCATGGCAAGCATTTTACTGATCAAGCTATCTGCCCAGGCTTTCAAGAACACCTAAAGAGAGATCGAAAGTAAAATAAAAGAGACAGCAGATCAGTTTCAGGCCAAAAGTAATCATCACCACACAGGGGATCAATGGCCTGGTGATGCTCCATGGGCATGAACTGCGTCTCACTGCTCCTTATGCACCTAGGCTGGACCAAGCAGGATATAACTGTTAATTTAACACAATTTGAATTACATGGAAAAAGAGTCTTAATTGAAGAATTATCTACATTATATTAGCCTGTAGGCATAAATGTGATGGACAGTCTTTACTTTTGAATGTTGTATTTTACTTTTAGTGACTATATTTCTGAGGCAGGGTATCCTAAACCAATTGTACAGGAGAGGAAACAGAGAAGGAGCAATGAAACAGGCAGGCCTGCACAGATTTCTTTCTCTCTGCTCTTAACTATACCTACAATGAGAATAGGTATTTGTCTCACTAGTCTCTGTGACTTCACTGCAATTATGGGCTGCAATATAGATTTATAAGTTGGATAAATGCCTTTCTCTACCAAGATCCGTTTTTGACAGGGTGTTCTGTCGCAGAAACATAACGAAAACCAGAACAAATGTGATAAAATCTAACCCAGCTCCCTGCTTCATATCTGTGCTTTGACCTCAGTCCTCACATGTCCAAGAGACACTGGGTTCATAAGAAATAGTCATCCTTTATGTGCTTAGAGATCCTATCGCACTACTGAAGATGTGTCTTTCCTTGGAGATAAAATAAGAATTTACTTCAATTAAAAGGAAAAAGTTTACAATGTTTGTATATGATTTATGTGATTTAAAGGCAACAGTCACTAGAACTCAGTACAGTGATTAGTTTTCCAAGAAGTTCTATTGAAGCAGCTTTATGAATTTCATACTATACTTTGTGATTCAATTTCTTTGACTATAGATAATCTTCATAACAACAATGAAAAATTCAAAATAACTGGCAGTAATGTCTCCCGTATGTGTCTTTGAAAACTCTTTGACTGTTTCTCAGGTCGGAGATACTGATACAATGATGGCATACTGAGTGACCATCTGAGGCTTCGTGCCTGGTCAGTGCGATGCTGCTGAGATGTACTGCTTCCCGCATGATAAACTCCCTCTGATTTTATATATCTCTGTTGTGTCTTGTAAAGTGTTCAGCTTGTCCAGAACTTCAATTAATATGTTCCACACAAGGTACACATCCTTCTGCATGCACACTGTTACAGGTATCAACTCATAAGAACCAGACACCAGAGTGAGTGCAATGGATAACCACAGCAGCAATTACAAAGTGGTCAACAGAAGTATTACAAAGGTGCTAGTTTTGTTAACAATCTAATCCTGTTTGAACAATGAAATCACAAAGTGTTTCAGAAGAGAAAAATTATAATTTGACATCTGGAAGACCATGAAAAATTTAGCAATAAGAGGTAGGAGAAAAGACTTAGGGGGTAATGTGCTTGCTGGCCAGGCATGAGGAATTGTTTTTTATTCCCAACATCAATTAAAAGCTAAGCACATGGTGCATATCTGCCACCTCAGCGTCAGATAAAGTGAAAATATGTTGATGCTCAGAGTTAGCTGGACAATCAGCCTACTAATTCAGAGTTTCAATTTATGAGAGACATTATAGCAGAAAATAAGGAGGTAGAAAGCCAGACTAAGACCTAGACTTCTGCATTTGACCTCCACATATATACACACATGTGCCCATTCATGCAAACACCTATACACACATAACACATAAAGATATACAAATATACATATACACACTGTACAAGCAAGAGATAAATTTAAAATTATTTACTAGAGGAAAGACAAGTTTTTAAAAATAGGGAAATAGGGACTATGGAAGATACCTCAGTGTGTAAGAGCACTTCTTCGAGCATCGTGACCTGATTCAGAATTGTTTGCACACATGTAAAAACAGGATATGACAATACTTACATATAATTCAAGTACATTGAATGTACAGAGAAATGTGGATCCTGGAAGGCCATTCATTCTTTGATTCAGTGAATGATGGCTTACAGTAGGAAGTGAGAGAATGTTACATCAAGTATCTGACTTCTCCATGTATGACTATGGGTGTAAATACACACACACACACACACACACACACACACACACACACCATCCAATTTGCAATTTGGATCTGGAAACATGATCACACCTGACTTTGTGCCCTTCCTGAAGCAGGGGAAGTATGTAAGGGTCTCACTCCTGTCTTGGTCACTACTGTTGAACTCAGTTTATATCTCTGAAGATTTTGAATGCAAAGTATGTTGCATCTACAGCTATGCAGTGTCATTAAACAGAGATTTACCAACAATGACCTTTCTAATCAGTTGTCTGCAGTCTTACACATAGGAATGGGGAACTGCTGTTTTATCTTCCCATTAAAAGTCTGATGGAAAATTAAACAAAACAGGATGGAGGGAGAGAAGGAGGAAGAGAGAGAGAGAAGAATGAAGAAAGAGGAAAAGAAGGAAGGAAGAGAGGGAGGGAGGAAGAGAGAGGGAAAGAGAGGTAGGGAGGCAGGGAGGGAGGAGAGACTTTAGTTTGTATGAAGTTGACACAAAACTATTCACCATAGAAGGATTGAGTATTGTGCTTTCCTGGGAGCTAAGGAGATAACTCAGTAGATTAAAGTGCTTGCTAAGAATAACAGGAAATAATATCTGTCTTACACACACACACACACACACACACACACACACACACATACACACACACATCCTGGGTTTAAGATGATTTCACCACTTCAGTAGTGTGAAAAGCGTAGCTTAGTCAGAATAAAACTGATATCTTTGGGCCTTGTATTTTCTCAGTGCCTGTGAGTTCCACAAGAGTATTCTTAGAAATATGAAGAAGACAAAGCAATTTGAGCTAGATTCAAGCACTTTTATAAATGAAAATATAAATGGTGGTGAATTAGAGATGATTTCCTAAACCACATTCTGAAATCATTAACATAGAAAATAACATAAATTCCCACATGCACAACATCCCATAGCCTTGTTATCTTGCTTGTTGCCATGGAACCAATTCATTACTCACTTCTTGAGTTGGAAGGAAGGGGAAGACACATCAAGTCCAGACTCTACAATTTCACCTGTGCAGAGTTTAGAAGCCTGTTTATTTATGATGTTTTTATTTTTTTTGCCTTGGAAATGGGAACACAGACTTGAGTCCATCTAAAATATATGTTCAGAGAACAACAAAATGAGATTTACAGGATGCCTATTATGTGTGATGTAGGTTGTTATCTGTATTTGTCTGATATAGCAGAGTTCTTTAGGTCACCTAAGATAGAGAGAGGTTAATCGAGCCTGTTTCATCTCTATCATGAGGCATAATCTTCCTTTTCTAAATCCATCTTAAAAAGTAATTAGCTTTCTCTAGAATTAGAACTTTGATGCTATACTAATTTGCAATAGTTACTATTATATTTAGAGATAAATCTAGAGTCAGTGAAATGCTAAGTAGGTCTGTGCTTGCTACTAATGCAAAGGACCAGTTACATAATGATACCCTGTACCTGAACATATTCTCATACTGTGTATGAGTTTGTCTCTTGGCTCTATTTTAAGGGAGACTTTTCTGAAATCCTATATTTTATCTATCAGAAATCCACATTTTCACAGATTAATCATTTGCCACAGAGTATGCCAACTAGGTATTCCTTAATATCCAGTGTGGTAATTATCAACTTCATCAGATCTAAAATCACCCAGCAATCAAATATCTGGGCCTATCTGTGAGGATATTACTAGTATTAAGTTGGGGAGATGCATCTTTAATGTTGTTAGTACAACTCCATATTCTGGGGTCTCAATTTAGAGGATTATTCTGGCTATATGGAAAATATTTTGTCATATATAGAAAGGCCTGGCAACTCGAGTTATTCCACCTTTAGCGGCAGAACTGTGAGGTAGCAGCTTTTTATAGCTTAGTATGTCATGGAGCACAGATCAGAGTAGAAGCACTAACAGGCTCCTACTCATAAGGTCCTTCCTTTCTGTCTACATCTCCCATTTGGGCTCACAATAGTAAAGTTTTCATAACCTTCCAAAATATCACCCTGCTTCTAAGCATTCAAACACATGAGCCTATTGGTGGCATTTGAGATTCATGTTAAAAAACTTACCCTCTAAACCCATAGGTTGATGATTACCTCACTATGTAAAATATGCATAGTGTAACTTTAAAAGTCCCAATAAAATCTTAAGAGTTCAAATATTGTGAAAACTCAAAATTCTCTACTAAGACTCAAGGTAATCTCTTAAATTTAAGCTACCATAAAATAGTAAAAGTAAATAAAAACCAAGACATACAGTTCTCACACACAGCATGAAGTGAAAAATCAGAACCCTGAAGTTCCTCAGGTAGGGGAAACACAAAATATATAGTAGTTCCACATTTCTATAGCTCATTGAGGTAGGGAAATCATAATAACTGGGCAAGTTGCACAGCTCTACAGCCTCTCACGATAGGGACTCAGAGTCAGAGGAGAAGCTCCATCTATAGTAACTGAAACAAGAAACAGAAACTGATCACATCTTTATATATTGGGAAGAAAAAATCAGGCTTGCATTAAAGTTAGGAGGTAATCCTCAAGGAATTCCTCTGTAGACCTAAGCCCTACCTCCCAAAGGTTCTGTGACTTCACAAACTGCATGATAATAATATTAAGCGTCCTCACACATAAACCTATAGGAGACACTGTACACCAGGTGATAGTCTAAGATTAATTTTTAGAAAAATTCATAATCAATTCTTCAATCTAGGTAGATGGGACAAGGGTAAAATATGAGTAATAGGTCAAAATCAGGGAAGACAGCATATGGGAAAAAAGGAAGCTCATCTTTGCAGAAACTACCATGTTCTTCCAAAAGACATCCCATACTTCTTTAATAACAGAATCACCATAGAGCTCCATGGCATGTTGATCCCATTCAAATCTTGAGCCAGAACACCAATTCATCAACATGGATTTTTGTGAGAGGCCAGAAATAAGAGGAATGGCTTCAGATAATCAGTTTGTATTAGATTCCAGGGCCTTAAGATATTGTCTAGATGGTCCTTGTAAATCAGACAAACATTCTAGTTAATATTACAGGCTGAATGAAAAATGAATATCTCCTTCAAAAATTGTGGAGAATGAAGCTATCTGAAATACTTCGAGTATCTAGAACATAACACTAGAAATGTTAAGTTGCATTGTAATTAACATTTTGATTGTTGTTAGTCTTTGGGAAGCTACATTCTCAAGAACTGAATAAGGGATCAGAATAAACACTGGACTGAATTCATTACTATCATCACATCGCATCCCTTACCAACTTCTTAAATCCTACCATCATCAAACTAGATGATGTTCCTTTGTGTCATTATTCTTGTCACTGTTAAAATGATTCTGAACAGATCTCTGTTAACTCCTCATCATATTTAAGGGCTCATTTCACACCACAGGGATCTACAAAAGGAATAAGTGCAGTGCTGAACACAGAGATGACTGCCAGGAGATGTCTCATTAGCAACTGCTGTCAACTGAGTATGCACAGTTTGCTGGGTAGTTAGCAGCCTAGGAGAACTTTCAAAGACCTGCTCTTCATATCAAATTTAGATCTCTGTGTCGTGATAAGAAACTTTAAAAGCAGATGAAATACTGGAGTGGTGGGTTTATATATAAAGAAAGCAATGGATTTTTTTCATTTATGCTTTAAGGAGAAAAAAAATATACGATTCAAAAACATATTTGGTGAATTGTCTCTCACTTATACTTGAGTTCCATGACAACCAAAGAAGAAACTTTATCCCTTATCTCCTCTACCCCTTTATTCAGGGTAAGGAAGGGTCAAAAAAAAGAAGAAGAAAAGAAAAGAAAATAGAGCAAGCTGTGATACAGACAGCATCCTTTCTGCATTCATTTCATCTAAAAATAATACTCTTTATGCTAGAAGGGAGCCCAAGGATTTCAGCCACACTTGGCAATCAGTAACTGAGGTATTTCCCAAGTAACTCATTAGCTCCCAATTGTAAATTCATTGACTATGCTTTAAACCGTCTCTCCTCATTCATCATCATGCCTGATTAACACAATATATAATGGCTAAATTTAATACCGGATGATGGTTTTCGTACTAAAGGCTACTTCTGTCACTCCCATGATCTTACATGCACAGTTTATCCAACTATTTTCTCCTATATCCATGTTCACTTTATTTAAATATACCTGAAGATTGTTTGTAATCCTCTTTCACAGAAAGTATAGATGTGCTTACTCTTACACTTTGGTAGTGGTAGTGCTGTTATTTTTAAGATGATTAGAAACACAAACACTTAAGTCATAAGTGGAGCATGACTTAGAAGTCCAATATATTATTTAATGTTTTCAATTAAGATTTATAAAGTGCTTGAAGTCTAGTGAAGCTAGAACACAAACCAAACCTGTGTGCATAGACAGTAATACTTAAATGGGGATTATAGCCACTTCTGAAAAGATTGTATTTATATTTAGACATTCACCTAAGATATTTAACTGATTTTAAAACAACTCATGGCATAGTTTTGAATAGCTTAGGGTGAATTCATTTGCAGACTATTCAAGATGACAATACAAACCACTCACAGGTATAACACATTGTAAGCTACTCAAAACTTCAGAGACCACAGCACACATCCACAATTTATCTCAGTGGCACTCCTGTACATTGAAGGGGAAACAATTCTGTAATAATTGAGAACAGAAAGGAAGGATTTGATTATCATGATGAGTATACTATACCAGTGAGAAGGCTAGACTGATTTCATGACAGACTTCAAACTGGCTGTTAAGGAGACTAGGCCTAAGAACTGAGCAAGTCCAGGTAAGCCCAGGCAAGACAATTAATAATAGAAAAAACCCAGGCTCCAGCCTTCATGCCCAGGTACTTGTTCTCGAATGTCTGGAGATAGAGTAAGCTAAAGCCCATCTACCCTAGAATTCCAATGTGCATTAAATCAAAGTTTCAATCTCACTTGGTTGTCTCTTTATGTTGGTAATGGCAAACCCCAGCATGCTGGACTTCAGGAGAATAAAACTCTCTTTGCATTTCCATGCTATTCAAGGGTATCATTCTTCAGAGATTCATGGCTCTTTACATTTGGGGGCTCATCGTAGGATTCTCTGGAGACCCGCTGACCCAAGTAGTGCAGTGTTATTCCAATATGTAAATCTGGATACATGTCTTTTGTCCCATCCATATCTGTGTTTCTGGTTTAATTCTGTTCCTGGTTTAAGTTGGAGGTGGAGAGGGACAAAGCAGACACATTTTGTCACCCAGCCAGGGGCAATGGAGGATGCTCGGGATTCCTTACTAAACATTTGAGAACTTGCTAGTTCTCATCTGGATTCTGAACTGGCTGTTCGTCTATGGACCTACCATGTACAGGGAGAAAGGCCATCTCTGACAACCTATCAGTTTGCTTTTGTTTTCACGGGAATTTCCTTCTATGTCTGTCTATGTGTACTCTGTCTGTGCTTTTTGTTCTCTCCTACATTTTTTTTCTTTTACTCCTAGGGTGGAACAGACACAAAGAAAACCACTGGCCATGGTCCTGAATCACTTTAAGGACTTTTGTCAAATTGCAGAAGACTTTTTCTGGTTGTTCCTCTACAAACTAACCATCTTTTGCAGGAATGAATGACCCGAGGATGGGACTTTCCACTTCCCCATTATTTATAGGGCAAAGATTTAGTTTATGAGGCCTGGGGCTACTTGAAATAAGTGCATTTGGACCCAGTTCATCCTACCTCTAAAGGAGGGTCAGCCCAAGGCCCCTGCCTTGCTCCTTTCTGCTCTCAAGGAGGATTTCTGACTCCCTCCTTATGTTCCTGCTCCTGTCCCTGCTCCTGCTGCCCACACCCAGCCATCACAGATGGAGGCAGGAACATTCCCTGACTCCCCCTGACTCTTCTAACTCTACTAGTGTCCACCTCGCACTCTGGCCTATACTGCACAGAAGGCAAACTCTACTATTCCTTACCCTTCCAGGCTATACAAGCCCCGAATGCTCAGAGGGCACAGTTCCTGACATATGTGTCATTTTGCCAGTAATGATCTTTACAATTGGATGGTGCAGAACTCCCCATTTTTAGAAAGATCATCAGCTCTCACAGGTCTTCTGGATTCAGTCATGCTCACCTACCAGCCCATCTGGGACAACTGTCAGCAACTGTTCCAGATCCTCTTTACAACAGAGGAGAGGAGAAGAGTGGAGAGGAGAGGAGAGGAGAGGAGAGGAGAGGAGAGGAGAGGAGAGGAGGAGGAGGAGGAGGAGGAGGAGGAGGAGGAGGAGGAGAGAGAGAGAGAGAGACAGAGAGAGAGAGAGAGAGAGAGAGAGAGAGAGAGAGAGAGAGAGAATGAATCAGGGAAGCCTGGAAATTGGTTCTGGGAGCAAATGGGCAACCCACTCAAATCCAGGCAGATATCAATGCAGCCTTTCTTTGAGTTGACCTGAACGTGATTTTAACTTGATTCTCAGAAGAATGATAATCTAGAGTCAAATAATATGGAAACACAAAGACAGATTTATTTTGCAGAAGTTCAGCATGCTGGGGTCTGCCATTACCAACAAAGAGAGAGAACCAAGTGAGCATGCAGGCCTGATTTAAAGTGCATTAGAGAATTCCCAGGGTAGGTAGGCTTTATTTTACTCTATCTCTAGGTATTCTAGAACCAATATCAGGGTGTGGGGCTGAAAGCTGTTGCTGACCCATTTTTCTTGCCTCAGGTCAGATGGCAGGAGCTTCTATCTGAAGCCTGGATTTTTTTTCCTAGTAACTGAGTAGCATGGGCTTGTATAGACTTGCCCAATACTTAGGCATAGTCTCCTGAATGGTCAATTTGAAGTCTGTCATGGAATCAGACTAGGCTTCTCAATATTGCTAAAATGAGAGCAATCAACCCTAGGTCTACCTCTACCATTCTCTAGTCTGCAGATACCTAAATATAATATAAGCATCAACACTGACAATTTCCTTCTTTGGTTAGAGACATTCACTGATCTGTAAATAGCTGTGCAACTAGAAATCAGATGTTTCTAAGGCTGCAGCGACAGAGAGGCTTGTAGAGGTTTAGCCATGCAAGCATGAGGAACCTCATGTGGAGTTGGCAGTTATAATCCTAGCACTTGGAGAGCAGAGCATGATGAATCCTTGTGATAACTGGTCATTTAGGTAGTCTAGCTGACTAGTTAAGTTCTAGGACAGTGAGAGATCTTATCTCATAAGTCAAGATGCATGGTTCCTGAGAAACCAAATTTAAGGTCTACCGTCCTCCATATATGTACACTGACACACACACACTCCAGAACAACAACTTGAAATCTCTAAACTCTCAATCCTCATTTTGCATTTAATGATGAACATGATATTTACATGAAGAAATGTACAAAGGTGGAGCATGTTTTACTGATTCATCGAGACAAAGTGTTGTGCATAAGTGAACTTTGGAAGATCATAGTCACACTAAACATGGCAGCACATAAAACCATAATGAATGGCTCTGAGCAAGATCAATAGCAAGAAGAGCTTATTATTTCCTCCCTCAGAAGTTCTACTACCTCAGGTAGCTTTACAAGAATAAACCTCAAAGGAAAGGCTGGTTCTTAACCTCCTCTAAACCTGTGTGTCCTGTGCTTATCAATCCTCTCATAAATATAACTCATAAGCATTGTCAGATTTGCTGTATTCGTGGAAGTATAATAGTAGTGCTAAACTCTTAGATCCTCCCCTAATAAAGTGCTGGATTGGTTAAGCAAACTGTTTGTGAAAGAAGTACATTTTCTTTCTACTTTTTTGTAATGTGTAGATGTGTCTGTCTGAAAATGTAACATATGTGTGCTGGTAGAAGGGTATGCCAGAAGAGAGGGTTGGATCTCAACTCATGTTTTTAGATTTACAGTTTGTTTTAAGCTATGGTAGAGGTGCCAGTGATTGAACTCCTGTCATCTGTGAGGACAACAATTGGGTTTAACTAGTGAGACTTATTTCCAACCTCTCTAGGTATTCTTTTTATTGGGAAATAACAGGAAGTTTTACAGTGCTCATGTGTGTGTGTGTGTGTGTGTGTGCGTGTGCGTGTGCATGTGCGTGTGCGTGTGCGTGTGCGTGTGCGTGTGTGTGTGTGTGTGTGTACATGTGTGGAGACCCTTGGTGAAGAAAGGAGTCTCCCTTCACTGATATCTACCTTGTTTATTGAGGAAGGGTATCTGAACTCAACTAAATACAATGAAAGTGTTATTCTTAGTTTCACTAACCAGTTCACTTTGGGTTACTCTATATCTGCCTTCATACACAGGCCATCATGCACAGGCAGTATTTTTCCTGGGCTTTAGTGATATGGGCCACATTCTTTACACTTGCATAGAATGTAATTTATTCACTGAGCTGTGGGGACATCATGTATGAGTTTTGTTGGGCAGAAACTGTGCTTCCTACCATTCATTATTACTAGGTTTCATTCTGTTTTCAATCCATTGAAGATTTTTAAGTTCTGGACAATCATCACCATATCAGCCTTTCATAGAAGAGATGTGGAAGCCTAAACCCAGGACATATTTCCTTAGATTAATGGGCAGTAAGAGTCTGTGTGAGGTGCTGTTTAAAATAACACGATTGTAATGTGTCATCATACTGTACCATTTTGCTCTCATACCCTTCTATTTTGAAATATCCAGTCCTTTTTATTAAGTTTAGTATTTAAGTGAGAGGATAAAATTATTTAAAGAAACCTTAGCTTATCAGGTACTACTTTTTGATAGTTTAGGCTGAGGAATGTCTATTCCCTATGGAAACTGAATGCTATTTTCCTATAGGTAGTTATCCATCAATAGCAGTCATGTTTATTGTTTTGATGTAATAGTTTTTTGAAAACTATGCATGGTTGGAAAGATTGCTCTGTGGTAAAGAGTACACGCTATCTTTTCAGAAGATCCAACTTAGTCCTATCACCCATGTCTAGCAGCTCACAAGTACCTACAACTGCAATTCCAAGGGATCTGATGCCTCTAACCCCTCTGGGTACCTAAATTATATGAACATGACCACATATAGTCATGCATGTATACTAAATATTTAAAATTTAAAAAAACTTAAGAGTTTCTATGTAATGTTCCTTGATCCATGTTGAGAGGGGTGTAATATAAATGTCACATACAATGGTAACCATTGCAGTTATTTATTTTATGAAATCTGACCAGCAATGGGTATTGTATTAGTTACTATCAACTGCAAAACAATCCTTTTCTGATGAAACACACTGATCTATGACTATAGAGATAAGAAATTGCATAGGACGTTAGACAGAATTTTCACTTGCCAAGATGATGGTAGTTACTCTCCCCTATGATCTATGGTATTGCTTATCAAGTATCATTGGCCAAGTAACAGCATGAGCATTTAATACAAAACATAAAAATAAATAAATAAATACATCAGTTGGCTATCCCTGTAGCAATCATGCCATTATAAAAAGGGAAAGAATGATGGTAATGTACCAATTAACTCATATCAGCTGTGGCTGCTAGCATAAGACCTACATATAATAGAGTACAAGTCCAGTACAGAAGGGAGTGAGGCTGAAGTCCATTAGCTACTGAAGGTGGTTAGGGCAGGCCAAGCTAGTTTTTTATTGTTGCTTGTATTGTTTTATATTTTTTAATAAACAAGCTCCCACAAGGTTGTCCATGCAACAGCCCCATACCCATACACATAATGGCAACATTTGTAAGACTCAGTGAACTATGGAAAAATGTAATAAAGTCATGAGAAGGACATGGCAGAGAGAGGCCTGGTAGGAGTGGAGGGAGATTCAAGCATTGATGAAATTAAAATACATTAAACAAGCATGAGATTCTCAATGAATGTATAAACAAAGAAAAAAGTATCACTCAACTTTGTAGATACTTAATTAAAATTCCAAATGAACCTCAGTTTGTTGAGAAACTCTTATTAGCTTATTAGTGGGTAAGAAAAATTTGGTAGTAGGAAATATGAACATCCAACGATTATGTGAATCCAATCTATGTACATTGTGGGAGTTAGAATATGCAAACTGTAATGTTTTAATTTCAGAGTCGAACAGTAGCCTTCCCCCTTTAATAGATACCAATAAAAAAACCTTATTGTAATTTGGTCTGTGAATATCTAGCTTATATAAAATGCTAGTGCTAGGATAACACATCTGGGAGGTGAGTTTATCAAACAGACAAACCCAATTCCAGATAGGGCACATGGGATGTGAGTTTACATCAAACTAGTACATTTTGTTCCACCCCCATTCCCTGTCACATACCTACAATCAGAGACCTCAATGCAGCACACTTGTGCTATGAACTCCCAAGTCCATCCTCAGAAAGCTATTTGATCAGACTTCAACAGACATAGGCTCTGATTCCCTTCTTCAGAACCATTACCAGAGAGTCCTTCCATGATAGTACCTTCTAGTCTGTCTGCTCACGGCATTAGTAATTCTTCTAATAAACTTATCAACCCTCTAATAATTTTTTTTAGTGTCTTCTAGAAGCTCCACATCTTTAATCCAACATAGACAGATAGATGCTTGTTCCCAGTAAAATCTGTGCTCAATCAACCTGAGGCAAGGAATTCATATCTTCCTACCCTCTTCAGATTTTATACCTGTAAACACAATCCAATGGAAGAACTGATACACTGTCAAGGCCAGCCCGTGTGATGCAGAAATTCATTTTGTTTTGTTTTGTACTGTTTGGATTTTCTCTGTTACATACTATATAGTTATATTAGAAAAGGAACTTGTGTTCTTGGTAAGATGGCCAAACACTTTCACAGATGGATGCATCCAGATCAGAGGATAGAAGAGCAAAGAAACCCACTTTCCTGCTAATACCCTATTGTCACTAATATTCTAGGTTAACAACTCATTTATCTTAAAATAGCAAAGCCTGACTTAGGAAGATTTTAAAATTTATAATAATTTGAATTTTGGAGAATGTGACTTTTTTTTAAATTTTTTATTGGATGTTTTATTTACATTTCATATGTTGTCCCCTTACCCAATCCCCCACCCGCCCAAGAACCCTCTATCCCCTTACCCCTCCTCCTTCTTCTCTGTGGATGTAACCCCTACCTACGCCCCCACTCCCACTTCCCCCACCCTCAAAATTCCCACCCCCTGGGGTGTCCAGCCTTCATAAGATCAAGGATCTCATCTTCCACCTATGCCCAGCAGGGCCCTCCACTCTTACTTATTCAGCTGAAGCCCTGGACCCCTCCCTAAGTGCTCCCAGGTTGGTGGTTTAGACCCTGGGAGCTGTGGTTGGTTGGTATTGTTGCTCTCCTCATGGTGTCACAAACCCTTTCAGCTCCTTTAGTCTTTACTCTAACTCCTCCATTGAGAACCCCATTATCAGTTCAATGGCTATTTGTGAGCATCTGCCTCTGAATATGTCAGACTCTTGAAGGCCTCTGAGGGGACATCCATATCAGGCTCTTATCAGCATGCACTTCCTGACTTCCACATCAGCATCTACCTTTGGTGACTGCACATGGGATGGATACTCAGGTGGAAAGGTCTTCAGATGGCCCCTCCTTCAGTTTCTGTCCCTCACTTTGTCTCCATATTTGTTCCCTTGAGTATTTTGTTGCTCCATCTAAGAAGGACCAAATCACCCCCACTTGGTCTTCCTTCTTTTTGAGCTTCATGTGGCCTGTGAGTTGCATCTTGGGCATTTCAAGGTTCTGGGCTAATATCCAATAATCAGTGAGTGAATACCTTGTGTGTTCTTTTGTGATTGGCTTACTTCACTCAGGATGATAATTTCTAGTTCCATCCATTTACCTAGGAAACTCTCAAATTCATTGTTTTTAATTGCTGAGTAATACTCCATTATGTAAATATACCACATTTTTTTGAATCCATTCCTCAGTTGAAGAACATCTGGGTTCTTTCCACCTCCTGGCTATTATAAATAAGGCTGCTATGAACATAGTTGAGCATATGTCCTTGTTATATGTTTGAGCATCTTCTGGGTATATGCCTAGGAGTGGTATAGCTGGATCCTCAGGTAATGCTATGTCCAATATTCTGAACAACCGCCACATAGATTTCCAAAGTGGTTGCACCATCTTGCAGTCCCACCAACAATGGGAGAATGTGACATTTTAATGGGTATCTTCTTTTAACATTGGGAGATTTGTTGATTTAATTTTTCACAAATATGGGGCACATATTTTAGCTGCTTAAATGAAATACATAAGAACATCTAGCTTTAATAACAGAGAAGCAATGTGTAAGCAATTTGAGGGTAGCACTCATGCCCATGACTCACAGAGAACACAAACTCCCAAAGGGAAGTGAAATTTTTCTGCTTAAAATTTTTTCATATATATTAGATTTTTATTATTCTTATCCTCCCAGAAATGTTTACAAATCCTCTCAACCTCTCTATTTTTTCAAATTATTGCCCTCCTCATTCTCTCTCTCCATTGTTTCTTTCTCTATCATAAAGGAATAAACAAAAATAAAAACTAAAACCAGAAAAGATGAAAAAGAAGAAAATAAAGATAAAAATCTAAACTTAATAAATTCAAAAGCACATAAAACACACACCCACATACATGATGGAGTCAGTTTTGTCTTGGGGAACTAAAGTGATCATTGATTCTGCCCTGAAATGTGGTTGATATACCCAGTGGCATTCCCTTGGAGAAAAACTGTTTTTCCTTTTCCTACGATGTTTCAATTGTGAATAGCTTCTTAGTTTTAGGGCTGACAAATGTCAGCTTGATGTCTAATTTCCTTTCTCACTACTGGGCTTTGGTCTGTTTTGAACATGTGTAGGTATCATACATGCTATCACACTCTCTGTAAGAAGAAATTGATGATATCATTATCTTCCAGTAACATGCTGAATACCATCTAGTACCATGAATGTTAGTTCGTAGATGATTCTAGCTGAGAACCAGGTGGCATTCTCTGAGACATAAGTACATGTAGATATGTGCATTGGTCTTGGTATGTCTCAAAGACACTGTTTCTTTGGAATCAAACATCACCCCTGTCTCTTACACTCCTTCTGCTTACAAGGGATACAAGTTTTAAGACCAAGGAACAAGAGTTCTGCCAACAACCTAAGAGAGTTTGGAGATAACATTCTTAACCCAGGATTCCTTGTGTCCAAAGACCAGATAATGCCTAAATTTTTACTCATATAACATCCACAAACCCAGGTAAATTCTGGTTAGACATATCATTAATAAACTTCTTCACTCAAGATACAAATTATCTGACCCAACCAACTTACGATAGATTTATTTGGGCTCACAGGTAAAAAGTACATCCATCATAATAGAATATTCATTGCACTAATGTTGCTCATGGTTACATCCTCAGTCAAAAAGCAGAAATAGCTGGATGCTTTTGTTCAGTTTACAATCTTTTTTTTGTACAGAAATGACATGAGCAGTGCCACATTTGGGATGAGTCTGTCCAAATCTTTAACCAAGCGTAAAGAGTTTAGGACATATATGTCTAGAAATCTGTTTCCATCAAGTTGCCAATCAAGAGTGAGTACTTGTTGTGTGGCACTTTTTACTATTATTATAGAAAGATGACATCTTAGAATCACCCCTATATCCATGGCTATTACAGCAGGACAATCTAGTCTTACAACTAGGTCCATGATCAATGGTAATATTACTACTGACACTTCCTAACAGAAGGGGTACTAGAGAGTTTGGAGACCCTCATCAAAGATTTCTTATTCCTTTGCCTTCACCTAACTATGAGTGATGTTGGAAAGTACTAGAGTATATGTAAATAGGAAGATGAATTAAGAGCAAGTCATATAGTTTCCTTGAGATTGCCATCTATTATTGATTAACAATCTTTCTAAATAATACTTTCTCCAGAGTAACCAACTTGCCAAAAATAAACCATGCCAATCACAGGTCATGGTTTGGTAATCTTAACCTTCTTCTGTCCCCATACTCTTGGGAGCTATTTGTTTCTTAATCATACAAAAAAATAGAAAAGCAGTTGAAGAAAATAAGGTTAGGCACCTTAGGACTTTACTCACAGAGGAGGAGATAATAGAAATGAAAGTAGGATGGGGCTTCAGATATTTAGGGATGCTATCTTTTTTATTTGATATTTTATTTATTTACATTTCAATTGTCGTCCCCTTCCTTATTTCTCCTCCTGAAACCCATCATTCCACCCCCTTCTCCTGGTTCTATGAAGGTGAACCCCCATCCACCCACTCATTCCAACCTCACAGTCCTGGCACTTTCCTACACTGGGGACCAAAGGCCTCTCCTCCCATTGATGGCAGATAAGGACATTTAGGAATGGTATTTTTAAGCATGCATTTTTCATACATGCATCCAAAACACTTGGAACATTGCCAACCAAGATGCAGTGTGGCTGTAAGTCAATATCATTACAACATAAGCACTTAGCAATAAAATTGCCCAATGCAGTATACCTTCAGGCATGAAGAGAAAGCCATCCTGCTCAGGGGAAATAAGTTTACAATACCCTCTTTTGTATTCTTTCTCACTCTGTCCTTGATTTATTGCCTTTGTTCCTTCTGCCAGGATCAAAGATCCAGCGTTTGGGATGAAATGATATTCCAGACTAAATAAATTTATACAAAAGGGGCAACCAACATAATTAAACTTTGAGCACAAACATTAGCTGTTATTTAAGGCTGGGGAGAGATTACTGGGGGATTTTTACTTCATCAAAAAATATTTCAGCTACAAAAATGAGCACCTTGTGTTCAGTACATTTGGTGAAGTGCTAATTTATCTTACACCTTGCAAGGATTTAGACTTTCATTGACAATTTACTGAGAAGACTGACAAGTGTCAACGGCCTATGTTCCAGGACATGGAGGCTTATGTAGTTATTGCTAGGAGAGCTGGGAGTCTGGACTTTCAGAGAGGAATGCTTTGTGCTGTTTCTTTGAGTCTTAATACACTGCATTCCTTTCAATGAATTATTTGAAGGTCTAATTTGGTCTCCTTTACATTTTTTGAGTTCCTTCCTGAACGGGGAATGCAAACACACACATACGAACAATTTACCATAAGGAGCCACATTCATTTCTCTTTTTTCCCCCTATAATGTAGTATATTTTATGTATTTTAAATTGCTTCAATCTTTAAAATTTTTTCCATACCTATGTATGTGTGTATATGGTGATATATTTGTGTGTGCAGGCTTCATACATACCTCACAAACTTCAAAATTCAGAGGATATCCTCAGTTATGGGTCCTTATAATTCATATTCATAGGGTCGATTGAGTCTTCTGTGGTGCATTTACTGGGTAAACAGGCTTGTGAGACTCCAGGAATTCTTCTCTGTTCAACTCCTATCTTACAACAGTTTTACTTAAAGACCCTTGCTTCTACTAGTTTAAGTGGTTTTATGTGTGTTTTAGGAATCTGAATTCAGGATCTCATACTTGCATAGCAGGCACTTTCCCAACTTATCCCTATCCCAGACTTTCCTTGTTTACAGCATTTCTCCCCATGAACCTTTAATGTACACTGAGAAGATAAATATCCATCAAACTTAACAGCAAGAGAATGCTGGTAATACATTTTGATTATTGATTGTAAACTTTAGAAGTTGTACTCTAATTTATTTTGATCCATATCATGAATTAAGGTTGTCCCTTGTTGAATGTCTTTTCTTCAGTCTTGTACTTTAGTGAACTACAAGACAAAGATGGAATGGTATCACATGCTTGTAAATAGGATCGTTCACTTGAAAATATCCTGCTGTTACCTGGTGCTATTAAAATTTTACAAGTACAGTTGCTCTAAGAATAGCATATTTATCCTACACATTGTTTGAGGTCTCTCAGGGGCCGAGTTAGTGGTGGTGACTTTTGTAATGAGTATCTTCACAAAGAAGGAAGCTAACTTGGACAGTCCATTTGTATAATGGATTGCTATCCATGTGCCTTTGGAGGGCACCCAATGAATCCTTTGCTGGACGAGAAGGAGAGACAACTCTTGGGAAAATAAGACTTATATAAAAGTGTTCTTGCAAGAAATGGAGGTAGGCAGGAAAGGAGGCTTTAAGGAAAATCAGGGATAGGTACAAAGACATCAAAGTAAACAAAATAGGATGCCCATCAGTGACACAACTATAGACATGACTCAATGCAGGTACAAATGAGTATATGAAGGATAAAAACCTAGAATTCATATGAAAGGAAGAATTTTGGAAGGGGGAGACTTTGAGATTGAACCAGAAACAGTCGAGAACTGAGGGGAAAAAAGTGGCCTCAATATATTTGAATTTTTAAAAGACCACTTGGTCAGAATTCATAATGTACACATATATAGATTATCAAACTCACTAAACACTGTAGTGATAATTCAATTCTAAGATGAGGGCATCATAAACAAAAACAACTGCAAAGGGGATTTTTAAGACCTGGGGATATTGCTCAGTCAGTAAGATATTTTCAGCTTGCTTGAGGACTTAAGTCCAGTCCCCAGATCCTGTGTAGAACTATTGGGTGTTGTAGCACATACTGATAGCACCAGTGCTGAGATGGCAGAGACAGGCAGATCTCTCAGGCTACCTCACTAACCAACAAACAAACCAGCAAATTCATGATCAGCAGAAGAACAGTTTAAAGAAAATTAAGGAAGACATCTCCTGAGGAAGAACACCTGCATGCATGTGTATGTAACCTCAAATATATGCATGTGTATACACACACATCCACACCCCACATACACCAACATACAAAGAGAGAGAGACAGAGAGAGAGAGAGGGAGGGAGAGAGAGAGAGAGAGAGAGAGAGAGAGAGAGAGAGAGACTGACTGACTGACTGACTGACTGACTGACTAACAAATTTAACTTGCTGGAAATTTACCAATTAGTGTATCTGGCTAGTGAGAGTTGTAGGGATTTGTCTGTCTACTTCTTTAGTGCTAGGACTTGACTAGTAGTTTACTCAGTAAGCCATCTCCCAAACCCTTTCTATGTGATATGACAGTAGGTTTCTTTTATAGTAGTCTTTGATAATTCCTGTGTATTTAAAAAAAAAGGGGGGGGGATGATGAATGCTCTTGTGCTCAGGCACCTGAGAGAGCTTAGAGGTAAACTCTGGGACTTCAAGTGTTAATGAAACTATAATAATAGGCCCTTGGTTGAGTCTTTGAGGGATAAGGAGGTGGCAGAAGTTCCTCACATTCTAAATAAAGCATTATTGTACTACAAACTACCCACAGCATATGGGGAACTTAGAGAGGAAGAGTATAGGGGTGAAGACAGGATTAAGAGTGAGGGAATCAAGATTTGCACCAGAAAATGTCCATTAATAGAGAAACCACTTACCTGAGGGCTACCTATTATTAAAACATAGCAAGTACAAAATAAGTTCTTGGGAAAAGGATGGTAATTTTTCAAAGGAACCTGAGCCTGGCCTGGCCCACTAGTGTACGAATGTTCAGAATGGCCTTTGTCTTTAATATGGTGTCTATTTCCACAACTATCCATGTCTTCTTTTCCAACTCTTTGTTTCAGGACACAAGAACCTGGACATTTCAGTGAGTGTCTTCTAGGATTGGATTCGTATCTTTAACAGAAGACATTTTTTGCATTAGCAGGCTCTCTGTGAGTCTGCTTGAGAAGCCACTCTGTATACCTGAGCTTTAACAGTAATCTGAGGCCTACACAACTAACAGTTAGGGCCTTTGCATCTCCTGGTTTCTAGAATTCAGTCTAGGTTTCTAAAATGTAGATATCTATAGAGCCAAGTAGAACAACTAATAAAGGGAGTGTAAGAATGACTTGAAAGGAAAACATAAGAAAATATTACAGGTAGGAATTCAAGAATGTTTCCCTACTAAAGAATGGTCAATTCCTTAAAATAATCGTGTGTTTCAAAGGTTAAAGGGTTATCACATTTGTTTTAGCCATTGTGATTAAGAAAACAACCAGTTGTGGAGGTGGACACCTGTAATCCCAGCACTCAGAGGCTGGGGCAGAGGACCTGAGTAACAGTGAGACTTTCCCACAAGGAAAACAAAAAAAAAATAAATAAAACCTTACTATGATACTGGGCTGAGTAAGAAAGGTTGCGGCCCCTTTCTGTTACTCACTATGATATTATAAACTATGATGCCCTCATGCCTCTATTTCTTCAATAGTAGAAACATGGCATAGTAAGTATATTAATATCAATGGGTAACCAGAGTTCCTAGGCCAGTTAAGCACAGGATGAGTATGGGTTCATTAGAATAATTAGATGCAGTGATTCCTGTTCTGCATTTTATATATTTTTGGCAGTCATATTTTCAGAGGTACACTATAACTGGTATTGGTATGTCAAGGCCTATCCTTAAAGACACTTTATGGACAATCCTTTATATAACTATCTTTACATTGTCCAAACACATCAGCAGAAGGTGATGCAATTAGAAGGAAGATTACTGGGCTGAGTATTGATAGACATTCCTGCTTGTTCCATGGATTAGCTATCTGTCCTATATGTAACTTCTCAAACTGTCCATGCCCAAGGATCTAAAGACTGACTCATACACTAGAAAGGCATGGCATGGTAAAGGTAACATCCTGATATGTTGCAATGTTTTGGCCAAATCTTTTAAACTAGTGATAAGTTGGTGATTAAATGGCCCATGTACTTGAAAAATAATCAGCACTCCTCTTCCTCTTATTTTTCCTTCTCTTTGTCTTTCTCCTCTACTTCATCTTTCTCATCCTCAGCTTCCCCTATCTCTTCCATTTTTCTCTCTACTTTATTTTTCTCTCCCTATTTTTCTTTCTGTCTGTATTTTCTCTTTTTTCCCTCTATTTTAGCCTTAGAATAAGTGATATCTACAGCATCATGTGGACTATCTATTGTTATGCTTCTTTAGGCACGATCATCCCAGACATTCCTTAATTTTCATTATATCTTTCAGATTAAATGAATAGTTCTTTATGTTCAAGTCATACATACTTTGCCATGATAAAGACAGGTAACATTAACAAAAACAACAACAACAAAAAAAAACCAGTCAGAAAACAGCATACCAAGAGAAATATATAATTGGTGCATGAGGTATGGATAAGATTGCATACATGCTATCTTACATAGACCACACTTCTTCCATGGCACAACACAGTCCAGTCTGCACTTTAACTGTGTGATGGTGATAAACTGACCAAAAGTTTAGAATCCTGTCATGGTACCAGAAGTTTGCAAGAGGAATTGAACCATAGTCTTAGTCACAGTAGTATGTTGGATGAGATCATGCTATGGGGATAAATGTGTGTTTCTCAGTTCATTTGTTCAAACAATTATTATATATGATGGGATTCTGATTTTATTTTGTACTTGATTATCATTCTATTAGGAGGTTTGGTCCTGGCATAGTATGATAATAAATCATGTGTTAGAAAATCTTGATTCCTACTGCCATCATATGTGGTTATCATTATTTCTTGTATAATATAACTTCTGTTTTTTTTCTGTAATCATCTTATATTCACTAAGTCTACCTTCTTTCTAAAGTTTGATTCAAATCTGTCTTGAATACTCATAATCAGCAATGTCACCATGTCAGGCTAAGTGCTGCAAATAAGTTGAAAACCTAAAATCAAGATCTTCTTTGCAGATTAAATTTTATTGAGCATGTCACCAGCAAAGAATTCCATATAACATTGAATTTTAGCCTTCAAAATACACTTGAGTTAATCAATATATGTGAAGTCAGGGGAAAATGCCCTGTAAGAATGCATTAGTTTTCTAAATAATTATAATAATTTCAAGAAGAAAAGTAATAACCAAATTTTATTTGTGAAACAGTAGTACTCTTTGGCCAAGTAAAATACTTCAGGTCTTGCCATTTCTGAGTGGCAATTAGGATAGTTCACTAGTCAATAATTATATAAAAAGATTGTAGCCTCTAAGAGAAAAAAATTATACTCTCAAAAGTCAAGTCTTGAGTGACAGAATTATGGTTCCTATATCATATTTCTCTTGAAGACCTGGGAAATGCCCATCTAAAATTGTAGTCAATATCTATGCCTTATCAGGTCTCAGTTGTAATCATGGTAGCAAATATGACAGAATCTGTGTAGAAAATGTCCTGAAATTCAGATCTGCTTATGATCTTTTATACTTTACGGATTTCAACATGGAATAAATAATACGTAATTATGGCAATACAATCAAAAATAATTAAAATCAATGAGTTTAGACTTCAGTGGCAAATTGACACTGGCCCAGGATACCAATTATGGGTTATAAAGGTGAAATAGAGGAAAGGTTAGACTCAGGCTGCCCAGCTGTGAGAATCTGCAGGGTACTACAGTACATGAACTGTCCCTCCAAGCAAGGCTGTCCTTGTGGCTCTATGCCACCAACACTCACCATTCCTGGAGAGCAGGATACTAAAAAAACTCTGAGAAGAGAAATTGAGGTAGAGCAAGAGGGTCGGAGCTTGTGCTGTCACAAAACGCAGCATGATGGTTTCTTTGGATGGAGCTGTATCTGTGTAGATAGCTGAAGATGAGGTGTTTGTGTTCTTGGTCACCAGGTGTAGTTCTTGAAACATGTATGTAATAGAGGTGGCAGAATCAAAAAGAGCTGAAATCTCTGCAAAAGAGAATATAAGAGAACATACTTTCAAACATTTAGTGAGTTGCTATGTAATATATGCTCCTTGGATCTTCTGAATTACTCTGTAATATCTGCTCCTTGGTTCTTCTGAATCCAGCACTGAGAGAGGGGTGTTTTAGAAAACCATACAATCTCCTTCTTGATAATTTAAAGATGCTCAAAGAAATTCTTGTGTGCATGTTCACATGTCCAGATATGGATTCATGTTGATATTGGAGATATCAGGTTGGATGTCTCCCCTTATCACTCTCTACTTTGTAGTTTTAGAGAGTTAAAAAGAAGCTTCCTGACTGGTTAGACTGACTGGTCAGTGAGCTCAGGACTCTTTCTCACTTCCAGCAGTCACATCTAGTTTCCTAAGTTGGTGCTAAGAATCCAGACTCAGGCTCTCATGCTTGTCTGGGAAGCACTTTGCTGACAGAGTCATTTCCTAAGCCCATTGTAACGTTCTTTTTAATTACACATATGGCTGGGGCGGTTAATCATTACACCCAACACTTTTTCTGTATTATCATCTGATTCTGTGAGAGAGTGTTTGTAAAACACTGAACAAGAATGCCCAGCAAAGTTTACACTTTTCAAATTTCCAAGTTTTTCACCAACAAATCTGCACCTCCAGGTTATAAGCCCACCCTGCTTTACAACCACCTATTAGGAGGAAAGTAGAAGTTAAGTTTATGGTTTGGCTCCCAGCACCAGCCAATTATGCTAATGGCCACAGTAACATCCCAATTAGATGCTTGCCAGGCTAGAAACACTCACTCCTCCCTTAGCATTTCCTACAAAATCTTGACAAGATAAGTGTTTGGGGCTTTTCTTCATCAGATACTTCCTGTGGGTAGACCTATAAACTTGAGCTTGTAAATAAAATCCCTGGTGTGATTGCATCAGATTAGCTCCTTGTTAGTACATGTTGATTCGCTGGCTGGGCAGTTTCCCATAGCTTTCAGGACTACCGATCTGGATCCTCTTGATGCCAACAAATCCAGTCTAGGTCTGTCTATTTGTGTGTTTGTGATGCTACAATAAACTTTTTATTTCCTGTCCATAAGGTAAATCTGTCCATGTTAAGAACTTCTGGTCTTTCTGCTAGTTAAATCTGTCCATGTGGTCTGAACAGTGCAGCAGTTTGATTCTGAATGGCACCCCAGTCTCCTTCAAAGGTTTGTGTACCTAGTGTCTGTGTGGCAGCGAGGTCGTGGTGTAACATCTGTAAATATGGTTCTGAAAAAAGGGCTTGAGTATGTATCCATTACCAGGATGCAGATAAGATAGACGTATGCGGACCAAGGCCACAATGGGCCAGGAAACACTCTAAGCCCAGATCAAAGGTGGACATGGGCTCAGAGAGCCAAAACGCACCCCACCAATCTAATTACTTTTGTCTCTTGGTGGTGAAGAGGAAAAGATGAGTTTATTTTTTGTGTGTAGTGTCACTTCCTGATTGTTTCACATTTCTGCCTGAGAGAGGGGAAAGGTTGAATTTGTGTTTTTGTGTATTGTACTTGTATTTCAGATTACTAGGTGACTTTGACAGATGTATTAACATGAGACAGGCACCTTCAATCCAATTCAAATTGTTTACCGACTGACCCCCAGAAGGACTCTGTGACTTGACATGGGTCGAAGGGAACAAGACCAAATACCTTATGTGGTGGTTTCGCAAGACTTCCTAGAGCACTTGGTTCCTTGTCATAAACCTTTACTTCCTAGACAATGCCTAGAAGTTCTTGCCTTGACTAGCAAAAAGGCCTAGGACACAAAGGAAGAGATTCCAGATGATCTATCTCCTTCTGCATCATCTCTCTACTCAGCAACAAGGCAGATGAAACAGCGTGGTGTATAGCCCTAGAAATTGCATTCCTCGTTTCCTTTTTTGCCCTAGACCCCAGAGAACTTAGGCTTCCTAACCAGTATACAGAAGATGTAATCGGAGCCAGAAACCTGCCCATATCTCATGTCATAAACAATACAACAGAAAAATTCAAACTAATTGTACCAGAGGAAATGTATCTAAAATTCTGAAAAAGATCCATAGTTCTTCATACATGTGTGACCAAAGAAAGTACAACCTGGTCTGCCAGTTTCATATTAGAATCAAAAATGTCAATTTGAAACTAGCTGAAATATTTAAGAACTTTAAGGCCTACCAATTGACCACTGTGATTATCAGTGAGAATAACCCCAGTTATTCAATACCAAACACCAAGCCAGGAGTCTATTGGTAGTATATTTGTAAATGAACTACACGGAGGTAAAACAAGAAAAATTCAGGTGTAGTTATTTACTGGTATTAACAGATACCTTTTCAGGATGAACCGAGGTTTTTCCAACTAAGCATGAGACTGCTCAGATGGTAGCAAAAAAACTACTAGAAGAAATTCTTAAAATGTATGTTTGCTTTTAATTTTTTATTGGTTATTTAATTTATTTACATTTCAAGTGTTCTCTCCCTACCCTGTTTCCCCTCCAGAAGCTGCCTATCCCACCCTTCCCCCTTCTATGATGATGCTCTCCCAGCTACCCTCTGACTCCTTCCTTACCACCCTAGCTTTCCCCTACTCTAGGGCATTAAGCCTTCAAAAGGCCAAGGGACTCTTCTCCTATTAATGCTGGACAAGGCTATCCTCTGCTACATATGGAGCTGGAGCCATGGGTCCCTCCATATGTAATCTTTTGTTGGTGGTTTAGTCCACTGGAGCTCTGGGGAGTCTGGTTGGTTGATATTCTTGTTCTTCCTATGGAGTTGCAAACCCCTTCAGCTCCTTCAGTCCTTCCCTTAAATCTTCCTTTGTGGTCCTCGTGCTCAATCCAGTGGTTGGTTGCAAGCATCTGAATATGTATCTGTAAGACTTTAGCAAAGCCTCTCAGGCGACATCCATATTAGTCTCCTTCAGCAAGCATTTCTTAGCATCAGCAATAATTACGTGGTTTGGTGTCTGCATATGGGATAGATCCTCAACTGGGGAAGTCACTATATGACCTTTCCTTCAGTCTCTGCTCCAGTCGTTGTCCCTGAATTTCCTTTAGACAGGAGGTATTCTGGGTTAAAATATTTGAGATGGGTGGGTGGCCTCATCCCTCGTCATTACCTCTGGATATGGTTTCCACAGGTTCTTTCTCCCCTTTGTTGGGTATTTCACCTAATGCTGTCCCCTTTGGGTCCTGGGAGCCTCTTGCTTTCCTGGCATCTGGAACTTTCTGTTGGCTACACCCAGTTCCCCATCCTCCATTGCTACACATCTCTGTTCAATTTCCTGACCATTTGTACATCTCTCACTTCTCCCATACCTGATCCTGTCCCTCCCCCCCTTTCCCTGTCCCCTCCTCTCTTCTGGCTAAGTTCCTCTCACCCTCTATATCCAGTGATTATTTTGGTTCCCCTTCTAAATAGAACTGAAGCATCCAGACTTTGGTCTTCCTTCTTGAGCTTCATATTGTCTGTAAGTTGTCTCATGGGTATTCCAAGCTTTTTTCCTAATATCCACTTATCAGTGATCACATACCATGTGTGTTCTTTTGTGATTGGGTTACCTCCCTCAGGATGATATTTTCTACTTTCATCCATTTGCCTAGAAACTTCATGAAGTCATTGCTTTTAATGGCTCAGCAATATTAATCCGTTGTGTAACTGTACCACATTTTCTGTATCCATTCCTCTGTTGAGGAATATCTGGGTTCTTTCTAGCTTCTGGCTATTATAAATAAGGCTGCTATGAACATAGTGGAACATGTGTCCTTGTTATTTGTTGGAACATCTTCTGGGTATATGCCCAGGTAGCTGTCCTCAAGGAGTACTATGTCAAATTTTCTGAGGAACAGCCAGACTGATTTCCAGAGTGGTTGTACACACCTATACACCAAACCTGTGTTGCAGCCATAAGATGTCAAGTATACTTTCAACTTTGCTCTAGAGAGTGGGTGTCCCATTCTTTACCCACCAAATCACAGAGGTAGACATGGAGACCAGGGAACCAGGTACTATGAGGCATAACCCAGGAAGTAGAATTGACAATCTTCTTTGTGTCTGAATTGTTGAGAACCCAGACAAGATTAAGGGGATGATGGCATTTGGTTCTGTAGTACTTTCATCAAGGAGGCTCATCAGGATTGCTGTGACATGAGCTTGGGAGGATTGGAAGGATGTTTGATACCCTTCCATTGGGTTTTGTCTCTGCTTTTGAATCTGCTTTGACTAGTACCTATTATGCATTTCAAAAACCTCTGTAGCATGCTGGTCTATTAATCCATTTTACCTCCTCCTCTATTCTAGCTCTATGGCTATTCTAGATTAGAAAACTAGCCAACAACACCCTTTTCCCCCACCCCTTCACACTGCCCCCCCATAGCTTCTGCCTCTTTTCTTCCCTTATTCTGCTTTCTGCTATTCTCTCCCACATTTCCCTGCCAGTCTCCTACCCCTGCAGTAGAGACAGCACAGGCCCTGTCCAGTTCTATGTGCTTCTTTATTTTCTCTGTTCTGGACTCTTCCTATTGTGTCTATCTGTTCTCTCTCTCACATATACAATTACACTTTCCAGGGAGCAGCCACTTCCATAGATTCTTCACTGTGCCCTCCAATACAGAGGGAAGGAATAAAGTTCTAAACTTGTTTCTCTTCCACAGGATCATATGAACTACAACAGCAGCTTCACAAACCAAAGTGAAAACAGATGCTTAAAATCATTCCAAATGTTAATAATCTGTTAAACTCCACCTCCAGAGTCACCTGGCAACAGCCAGGTATGTTCCGCCCCAGAGTTACCTGGCAACAGGCAGGTAACCCTGCCCACTATAAAAGGGGCTGCTTGGCCCCTCCTCTCTCTCTTGCTTCTCGACCCAGCACCTGCACATTGTTGTCTCCCCTCCCCTCCCCCCTTCCCTTCCCCCTCTCTCCATGTGATCATGACCGGCCCCACTCCTCTCTACTTCTCTCTCTCTTCTCCTGCTTTCCTACCCTTTTAATAAACCTTCCCTCATGGAACCATCTTGGCCGCTGTGATCTATACAAGCTGCGCCATGGAAATCCTTTTACCAAACCCAAATAAAACACATGCAATTTGCAATCATGCACATGAATTTCATTATAGTCTTATTCACAAAAGAAAATGGAGACAGTCCAGTGTCCATGGATAGACAAACAAAAAAGTAAAGTGAGGGATATCCAGAAAATGCTTTGGCAATAGAAAGAAAAAAATCCTGATAACATGGAGGAAGTGAAAACATTATCTAATGGGAGAAAGACAACATAACGAAGCAACATGTGTTAGGGGTCATTTATATGAAAGTTCCAGGCTAGGCAGATTCAGACAGAAGGAGAGGAGTAGCCTAGGGTGGGTTGAGATAGAGGCTTCAAGGTGCCAAGAGAGTGTGAAAACAACAGGATGCAGAACAGTCTATATCTTTTTTCTTTTAACACAAGGAAAACTGAACTTTATTTCTGTCAAATATTTCCTTACAGTTATGTAAAACTGACTAACTTTCTAGTGTATGAGTCAGTCTAGATCCTTGGGCGTGGACAGTTTGAGAAGTTACATATAGGACAGATAGTGTGTAGACAGAACCCAGTCAGAGTGAATGTCAGCCAGGGCAGATCTACAGGGCCATAGTGTATACAGATTTTTGAACCCCCATCCCTACCCCCAACCTCCTCTGGGTCAATTTAACCAAGGGGTAACCTCATCAAAACACTTCTCATCCAGTCCTTAGGGGATTACATTTAACCAGAGGTTTTTACTCTAGGAAGCATGTCATTGGTACCTTACTCTGTGCCTTTGAAATCCAAATATACTGTTAAAAGCCTCTTATCTTTTTCACAATCAAGATTTTTTTTTTTTAAGAACCTGGAGCCATCAAGCCCATTCCAGTTGGGGTTGAGGTTTAGCTCACTTTGAGTACAGAGATCTCTCTGAATGACAGGACAGAAGTTTATCCTGAGAGAACATTTCACTCTAAAGATCAAAACTAAGATAAAAGCATGGAATTGTACATCAATAGCTTAAAAGATTAATAGCAATAAGCAAGGTGCAGAAAGACAAATGCTGCATGTCCTCTCTCTTATGCAGAATATACACAAATCCCTACTCTCTTCCAAATACATATTAAAGTCCTGGTCTTCCTACCAGATAGCATTATTTTTGGTTTTCATGAGGGATCTGTGTTGATCTAACCTGTGACAGTATACGTACTAAGGGGGGAGGGGGGAACAAACTTTGAATTTAAATTATACTAACTAGAAGACTAACAACAAATACCATTTTAAGCATAAAAACTCAAAAACCTACATAAGTAGAAGGATATTTCTATCTTTTTTTTTAGAATGAAATCAGAATCACAAGTAAAACCATGTTCTAAAGCAAAGCAACAAACCAAACAAATCAAAGGTCGCGCCCCCCCCCCCCCCAGAGTGATTGAACATTGCCCAGGCTGAACAATGGGTCAGAGGTTAAGTGCTCCACCTCCTGGAAAGCACTTCAGTTTTGTTCATAGCACCCGTTGTCAGGGAGCAAAAACCCACTTGTATCCTCAGTTTCAAGGAATCTGATGCTCTCCTCTGGCCTCCTTTGGCTCCCTCGCACTCAGCATAAGTTTACACAATGATACACGTAAAAATAAAAATCAGTCTTTACAAGCAATCTAAGAAAGTAGAGCCTTGTGCAAAGCAGCTGGGCCATTGGTAGCATGTCTTTCAAGGGGAACCTGGGATCTCCACATCCCTCTCTCACTTCTGCTTCATAAATGTAGTAATAAAAATAGATTTTTTTTGTCACCTTGACCCATGATGAGGTGCCATGTCAACATGAGCTCCAAATCAACAGAGCCAAGGCTGTTGACTGAAATCTCTGAAATCATAAGCCCAGATAAGGAATAAAAAGTTGATAATTTGGTCCAGAACTTACAAAGGTGGACATGTGCTTAACTTTATTCTTGATATTCTACATGTTTAAAAACCTCATCCCTGACATACAGAATGCTCCAATATGAAGCAAAGAAAAGAAGTCCAGCAGAGAGCTGCCTGTGCTCAGGCAATCTCTCTTGGCACATAGTTCTCCTTTTTAGTTTTACATCACTTTTCCCTGAGCCAATTGTGAAGACAAATATAAGGTTAAGAAGGACATCTCACATCCATTGCTTGTGTGAGGAATCATTTAATTTGAATTTAGAGGTAGAAATACAGAGGAGTATGTAGGGTCCTCAAGAGGCTATGAAGGACACATCTATTTATTTAATTTATGGATCAAAATGGGAAAGAGTGTATTTTAACAGTTGTGACACTATTGTCAGAATGAATAGAAATATTGCAGAAAAAAGAACCTGTAACATTGAGGCTGAACTTAAAGCATTGTCTATGGGACATTGAATAATGTCCCTTGAGAAATGCAGGTAGAGCCACTGTCCACATCCCTCCACCATTAGAAGATTTTGTCATAGATGCTACAGTATACTGTTTGTACACCTTAGTGTCACGTCTGTTCCTCTGTGTCTGTGTGTGCTTCAAATAATGATGGGACAACTCAAGGATGTACTCCAGGTTTTCAGAGATTGATACCAGAGATTTCTTCTTGTGAAAACTGAGAGCACTTTTGTCTTCAAATTAGGTTAAAATGTATTTTCTTATTCCTTAAGAATGTCATACATTATGTCTTGGTTAGTTTTTTATTACCTTGAAGATGACTCTTCAATCGATAAATGCCTCCATCAGATTGTCCTGTAGGCAAGTCTATGGGAAACTTTTCTTAATGGTTGATACAGGAGGTCCCAGCCTACTCTCAGCTGTGCCATGCTTGGGCAAGTGGTCCTAGATTATCGAAGAAATCATGTGCAGCATGTTACAGCCAGCAAGTCAGAATTCATTTCTTCATTGTCTCTGCTACAGCTCCTACCTCCATTTCATTGACTTGTGGCACTGCCTTATCTTCTGATGAAAGACTGTTATGTCTAAGCCAAATAAGCCATTTTCTCTCTTAAGTTCTTCTGGTCATAGTATTTATTATAGTAAAAGAAAGTACATTGAAATAGAAATTGGAAGTAAGGTTATGGGATATTGCTGGGATAGACCTGAACATGTTATTTTGGGAAGGACTGTAGAATGCATTTGACACTTTGTTTTAGAAAAACCATTGTCTGTTCAGAGTCTACTGGGCTATCTGCATGAATCTGAAACATGATATTGAAAGCCAAGCAGATGATGGAGTCCTGCCTTGTTAAGTCTCAGATGGAAAAATAGATTCTGTCAGGGTTGTTCATGTGATATTTCATAGTAACAATCTCTAGAGGTAAAAACTGGTGTTTCTCTGAAATAACAGATGCTAATAAGTTGGAACTTAGAGACCAGCTGTGACTAATAAAAGACAAGTATCACTAAGGCAAAATCTTTTTTTGGGAAATGTTTAGTCAGGGTTAGCACAACAAGCCATGAGCCAGAGAGGTCAAAGCTACATTTCCAGCTTCCACCAAGCCAGATAATGTATAAGAATCTTCCAGACACTATTGGTTTTGGTGGTATGAAACTGCAGTAATGATTCATAACTGCAGTAAGGTTCAGAGAGCCAAACTGAAGTATGGCATCATGAGTGGCCATTGTTGAAGATATAACCTCAGTTACAGTAGAAACTCCAACATTGGAGGGATAATTGAGAGAAGGTAAAGTTGGAAAGCTTGTACTTAATGTGTTTGTAAAAAGATTAAGAGAGAAGGAATATGTTTTAGTGGATGTATAGTGATGTATGGGGTAGGGGCATGCCCCCACAGACCTATGCTAAGGCATCCTTTCCCCCAAAGGACCAGCTGCACAATGGTATAGTACAGAGTAGAGTTTATTCAAGGCATGGGTAGAGGAGTCAAGAGAGTAGTAGAGGCAGAGAGAGAGAGAGAGAGAGAGAGAGAGAGAGAGAGAGAGAGAGAGGGAGAGAGAGAGAGAGGCTAGAGGCTGGCTGTGAGCTCCTGGAGATAGAGGGGGGGAAGGGAATGGGGAGAGAGGGGGAAAGGGACAAGGGTGTGGGACCGTAGAATCCTGGGTGTTCGGTCACGCCCCCAGAGCCCTGCCACAAGGTCTCCATGCCCCAAGTAGAGGGCAGGGAAACAAATATCTGCCTCAAGATTTCCCTGGCCCCGCCCTTCTCCCTGCTTCCAATATATAAACAAACCACTTCCGACAGGTTTTGGGAGAGCCTTTTTACCATCCAAACCCGCTGTCTGTTAATAAATCAACACATCTTAAATCTCCACATGTCTCGTGAAATCCTGGACTCATTGGGTAAGCCAAAATCAAAGCGATGGGGCAGGAGTGGGAGAGAGCTAGTGAGCTGCAGGACACTTTCTCCTGAGAGCCAAGGTTCCCATCTCCTCTCTGCATGCTTCCGAGCAGGACTTTCTATGCCCACTTTTGTTGGAGCCCCAGTGTCTCCTCTGGCGTGCAGCATCCGGGTGTCTCTGCTCTAGGGACTCTGCAGCCGCTTGTAGCAGAGAGTGCCACTGCAGGCTGAGGTTGTGGCTCCAGGGACCGCCCTGACATCTGCATGCGGGCATATGGGTGCTGGCCTGTGAGCCTGCACTAGGGCACCCCTGCGCGACCCGGGCGCAAGATCTGCCCTCTGACTGACACAAGGGGACAGAGAAAGAGCAAGAGGGCAAGGACAAGAGGAAGAGAGAATGGAAGGGGTAAGCAGACCATTTTATAGTGAGTCAGGGATACCTGTGGGGTGTCACAGTCACAAGAGAGAATCCAGGAAATCTTTGACTATGGTAAAGACTTCATCCTTTTAGAGATTCTAGGATTTTGCCACAGCAGCCAAGGTAAGTAGCAGTGATGGGGCAGAACTGGCCTGAGTATAGGAGAGGAGCTAACTGTATTACAGATTGCAGAGCCAGAGAAGTGAAACAGGCTAGGCCTACTAGCCTATACATGTATGAAAATAAAGCCAACACTAAGTAGGCTCAGTTTGTGATAAATAAATAAATGTAAAAGGAAAAAAAGAAAGAAAGAAAGAGAGGAAGAGAGAAAGAGAGAAAGAACAAAAGAAAGAAAGAAAGAAAGAAGAAGGAAGGAAGGAAGGAAGGAAGGAAGGAAGGAAGGAAGGAAGGAAAGAAAATGAAGTTAGGAGGTAATACAAGGGAGAAAAATACAAGGGCAACATCTAGACAAGTGACCATGGGTTGTGCAAAGAAACAAGGAAAGCAAGCCAAGAGGGGCAAGTCTATAAAGCAAGATTCCTTAAATAGACTTTACTTTCTCTTCTGCATTGAGTTCCTGAATTGTTTTCCCCTAAGATACACTGTGATACATTGTGACCTGTAAACCAAGTAAACTCCTCCTTCCCTGGGTAACTTTTGACCTTTGCATTTATCACAGCAGCAGAAGGCAAACCTATATACATACAAAATTCATTTTGATCACATCCCTTCCAACTCCTATTTTTCTCCCTTGTATTACCTCCTAACTTCATTTTCGTTCTTTCTTTCCTTCCTTCCTTCCTTCCTTCCTTCCTTCCTTCCTTCCTTCCTTCTTTCTTTCTTTCTTTCTTTCTTTTTTCCTTTTTCATTTATTTATTTATCACAAACTGAGCCTACTTAGTGTTGGCTTTATTTTCATACATGTATAGCCATCTATGGGAGAATAGGCAACCTGTCAGTGGGCATACTCCTAAAGAAACTGGCTCTTCTTTGAACTATTAGGTATCAACTGTCAATAGATCCTTAGCTAGGGATGGGGCTCCTCCAGCCCCTCCAACATCCAGATTGGAATACTGACTAGTTAGACCTTCTACAGGTTATGTGTAAGCAACTGAATTCATGAATATTTATTACTATGAATTCATGAACATTTATTTGCAAAATGGCTAACAATATGATTCAATGGGTAAAAGTGCTACTTATCACACCCAAGGACCTGAGTTTTATCCATGGACCCACATAACAGAATGGGAAGGTTAACTAACACAGGTTTTCCTTTAACCTCAATGTGTGTGCTGTAGTATTGGCATTAGATTCCTAATGTGTGAAGGGAGAAGTTAGATTACAGGCTCTTCAAGGGAAATACTGGGTAGTTAATTTTTTTCCTGTAACTTTGGGATTAAGTTAGACTAAATGAACTACTGCTTGATGGAGAAGCTTAAAAGGACAGGAAAGGACAGCAGAGATGGCTAGATGGCCAGGAAAATGAGAGAAAATCTGGAGCTGACAGGGATGAGTATGTAGGGGGTGTCTCCAGGACGAGATCTGGGATAAGGGAGGAGTCCAAGAATCCATGAGGGGTGAGGCTAAACTTAGCTGTAACTCACTACACTGGGGATATAGAACCTAAAAATGCCACTTCTTGTAGCCAGGCAGAAACCTCAGTGGAATGATACACCCATAAAACTGTCAACCCAAAATTTATCCTGTTCACAAGTAATGCGGGCACAGGGGAGGGAGCAGAGATTGAGACAACCAATAATCTGCCCAAATTGAGACCCAACCCATGAGAAAGCACCAGTCCCTAACACTGTTATTGATACTCTGTAATGCTTACAGAAACGATTATGTTGTCCTGACAGGATTCAACCTGTAGCTGACTCAGATATATTACAGACACCCACAGTGAAACAGTGCATGGAACTTGGGGACCTATATGGAAGAATAAGAGGAAGGATTGTTGGACCCAAAGGGGATAGGAACTCCACAGAAAGAACAATAAAGTCAAGTAACCTGGATACTTGGGGTTCTCAGAGTCTGAACCACCAACCAAAGAACATCTATTGGTTGGACCAAGGCCTCGTCACTTCTATGTAGCAGATAGATGTGCCCCTTGACCTTCATCTGGGTCCTGAACAATTGGATTGGGGACTATCCCAAAAGCTATTGCCTGGACATGGGATATGTTCTACTTGCTAGGCTGCCTAGTCTGGCCTCCGTGGGAAAGGATGAGCCTAATCATGCAAAGACTTGATGTACTGGAGCTGGGGGGGGGCGGTGTGTTTCAAAACTCTCCTGGGTCATGCGGGCGGGGCGTGGGGTCGTGGCAGTGCGCCCGTGGAGAAGCCAAGGCCATCCTGGGAAACGCAGCTTAGCCGGCGGGACTCTGGACTCTCAGCACTCCCTGTGGATGGTTTGGTCTAGCCTGTGCTGGTTACAGCAGGGAGAGAGAAAGCCCCGAGGAGAGTGGGGACCCAGGCAGCTGGAAGCAGTGGCTGAGTCCCCTTGGCGGTCCGCGAAGGCAGGACAGCTGTTGTAAGGGGAGAGTGTCCCGAGGGCTGCTAGAGCCACACAGAGCGCAGGGACGGGCGGAGAAGGCTTTCCCCCATGTGAGTTTTTCACTTACACAATGAGACCAGAGTTCCAAGAGACATGTGGGTTAAAGACATGGAGATTTATTGACATGGTGATGAGTCTGAATGATGATGTGCTCTCCCAAAAACTGTCAGGAATGGCCCCCTTATATTGGGGAGAGGAGGGGCTTGGGAGGTGACTATGCTCAGGCCTTTAGGTAGTTTATATCTTGAGGCAGAGACCTGTTAGCCATGCCCTCTACCTGTGCCTTGCGTGTTAGGTCTCTGGGGCGTGGCCAAACACCCCAGGATTTCCACAGCCCCACAGGGCAGGGAGGAACAAAGGGGCCCCCAATCATCTCAAAGGATAAGGGGAGGAGATGGGGGAAGAGTTGTGGGAGGGGTTACCAGGAAGGGGGCAGTGAGTGGAATGTAAATTGAAAAAGTGAAAGAAGTTAAATTAAATTAATTTCATTTTAATATTACATGCTGTTGTTGAATATTGTTTACATTGGGTCCTTTGCAAGCTGGATTTTTGAAAGTAAAAGCAGTGTTAGAAGAACTACACAGGTTTATAGTGGAAAAATCTTTTGCTTTATTCAGTGACATGTATTAAAAAAAAAAACACCCTGATGGCTTAAGTGTTTCTATACCTTCTTCTGTACTCAACACTATGATTCTTTGATATATTTTGTAATTGAATTACTGGAACTAGAAATGTTAGCATGCCACTAAACACAAGTAGATGATCCACTTCTAGTCATCACCTGATCTTTCTGCCCAGGAAGATGTACCCATTTTCAATTATTACTAAGCACAACTGCACTGTCAACAAGCACACAAGCCCAATGTGTGGAAATGACTACATCAGTGAGCTAAATAGAGTATGCGCATAGGAAAACTGTCTAAGAATATAAAGTATAAGTATAGATACTGCTTGAAAGCATGAAGAACATTGTTTTGAAAATACTATGTGGGTACTACATTTCCACACACAGGAGAAATGGTGTAGCATGCTAGAAGGCATAGGTACCATTGGTTTAAACATGGTATGTGGGTAGTAGAACATTGCCTACAGTAGCAAAGGTCTGGACTGCTTAAGGGCACAGGATCATTGGCCATGGTATTTGGATTCTACAAAACCACATACACTAGTGGCATGTATATCCACCTTACCTTTCTGGCAGAAAGGTCCTTCATATGGTGAGTTGGTACAGTCACAGGAGTAGCCACTATCCTTCTCCACACACTTCCCCCCATTGTTGCAGTTGCTTCCATAGCTGCTACAGTGACCTGGACAGCCAGGTTTGACTCCAGAGGTTACCTTTGCCCTCTCCTCCAGATCTATTTTCTGCCCATTCAATTGTAGGGAACGGATACATCCAAGGAAGCCTTTTTGCCTTGATAATGTTCCTCCTAATGGTGTGAAATAAAGGGCAAACATGAAACGTGTCATAGCTTTAATGCATAAATATAAATGATAGATCACAGAGTTTCTATCTGCACCCCTTCCTCACCTCCCTCCCAGAAATCAAGACTCTCTCCCTAGACACAATGAGAGACTCTACTGTGGTCACAGATTTTCCAGTTCACTTTTTAGCTGCAAACAAGGGATGCCCCTGCCATACTGCCAAGAGATTAGATCACCTTGATGCTGTCTAGCATGTAGAGTAGGGCATTTGATGTAAGACTTATTCCTGTCTCATTGAAAATCTATATGAAGAAGATGCTTCCTTTTTGTACTTTGGATCCAATAGTTCCTCACACTCATTTCTGGGACTCTTAGAATTTTGTATTCTTGATGCTATTACTTTCCTAAGGAAGTTCATCCAAAGGAAAATTTCATCTGTACCTGTAACATTTTATTACACAGGAGTAACATCTTTGTGGCAACTCTTAGATGTAGTCCTACTGTCAGCTTTGCTAAACATTTCTTAAGTTCCCAGTGAGAGAAATAAAGTTAAAGAAACTGGAAATCAGGGCCAGAGATGTGATTCAGTTGGTAGAGTGGTTGCATGGCATGCATAAAACCCTGAGTTGAATTTCCTGTACCATTCAATAAATAATACATGACACTGTACAATAATAGTCTCCACATTCAAGATCAGAGTTTAGGAGAATTAAAGGTGAAGGTAATCTTTGGCTACATAGCATGTTCAAGGTCAGTTTTGGATACATGAAACCCAGTTTCAAAGAAAAGTTGCCTTGAGAGACAGGCAGAACCTGAGAGGGAAAAATAGCTCTTCTTAAAATGTTTAAGAATCAAACTTCACACAACCATGGTCTCTGAACATAAATAAAACATGGGATTTTATGTGGCTTACAGCGTCTTTCACCTGACATAAAAGAGATAGAGTCAGGTTATCCTTTCTGGCAAATTTCAATGAGAGCCTTTAAGTGAACCACAGAAACAAAACTGTAACATATTTTCTTTTTCTTATGCATAAATGAAATTATCCTTCAGATGAGCTTCCTCATGAGAGTAATAGCATCAAGGCCACAAAATCCTAACAGGCTCAGAAATGAGTGTGCAGAGTTCTTTGGTCCAAAGAACAAAAATGAAACATTTGTTATAGGTTTTCCAGAGGACATGGGTAAGTCTTACACCAAATGCACTACTATACATCCGAAGACTATGCACTGGAAGAGGGAAAGACAGGTGTTGGCATTCAACTCCATGTCACTCATCAGTTTGCTCTTTTGACAGTTGAATTGCTTAAGTTTAAGCTAGCT
The DNA here is from genome assembly GCF_004785775.1 of Grammomys surdaster. Taxonomy (NCBI): domain Eukaryota; kingdom Metazoa; phylum Chordata; class Mammalia; order Rodentia; family Muridae; genus Grammomys; species Grammomys surdaster. Next base: position 4,814,311 of record NW_021620790.1, on the reverse strand, counting down.
CATCCATTATTCCATGTATTTATAGTAAAACATACTGTAGATCATGGAACAAGTGTGTGTTCAGTTATTACTGTCCTCTGGGCCTTCTCTTGAGTTTTCACCTACTTGCAGGAATCAGTATTTGCATTATCTGTTTATTGATCCTAGTGTTTCATCCATAAAATCCTATTTAGCAGGTAACATTTCTTGACTCCCATTCAGACCTGACCTGTGACATGACTCTCAGCTGAGGCATCTGAAAGGATCAGAAGAGCCTTCAATACTATCCCTGAAACATTGAGCAGATTGAAACTTTCTCATTATTCTTTTCACATAGGAAGCCCAGCACTTCTCTAATATAAGAAAGTATGTGTGCCAAGAGACAAGAAGCACAGCTAAATCCCATTAGCCTGTATGTGTCTGGTGCTGAGAATTCTGGAACATCCCAGAAGAGGCAGAGGCTCATTCTGGATTTAGAAAACAGGTACTCAGTGTTCAACCTTTGAGCTCTAGGTCATATCGTAGATGAGTGGAGACTATGTACAAACCCTTGACTTCTGACAAATGTATTAATGGGAAAAATAAGGAAGAGGTAGAATGAGGAGAAAAGAAGGGGAAAGAAGAAGGAGCAGGAGATAATCTGAGGGTATAAACCACAAATCAATTATTTCCTGTATCTCCTGGCTGTCTTAACTTAGACTCACTCCTCTTTAACATCCTATGCTACAACTCTATTATGTTTTGGTTGACAAAAGCAGTTCTCAAACTGTGGAAAATGACCCCTTTGGAGGTGAACCAACCTTTCACAGGTCTCCATATCAGATTTTCTGCATATCAGATATTTACATTACATTTCATAAAAGTAGAAAAATTACAGTTATGAAGATGAATTAGCACTGAATAAAATTTAAAGTTTGGGGGTTAGCACAACATGAGTAACTATATTAAAGGAGCAGCATTAGGAAGATTGAGAACCACTAATAAAGAACATAACTATATTTTCATGTGTACTTGAAATGGTAGATAGAATAGGCATTTACATTTTGCTCTCTTAGACAAGAAATATGTCATTGAAGAAAATAAATGCATAAATTGGTGTTGGTGAAATAGGTTCCTCAGTAACATTCTTGGTTTGCAATCATGAGGACCTGAGTTTGATCCTCAGAAATTATAAAAAACCTATGTCATGTGGTACATGCCTGTGATCTTAGTAATTTAAGATATGTGGTAGAGACAGATAGATCTCTGGAAGCTCACAAGCCTGGTAGCCTAGCCTACAAGAAAAAAACTACAGGCCAACAAGGAACATTGTCTTAAACAAATTGGAGGTGTGTAAGAACTGTTCTCAGATGTGATATTATGCGCACACATCTGTATCCACATACACATACATACACACACACACACACACACACACACGAGCATGTACTAGAAGGGGGTATGTGTAACATGAAAGGATGCTAGAGTAAATGAGTGCCATGAGAAAATAATGAACAGTGTAGATAGTTAGAAACAGCATGATGGTTATAAACATGTCTTCCTTAATCCATCCCAGGTATGGAGGTTCAAGTGAAAATAGCTTCCTTAAGTGTAAGTTTGCGTATCATTCCCCAGTTGGTAGAACTCTTTAGGAAGAATTAGAAGATATATTCTTGTTGGAGAAGGTGTGTCACTTGAGCCTGCATCCGAGGTCTCAAAAGTCACATAGCTTTCTTTGCCTCATGCTTAATATCAACACATAAGGATGGCTATTGCTTTGGGGCAACATGTCTTGCTGTTGCCATGCTTCCTACCATGTTGGTCATGGACTCTAGCTCTCCTTAACTATGAGCACAAATTAAGCATTTTCATTTTTTTGGTCATGGTGTCTTATCAGGGCAATAAAAAGATCTAAGACACCAGTTTACCATATGTGTTTACCAAACCAGTATACACAAATGAAACAAACTGCTTATGTCCAAAGAATAAAAAAGAACTTCCCTGAGGCACTCTAAAATAATGACAAAACTTGAGATTGTTTCTAATATTGATAAGAATGCAGGCCAAGAAAGCAAACTTCAATTGCATTATCTTGTTTGTATCAATTCCTGTAAGACTCATTTAGCCAAAAGATAAATCAGTTGCACATATAAGCCTATCATAAATGAATCATTATTATTATTCATCATCATCATCATTATTATTATTATTATTATTATTATTGCTGGGGATTATGTTAAAAAAAGAGAAGAGGATTTATGGATTCTAACACTTGGCTCTGTTTCTTTTCCTCTTTAGTCACCCTGCTTCGTGGATTTGAATAACCCTTCCTGTATCTTTTTAGTGTAATTTTTCTCCTAGCAGAGATAATGAATGCAAGATCTATTGCACATTTACGTTTATGTGGCTTAGTCAACAAGTTTATAAATGATGGAAGTGTGGCTAGGGGCAGTTTCTCTGGTAAAAACTGAACTTTTCAATGTAGAGACATGCAAAATTCAGTGTGATTTTTTTTCCCTAGTCAAGAACGCCATGTCCTGTCACATGCTGACAGAGCACAATGACATGAGGTATTGTGTATTACCTTGTACAGTGAATTAAAGCTATATTTTTACCTATTTATTTTATTTTTATAAAGAGGAAAAATTTATAGAATTTTATTGTGAAGACTATTTGTATTAGCCTAAATGTTGAATAATTTTATAAGGATACACACCATCACCCTAATATACACTCGTGTGCACTTACCTGTATGTACGCAGATACAAAAACAAATATACTAGGCCATACCTAAACACACAACTACATGTGCATGTATACACAGAGAAATCACAAATATAGATGCATACATACATGTATAGGCTCAGAGAGGTAACACAAATACATGTATATACATACATGCACATACACACAGATTCAACACAAAGCAATGTAGAAATCTTTGTACATGCACACAGAGAGACACATGTACACATAGTGTCAGAGAACAATTTATAAAAGTCAGTTTTCTTCTTTTACTATGTGGGCTTTAGGAATTCAGTTCAGGTTGTTTGTCTTGGCTGCAAGTGCTTGCATCGGATGAGCCAATTTTCTATCCCCATGTTCCAATTTTTAAAAGAAAATGAATACTTGCAAAATTCCAGTGTGTCCATAATTGACAAATCAGATCGCAGTGTGCCTGTTTTCTTGCTGCCTTTTTTTCCTGGAATCATTCAGATTTGCCAACTCTGCACATACATATTTCTGCTGTCATAGTAATATATTTTCTGATTTGTTATTTTGAATCTTGACTTATGTTCAGTTGTTAAGTAGCTATTTTTCCAAATTATAATATTCCTTCATAGAGATGCTTATTAGGATCAGTAACATAAACAAAGTTGAACTATTCTCAAAGTATTCATAATCTCCTCCCAAAGGTTATAACTGTTATAACAATTATTCAAACAGAATATCTTTTATCTCCCACTTTCCACCCCCAAGATGTGTGTAAGCAGTTCAGGGACCTGAGCAAAGTCGCTTTTTAAAATCATCTTCTAGGCCAGAGTGAGCTGTCAGTGAGGCAGCTACCTGTGTGCCAATGTTGCTGTGAACATGCCTCACCTATAGTCATAGAGGAAACAGTAAACTTTCTGTCTCAGTAAGGGGGACTTGAGTAATATTGTTCCTTTGCTTTGTTGTTTTTGCCCTTTCTAGGTTGAATAGACAAGTTAGTTGTTTATGTTTTCTAGGGAAAATTCACAAAACTGTTTACGATAGAGTTAGAAGAATGAAAAACATATCTTTATTCATAGAGTAGTTTGCAAACATTTTTTAAAGTCTCAATCTTGATCTGTGTGTTCCTTGTGATTCAAAATAATTACATTAATTTTAAGTATAGCCATTTCAAGCATGCTTGTGTTATACTAGACTTTTCAAGTTCATAGAATTCTCAATGGACCAGAAAGTGGTGTTGCTACCCTTTGTCCACAAAGTGGGGAAAATAATTTCAGAAAGATCTTCTTGGCTATGGTCAGGAGTCAGACAAACTTTACACGAAAGTGCAGGGGTGAAATGAGATCTGATGTCTGACAACATTACAGAGGACTCCTACCCCTAAGTGCTGAGAGATTATACTAAATAATTTAGGTTAATAACACAACAAATAGAATCAACCTTCTTCTGCTTCTCTCTGACACGGTTTCCTATTCTAAGACACATACACTCATTCATTATCCTTTTGGCTCCTGACATCAATCTTCTTGACAACAAAGACCATTGGTTGGATGGTGTAGCTAGAAGTAATTTGGTACAGCATATCTCACTTGGTATAGGTATACAGTGAATTCATTAGGATAGTGTTTCCTTGGATTGAGTATAAATCAACTCTTGAAAGGTACTACCTTCATTTCAAGCCTAATTTTTATCACCAGATATTTAAATTGATCACCAATACAATGAGTTGTGCAAGCAAGTGGATGGGTCTGAAATTGACATCCTGATAGAGTTGTAGCCAAGGTTAGTCTAAGGAGCATGCCAACTTCTCTTGTGCTTCTCTCTCAAGTGAGTCTCACCCATATTAGAAATTACTGTGGTTTATTGAGTTTATTTTGATGAAACTGGAAAGAGAAAAAAAGGCTGGTGGAAGTCATCTTTGACTGTTGCTTCATGTCTCCAGTTTAGTGTTCAATGACAGGTACATTTGCAAATGTCATTTGTTGAAATGAAATTGAAGTCCCAATATTGCCATTTTTGTTTAATTTGTTTCATCAACAAGTGAATGGATGAATGAATGAATGAATGAATGAGGGAGATAGTGAATGTTTTGCTTAGTCATTTCCCTTAGTTCCTGTTAAGTATCTATGATAAAATATCCCAGCAAAAGCAACAGGGAAGAAGGTGCTTATTCCATTTACAGCTCCAGGGTAGAATCTATCATTGAATAAAGTAGAGGCTGGAACTTGAAACAACTCCTTACATCTACAGCGAGAACAGAGAAAGAATGAATACCTGCATGCTTACTCTTAACTCACCTTCTCCTCTCTTATAAAGAGGAAACAACTGACAAATGTTCATTGGCTCTAGAGAATGGGCTGTATGTCTGTATCCCTGCAGAAACCCAGGAGTCTCCATTTCCCACAGTCTCCTTTAGTTCCCTTGAGGCCAGCACTCAATGGGCTAAATATGACTCTGATTTAACAAAAATTAGTATGTCAATGGTTTTTCTGTTGCTATGTTGCACCTCATTGTACTTCTTTTTCCCTCTCCATTATTCTTCCTTTGTCTTATTTCTTCCTTCCCTCCTCTCTTTTCTTCTACCTTTGAATATTCTGCAATTTATTCACTATGTGAATTACTTGTGCCAAGGCAGTAATTAGCCTATAGAAGCTTAATGTCTGTCATAGTAAATTTTAACTGTTAATTTGACAGATTTAGAATTCCATAGGAGACAATCCTCTAATATGTGTATAAGGGAGATTCTAGATTATGTGAATTGAGGTGGGAAGATTCACACTAAATGTGGATGGCACAATTTCCATTGGCTGCTTTCCTGGACTGAAAACAAAAGTGGGGGGCATAAGCACTGGAATACATCTTCCTCTGCATTCTGTTTAGATGTGACAAGCTGCATCAAGTGCCTGCATACAAGAAAAACCAGAAGAAAGCAACAGCAGAAATGAGACTCACAGACTCATCTTCCTAAGTGTTTACTATACAACGCTAGTATATCTGGAAGGATGCCGCACCCACTGGGAAAGTGTGAGACTTTCCACAATAAGCTCTTCTATGAACACAGGGATGAGGCATGCGGGAAGTAGACCCCTGTCAGTCTTGAACTTTATTTCTAATCAATTGCAAAGACAATTGTATCCTTATTCCAGCTACTTCTCTGCTAAAGTCTCATTGATAATACTAATTCACAGAATAAACGTGAAATATGAATTTCAGACCTCTAGCACTCATAGTATCTGGGAGGTTTGTCATAGCAGCCATCTGTACTCCTATCACTCAGGAGACAAAAACAACATGCTCCAGGGGGAAATTAGGTTAACTACACCAACCAAATCATGGATTCAACAAGAGACCTTGACTCAGTAATAAAGTACAAAATTATTAAGGAATGTTCTTGATATCACTCTCTGAATCTTGATGCTTTCTGGAAATCTAGCAAGCAATGACTCATTAATCAACACTTTTCAAGATATGTTGGAGTAGGTGTGCCCTTGTTGGAGTAGGTGTGTTTCTGTGAACACGGACATTAAGACCCTTCATCCTAGATGACTGGAAGACAGGATTCTGCTACCAGCTTTCAGATGAAGATGTAAAACTCTCTCATGGTTAGTCTATAATTCATGTACAGGTCTGTCTAAGCATCCAAATTCAAGGGTTACATAGAATTGTATAACCTTATGTCTTATTATCTACATCAAAATTTAAAATCCTCACTTGTATTTAAAGCTTTGTTTTGGTTTAACAGTTCTGTATCACATTTTTTCAAATTATTACTTTCTAAATTACAGTGCAAAGATTGGCCTTATTTTCAGACCTGGACTAAAATATCTAAAATGCTGCCCAAATCTCACATACATGCCCCCTCCCAACATGCTCACACACATACACACTCATGATGTACACACACTGACACATATGCACATGAGTACCATGAAAAGCAATTACTTCTCTTAGATCATATTGTCATCCCCAGTATCAGACAAGGATGCCTGAATAGCATGAGCTTTCCATGACTATTGATGGAGAAAACGAGGGAGGGAGAAGAGAGGAGGAGACGGGAAAATAAAGGGAAGTACAAGTTCAGACCATAACTTCAGCTTCTATCCATTCCCAATACTATCACTGATTTTCTTTTCCGAGAACATACTGATGATAGCGCTGAGTCTCACTGAGAGAATGAGCAAGGAAAGGCATCTGCTCAGAGACTAGGCTGTTTCTTTGTGCAAAACCAAGGCAACTCTAAATGTAGTGTTGTGATTTTGTAGAATATCAAAATACTCCAATATTTCAAGATTGTCCATGTTAGGAATATAGTCCATTTAATAGAATACTTACATCCTATACATGAAGCAATGGGCTTGATCACAAGCACTGCATAAGTCATGGTGCTTAATGGCTGCAACCACAGTATTTCTTCAGTTGAGGTAGTTCACATCTCCAATCGCCTAACATCAATCACTAATTAAGAACATGCTCTTTAGACTTACCTTCCACCCAAATATTTCTGGGCATTTTCATAATTAAGAGTCTTTCTTTCAAGTAACTCTAGCTTGTAATGTGATGAAATAGAATTGGCCAGCACATTATCCAATGTTTACTACTGAAACCTGAAGTTGATTATTTTAGTCAAATTCTTTGACCATCTTGTTGACAATAGGTAACAGAAGTCAGGGAAGAGTGATGAATTGGAATTTCTATACCTATACTATAAACTTCTATTACAATGATCCAAAATGTAAAACTCCATCAGTGTTTGAGAACAATAAGCACAAGGAGAAATGGTAATAAAATAATCTGGCAACTAAATTTGCTTAAGAGTAGCACAAACTTTACTGCAACTACCACAAAGAGAGAATAAAACAATTTATACATTTAAATTTATGGTGAAAATAACACAATATTTTTATTGATTTCTATGTGTAAAATACTAGGAATTGTCCTTGAACTAAAGCATAAAGCCATTTTGAAGGTATTTAAAATGATGTATGATTTATTATATCTCCTACCTACAAACAATTGGCTATTCAGCCCAACTTGGAAATGGCCTCCTTCTGAGGTCTCTCTCATACTCCGAGGAAGGTTGTCCACCTGCAATAAGGTCTCCTTAAGGTTTCTCTCAGCCAAGATGTAATGCCATTGGTTGTCATTCAGAGGAGAAGGAGACTGGACAAGGAGTTCAGTGGGGCCATTCCCAACATCAATGGCAAATGTGATTTCGGAAGGAGCTGCAGCAAAAAAGAAAGAGGGATGAAAGCATGAAGGCCATTGTCAGTGTGTTGCAGGTATAAGAATCTTCAGAATGTTGCATGAAAGAAATTATATGTCTCCAATAATGTGAAGAGGACACTTCTCAACTCCCTGTAGCATTGGAATTGTGATGGAAAACTACTGCTTAGAGAAAATTAATTTTCTCTAAGATCTTAGTGGGATCCAGTGCCTTCCTTAGGTAGATGTGGCATTGGCATAAACCATACATGTTTTCCCTTCCCTAATCATGATCATTGGTAGGAAGATGCTGAGGTGAGCTACATGTCAGCTAGACTTTTAGGACAGCAGGGTAAGAATGTATTTCCTTTAGGACAGTAGGTTAAGGAAGTATTTCCTTTAAGGGGTACAGCTAGCTTTAGCCTGAAAGAGATATTCAGAAGTATGAGAAGAGGAAAATTAATGGTCACATCTCACTTTATGGAAGATTTAACCAGAGATAATGTAAGCCCCATGTCTTCTGCATAGAATGATGTAACAACTACCATTGAATTTCTTATCTTATGTGTACTAGTTAAAATGAGTTTTATAGTGACTGTAGACAAATGCATACCATTGACATCTAAAAGCCACTAATTCCATGATGCACAAATAAGTACAGAATATGTGAAGAAATGCACAAAGTGGAACGTGGGATGAGAAAGTTTACATATACATTAGAGTCAACATTCTAGGCTATTTCTATGATGTCATACTGGCACTCACGTGTAGATGACTTAATCAGTAATGTACTTGCCTTCCAAGCATGAGTATCTGAGTTTGACCCCTACCATCTTTAAGAAATTGACAATCATGGGAAACATCATGACAGTCTCAGCACTGGGGAATAAGACATTGGAGGGTATTTGAGGTAGACTAGAAGGCAGCCTAGGCTAGCCAATAAGAGACTCTCTTTCAAAGAATGCAGATGCCATTTCTGAGGATACACCAAACATCATTTGGCTTATACACCAACACTAACAAGAAGGAGGAAATGAGAGAAAGGAGAGAGAGAGAGAGAGAGAGAGAGAGAGAGAGAGAGAGAGAGAGAGAGAGAGTGAGTTTTCCCATACTACTGTGCCATACCAAGATATCTGTTTCTATTCACAGCCAAAATGAGTTTGCTATGAGAAGCATATCTAATTAGGAACACTTTGACTCAAACCTAAGTACACACTGGCTGTTTTGTTTTTTATGGAATGCAGACACCATTACTTAAAGTAATGAAAATGAAATGCTGTAGCTGAAAGGGGACAGAATGAAGAGGGTTAGAAGATCCATAGAAACCTCCATTGCTCTGTCTAATAATCTAGATGTATCAACTTTGGAAACTGCTGTTGAATAGCATATAGAACTATGTATAGGAGAGGGGAATATATCTATTTTGACTCACTGCAACTGTTAAAGGACTCTTCCTTTCTAAGTAGCTGGTCTACATGGTTTCTTATTATGAACTTTTTAGAAAAAAATGTCTATCTGGTTTAATGAGTAATGTGATTGTATTTGTAGCTAACAAGAATGAGGGTTTTGACATCTTGTTTGAGATTTTTCCCTCCATAGCAATAGTAATAATAACAATAGCACTAAGAGTAGCAAAATAATGCCTTATTAATTATTTATTTTATGTTTATATATTTATACCATAATCAAAACACTAAATGCACAGAACAAATAAAGAATACTACAATCTTTAAGGAAAAAAGGCCAAGTGTGATATGAAGGCAGACTTATCAGAATTACAACAGATTTATCAACATAGACTATAAAACCCAAAAAATCCTGAACAGATGTGATCCAATTCAAAGAAAACACAAAGCCCAGTCTAGTCTACTATACCCAGAAAAACTCTTAATCACCATAAATGGAGTAACCAAGATATTTCATGAGAAAACCAAATTTAAAATGTATCTTTGTACTAATCCATCCATACAGCAGATACTGGAAGAAAAACACCAACACAAAGAGGGTAACTATACCCATGAAAATATGAGATCTCACAACATACCTCCCCAAATAGAATTACACATAAATAATACCACTGTCAGCTACAAAAATAATAGGAACAAACAATTATCTGTGTTTAATATTTCTCAACTTCAATGGACTCAATTCTCTAATTTAAAAAAACAAAACAAAACTGGCTAACAGACAGCATATGAACAGAATCCAGCATTTTCTTGTTATAAGAAACACATCTCTGTGACAATGATAGACACTACCTCAGAGAATGAGACTAGAAAAGTGTTTTCCAAGAAAAAGATCACAAGAACAAGCACAAGTTGTCATCCTGATATCTAATAAAATAGATTTTCAACAAAAAGTTATCAAATGAGATGGGATGGACACTTCATATTCATCAAAGGATAAAGGCACTGAGAGAGTATTAATTCTGTACATCTATGCCCCAAATGCACAGGCACACAGATTTGTAAAAGAAACTTTACTAAAGTTTAAACACACATTGATCTTCAAACAGGAGTAGTGTGAGTAGACTTGAACACCACACTCTCACCAATGGACAGGTCATTGAAACAGAAACTAAATAGAGACACACTGAAACTAATAGAAGTTTTTAATCAAAATGGATTTAACAGATATATGTACAGAAGATTTCATACTAAAACCAGAAAATATACTAAAACCAGAGAATATACCTTCTTCTCATCACTTCACAGTACTTTTTCCAAAATTGATAGTATAATCAGTCACAAAACAAGTCTCAACAGATACAAGAAGATTGAAACAACCCCATGCATCCTGTCAGATCACCACAGAATAAACTTAGACTTCAATACCAAGAAAAACAACAGAAAGCCCACATACCCATGGAAACTAGAAAACTCTCTACTCAATAATAACCTATACAGGGAAGAAATAAAGAAAGAAATTAGACTTTACAGAATTCAGTGAAAATGAAGACATAGCATAGCAAAACTTATGGGACATAATAAAGGCAGTGCAAAGAGTAAAATTCATAGTAGTACGTGCCCTGGTAAAGAACAACTTAACAACACATTTGAAAGCCCTAGAACAAAAAGAAGAAAACACAGACAAGAGTTAGCCTAACTAACTAAAAGACACAGAGAAAGTATTCAAAATAACACAATCAGAAATAAAAAGGGAAACATAGCAACAAAAAATGAGGAAATTAATAAAATTATCAAATAATGCTAGAAAAACCTTTACTCAACAAAAATGGAAAACCTAGATAAAATGGATGACTTTTTACACAGTTACTAAATACCAAAGTAACATTATTAACAAGTAAACTACATAAATAGTGTCACATTCCTGAAGGAAATAGAGGAATTCATTAAAAGCATCCCAATCAAAAAAGTGAAGACCCATATGGCTTTAGTGCAGAATTCTACCAGACCTTCAAAGATGTGCTAATACCAATACTCCTCAAACTGTTCCATACTATAGAAAGAGAAGGAACTTTATCTAATTCTATGTAGTCACAGTTACTCTGATACGTAAACTACTTAATGACCCAAAAAAGAAAGAAAATTTCAAACCAATTTCTCTTATGAATATCAATGCAAAAATACACAATAAAATTTTAGCAATGCAAATACAAACACACATTGAAATCATCATTCAAACAGATCAAGTAAGGCTTCATTCCAGGGATGCAGGGACCAGTTCAATATATGAAAGCTATTAAATTAACACACTATATAAACAAACTAAATAACATTTCATGATCATCTCATTAGACGCTGAAAATTCATTTGAGAAAGTACAACACCCCTTCATGTTAAAAGTATTGGAATGCAGAGAATTTCTAGGCCCTTATTTAAACATAATAAAAGCAGAATACAGCCATCAATCAGGCAATAACAAATTGAATGGAGAGAAACTTGAAGAAATACCACTAACTTCAAGAAAAAGACATGGTTACCATTCTCTCTGTATCTATTCAATACAGTACTTGAAGTTCTAGCTAGAATGTTAAGACAACAATTTGTATCAAGGGGATACAAATTAGAAAGGAATAATTCAAAGTTTTACTATTTTCCAGATGATATTGTAGAATATATAAGCTACCCCAAAAATTTTACCAGGAAACTTCTACATCTGATAACAACATCACCAAAGTGCCTGGATACAAAATTAACTCAAACAAATCACTAGATTTTATTTTTTACACAAATGATAAATGGGCTAAGAGGGAAAATAGAGAAAAAACACCCTTCACAATAGTCACAAATAATATAAAAATATTGGTGTAACTCTAACCAAACAAATGAAAAATCTATATGACAAAAACTTCAAGTATTTCAAGAAAGAAATTGAAGAACACCTCAGAAGATGGAAAGAAATCTCATGCTCATGCACATGGATTAGTAGGATTAACATACTAAAAATGACCATCCTACCAAAAGCAATTTACAGATTCAACACAATCCACATCAAGATTCCAACTCAGTTCTTCACAGACATGGAAAGAGAAATTCTCAAGTTCATATGGAAAAACGAAATCAATGGATAGCAAAACCAATTCTTAACAATTAAAGAAATTCTAGGGGAAATCAACATCCCTGTCCTCAAACTTTACAACAGAGTGATAGTAATAAAAACTGAATGGTATTGGTACATTGACAGACAGGTTGATCAATGGAATAGAACTTAAGACTCAGAAATAAACCAACAGCCTTTTGGACACTTGATCATTGGCAAAGAAGCCAAACATATACAGTGGAAAAATAGAAAGCATCTTCAATAATTGGTGCAGGTCTAACTCATGGTCTGAATGTAGAAAAATTAAAATAGACTCATATTTATCTTGTTGCACAAAACTGATGTTCATGTAGATCAAGGACTGAATTGAATAGAAGAAAAAGTATGAAAAAGCCTCCAACTCATTGGCAGAACTCCAATGGCTCTGGTTTAAGATTATCAATTAGTAAATGAGACCTTGTGAAACTGAAAAGCTTTTGTGCAGCAAAAAGGACAAATTGGCAACCTACAAATTGGAAAAAAAAAGTCTTCACTAACCCCATAGACAATAGAAGGCTAAAATCCAAAATAAATAAAGAACTCAAGAAGCTAACCTATATAGAAAAATAAACAAATAAAGTAACCAAAACATGGGGTATAGAACTAAACAGAGAATACACAACAGAGGAATCTTGAGTGGCCAAGAAACACTTAAAAAAAATCTTGAAAGTCTTTCGTCATTAGATAAAATGACCCTGATACTCCACCTTACACAAATCAGAATGGCTAAGATCAAAAACTCAGGTGACAGCACATGTTGGTGAGGATGTGGAGAAAAAGGAACACTCCTCAATTGCTGGTTGGATTGTAAACTGGTACAACCACTTTGGAAATCAATCTGGAGGTTTCACAGAAAATTGGAAATAGTTCTACCTGAAAAAACAACTATATCAGTTTTGGGCATATACCCAAAAGATCCCCTAGCATACCAAAGGAACACTTGCCCTACTATGTTCATAGCAGCCTTATTTTTAATAGTCATAAGCTGGAAACAACCCATATGTCCCTCAAAGGAAGAGTGGCTACAGAAAATGTGGTACATTTATACAACAGAATACTATTCAACTATTAAGAACAAGGACATCAAGGTTTTTGCATCAAATGGATGGAACTAGAACATATAACCCTGAGTGAGATAACCCATACCCTAATGAACATGCATGGTATTTACTCATGGGTATTAGCCAAAAGGAACAGAATGTCTAGAATAGAACCCAGAAAATGAAAGGAGTTTAACAAGCAGAAAGGCTAAGTGAAGATATTTCAACCCCACTTAGACAGGGGAAGAAAATACTAGCAGAAGGCAGAGGAAGGGAGGGATCTGGGTGGGAGAGACAAGGGTAAGGGTGTAAGGGGGACAGGATCAGGTATGGGTTTCAGGTGGACAGAAGAGAATTCCAAAGGGCCAGGAGAATGTACGGAAATATGAAGACTTGAAGGTTTGGAGGTGGGCAGACCCGCTAGAAAGTACCAGAGATGTGGAAGTTAAGAGACTCTCAGGACTAAATGGGAATAACCATAGATGAAATGCCCAACAGTGGTGAGAGGAAACTTGTAGAGTTTACCTCCAATAGATAAACAGGACCTCAATTCCAGGGATGGGGTATCAAACTCATAGTCAAAATTTCTGACCTAGAATTGTTCCTGTCTTAAAGAACTTCAGGAGCACAATCACAGAAGGCAAAGGTGAGGAAGCGACATGCCCAACTTGGGATCTATCTCATGAAGAGTCACCAAGGCCTGGCAGTATTACTGATGATATTTTGTGCTTATATACTGGATTCTAGCATGGCTGTTCTCTGAGAGGACCAATCAGTAGCTGACTGAGACAGAAACAGATACTTATACCCAACCATTGGACTGAAGTTGGGCTTCCTGTGGTTGAATTAAGTGAAGGAGGGAAAAAGTCAAGAGGAGTGCAAACCCAGGAGTCTCAACTAACCCAGACTCCTGGCAGCTCACAGAGACTGAGCCACCAATCAAGAGCACATAGGAGCTAGTGAGAGGCCCCCAACACATATATAGCAGAGGGCTACCTGCTTGGGCTTCAGTTGGATAAAAAGTGATTAATTCTCAAGAGATTTGAGGCCCCAGGGAGGGGAGAGGCCAGGTGGTAGTTGTACATCCACTCAGAGACAGAGGAATGAGGAATGGGATAAGTAACTGTTGGAGGACTAACCATGAGGGGATTCAATAGCAGGATTGTAAGTAAATGAAATGAGAAATAACACATAAATTGTAAGGAATGTTAATGAAATAACAGTTCACCATCAAAGGTACACACACAGCATAAAGTCACTGTATTTTTAACAAAATAGAAATGATTCTTAAATAAGTACATTTTATTAATTAACATTTATTGAATGTTATAACTTAAAGAACATTTAATGTAAACATCTTCATATATTCTACTGGCTCCATGAAAAATTAGAACAATGTGTTTGTTTTCAAGATTAAGAAAGGACTGGAGAGATAGTTCAGTGGTTAAGAGCACTGTCTGTTCTTCCAAAGGTTCTGAGTTCATTACTAGCAGCCACATGAGGGCTCACTATCATCTGCAATAGGATCTGATACCCTCTTTTAGTGTGTCCAAAGACAGCTACAGTGTACTGATTATATATATATATATATATATATATATATATATATATATATATATATATAATGATTCTTTAAAAAAAGAGTAACAAAGCAGCGTTTCCCTTTCTTCTGTATGATTTTGACTACCATCTATAATCTGATTGTATACATACTCTAGTGTCAGCACTAGAGTTAAAAGAGCTCAAGAAACTGGAAAACTTTGATGTTTTTGTTCAGTCTCTTTCTACTAAACGGGAGATAAACCTATGATAAAATCTGCAATAAAATAATTTTTGTAACCAAAGTATACATATGTATGTATATTATATATAATATACATATATACACATACATATAAATACATACACACACATATATATATGTAAAATATTTAATTACAAAACTGATGAAAGAACCTAATATATAATAAACAAGATTAACTCCCTAACATTACTAGCCTATACTTAATTTTATTTTTATGATGAAAATATTGAGTCTAAAATTCAGACTTTTTAAATTTAAATAAGAAAGCCAATGTTTTCTGTTCTTAAAATTCCTCCATGTTATAAAGCATAGCAAATATGAATAGAAAGATTGAAACGGTAGGTAATATCTAAACATCAATATGCACTCATTTTCTATTAAAATAATGTTTAAAGTCCTCTTGGATTCAAGTTAAAATAGTTTTAGCCTAACCTTCTGGAATGGGGAGTCAGTAGTATGACCACCCATGCCACCCTTCAAACACTTTTACAAGACTTTACTAATGAATTACATTCTGAAAATAGCAAACAGTTTCAATATTAAACCCTGCCCTGAAATATCAAGTTCAAAGATTTTAGGTCCTAAAGTGTTATTTAATGTTATTAAACCATTGCATATATTAAAAATATTTTCTGTAAATATGAGTACTTGGATATTTTTAAATCACTAGAGTTGATCCTAGCAAAGTCAGACATGGACAGTACTATAATTTTGGAAGTTTACTATAAAAATGGTTTGCTTTTGAATCTTGTCCTGGAGTTGAAAAATCTTCCCAAGCTCTTTATATATCTAGGAGTTTTTATGAAAAAACAGTTTTATTGAAAATGAATAAAAAATATTATCTTCTCAATGTAATAGAAAGACTAACATAACTTGCAGTCTCATTTGAACATGAACAGGGACAGGAAATCAACTTTATGAAGTCATTGAGAACTTTGCAGAAATACAAAGTATAGATAGATAATTAAACTTATTACTGCAACAGACTGAAACAATGTTTTTCTGTTTTCATAAAAATTAGTGATCATAGCTATATTTATTTTTCCTTTCAGTACTTGTATGTAGTTGTGCATACAACAGAATACATGTATTCTGACATGTAGTGTTTCATTGTAAAAAAAAATCTTTTCATCTACATTTTTTTAGTGCTCATTTGCCTTCATGATCATTACTTCACGGATGGGGAGAGGAGCTTTACAAAAGTCTAAATCATGCATCTAAATCTGTACATGCCCTGCTGTTGGTACGAAAGAGGCTGAAAACTGTATGAACTCTCACTGACTAGTTACACTTCTATTGCTGGGAGATAAAACATTGTGTGTGTGTGTGTGTGTGTGTGTGTGTGTGTGTGTGTGTGTGTGTGT
>NW_021620790.1:4714069-4797679 GCF_004785775.1 Grammomys surdaster | reverse complement strand
TGTGTGTGTGTGTGTGTGTGTGTGTGTGTGTGTGTGTGTGTGTGTGTTGGCTGATCATTAATGCCACAGGTCAGTGTTCAGGTACCCCCTCAATTACTCTCCAACTCAGTTTTTGGGACAGTCTCTTCCTGAACCTGAAACTTACCAATCCTGCTAGATGAGCAGCAATACTCTACCTGTGTGTGCTTCCTTTGTCCTGAAAATCCCTGGCTAAATTCCTGGTTTCTAGGAAACTGAATTCAGCTCCTCTTGCTTGCATAAAAGTCATTACTGGTTGAGCTATATTTTAAGCTCATTAAAAAAGAATAAAAAAACTTTCTGAAGCATAGCTACAACAGTAAAGTGGATCCTGAATATTAAGAGAACGGTCAATAGTAATCATCCTTTATTCCCATAGATTTTAATTTTAGGCTATAGCAGCTTAAAGTGACAGATAAGAAATGACCATACCTTAATAAAGAGTACAGTGCAAAATGTACACATGGATACTCTTGGAATGTACATATCCTGATGAAACAATAACAAACTCTCATAGAACACAATAAGTTATAATACACTAGCCTCATTTGACAGCTTCAGTCCTAGTTTTCCTTATACGAGTGATATTAGCTTAATCCTAGAAACCTATGCTGGTGGTTAGTGGCTGAGGTTAAGTAAAATTCAGTGGACTCTGACACTGAACTCATAAACAATTGCACTTACACGTGATTTCAAGTCGGAGGAACTCTTTAATGCCAAGATTTTCTATGAGAACTCCAGATAAAGCAGTTGTTTTAAAAAAGAAGGAAATGTCAGTGCTGAATTCCACGCGGAAGGCAGGAAAGTGGAGGTAAGAAGCTTCAGTAGAAAATGAGACAGCATTCCAGAAGTGTCCTGTGAAGCAGAGAAGTCTTAAACATGTCTGGATTGTTTTTGATGATGTTTGAAAAGGAAGTGTGCCTGTGTGTCATTTTCAAGACTAGGAGAACAGTAATGGAACAAAATGCCTGTGCTCATGCAATTCAGATAAATGGCAGTGATGGTGGGGGTGGAGAGTAGGGGTTGGAGAGTGTTGTACTCACGGTCACCATAGCAACGCAAAGGGCCAATTCTCCAAGCAGCTTCTGAGTTTGATCTGTTTGTGTCAGTGATGATTATCTGAGTTACAGGCAAGTGATCTTTGAAGGAAAGAAAGCCAGTATGGATTGCCCTGAAAAAAAAAAAAGATAAATGTAAGGAGGGAGCAGGGGATAAAATGTAGATTATCTAGAGGTTCTATGCTAAGACTCCTCTTTTACAGTGGGACTTGGATTGGATGAAGACTGACTAGGTTTGGAAGAACATTAACAAAAGGTCTTTTATTTCAGGCCTCTTATCCCAACTATGTTGGGATACCAATTACAGAATAAATCGCATATTTCAAAAAATAAAATAAAATAAAATAAAATAAAATAAAATAAAAAACAGTGCATTTTATATCTTCCACAAAATGTTCTTTCAGGAACACAGGGAGTTTACAGAGATAACAGTGCTGATTGTGGCCAAGAGGACCTGAATGGTCACTGCAGTATGAATATGACATTGTACATCACTTCACTTTCCTGTAAAAGATCTTCTATCTGAGGAACTAACTTCAAAACAGACATCATAAACTCTTTTCAAAATGCACTCAGGGGACTTGGCTGAACTACCTCCCATCAGGTTTTAATCAGGTTTGAATGTTCCTTGTTATCTTTTAGGTTGTTACAAAATGAGCCTCTAAACTTAATTGGTTGTTCTTTGCTTTGTTCTTCAGAAAGATCTTGCTGGTTAATGGCTCTGGCTTTGTTCTAGTTAATTATGCAAATATGGAACTTCCTAGGGTACCATTTTTGGGGATGGAGAAAGGGATAAGAATACAAAAGAAGAGATAAAGCCAGTGTTTCCTCTTTTAAAGTTGTCATTTGGAATTAAGGTGAAGATTGTACCACTTGGCAGAGCATATAATTTGGAAGTGAAAACCTGGTGTTTTGTTGTTGTAGAGATGTGAGCCCTATATGCTTGGTGTGTGAACATGGACACCTGGATCTGGGTTTCTGAACATCCACAAAATAAGCCTACTCTTATGACACTCTTTTTTATTGGATATTTTATTTATTTACATTTTAGATACCATCTCCTTTCCCCATTTCCCCTCCTTAGAAACCCCATCCCATCCCCCCTCCTTCTTTTGCTTTTATACCATTTTAATTACATGTAAGTATTCAGGTCAGTTTCTAAGTTGAGGAACTAGCAATAAAATAGATGCAAACAGTCAAGAAACAAGCAAGACAATAAACACAAATAGTCAAAGAACAAGCAAGGCAATAAACAAAAATCCATGAACACTCCCATGACCACTGTTTCTAAGGGCTTATCAGGATGGCACTCACTTTTAATCATAGAACTGGGTAAATAGAATTAAGACGATATCTGGATCCTGCTGGCCAGCTAACCTGGACAAATTAGTAAAGTCCAGCCAATGAGAAGCCTTGTCTCAAAAAATAACTTTTACTTTACAGTACCCAAGGAATAACAGCAGAAACTGACTTCTGGCCTCCACATATACATATATACCTGTTTGAATGTACCTACCAGCACAGAGAAATAAAAATGTGCATACATTTAACCCATACACACACCAGGAAAAATTTGAAGTAGTATAGAGGGCAACAAGATCCAAGTACATAGTATCCATCTATGATGCTTTCAAAAAATAAATAAAAATGTTCAAAAAATAATAATACAGATTCAATTCAATTAAATAAATTAACTATGTAAACAGTACCAGGCAGAAATGTGCTAGGGAAAGGTCTAACCTTTGCACTCACAATTTTCCTATGTGGTTTGTATGTAATACTATGTTCATTTGTAAATGTTGAACCTCCCTGAGAGGCACTGAGGAGTTCCTTCCCTAGGATCACAGCATAGAAAGGGTGAAAATCAATTAATACTTTTGTTTTTCCCAGTTCTTTCACATATGTTTGAAGGCAGACTTTAGAGCTAACAGTCTAGCTGTGTAGTGTGAGTAATGTCCTTTCTGAGATACTTGGTATGTTGGATGCACGTCTGTATAGCAGCCTCTAGAGGATTAAATGAGGTATGCAATTGCTGGGCACAGTGTCTAGTCTGTATTAAGTGCCTCAAACTCATCTCCCTGACACTTACTTTAGTTTTCTTTGTCCCTGATCTACTTTGTGGTTTTTGGCAAGACAACTTATGTCATATGCATCCAATTATGATCCTGGACTGGAGAGTTGTTGCTACATAGCAGAGGTAGATAATTAAATTTTAAGATTTAGAATTGAGTTCATGAGACCTGTAGAAAGAAAAGTAATAATTTATCTAGGTTATCAATAAATCCAATATCCATCTGAATCCTCCCCCATAGCCCTATTCAAAGACACAAAGAAATATATAATATAGTATCTTTAATTTGAGTGGTAGTGTTCAGAAGACATTCAAATGATAAGGCTTTGTTTCAACAAAAAGTGCACTTATGTGTGTTGCACACAGAATAGATTTACCTTTTTGTTAAAATGTACTCATAAGTAGATATTGTAAAGCAGAGCTTAAACACTAGCAGTAGAGTAAAGACAAAATCTAGACTCTCTCATGAGAGAACATGAGATGCTATGTTGTGCTACTTTTTCCCGTATGTATTATGTATGCTGGGATCTGAATTCTGTCTGTTAATGCTGACTTGTGTGCCTCCTTTGGACACCAAGATATCTTATACATATCCACATGATGCCTTGTATCAGCATATGGATATACATAAAAAATCATCTAAGTATAAAAAAGCACTTCCACATAATATAAAATAGGAAATTTTATATTAGGTTTGATGATATAACCCACATTATCAGGAATGATGTTTATATGGAAACTTTACGCAATAAAAGTAATCCAGCATCCCTTCCCAGGGAGTAATATTTTTCACAGTTCACTGGGTTTTCAAACATCAATTAACAATTAAGACAATCCTGCATCAGGCCAACATATTGAAATTCTCAACTGAAATTTTTCTCACTGTAATTCTAGGATATAGAAAGTTGATGTGTAAAATTAACAACTACATTGTTAAATGCAATAGATTTATATCAGTGAAGGAATATATATCTTGAGTAATCTGCATCTAAGAAATGTTGAGTCACATTTGTGTGACCTGGAAACTATTAGTTTTGTTATTTAATCTCCATGTGCTCTGACTGTCACTGAAGTTATCTAGAGAGGTATTTACTTCTGGCACTGCTAGACATTTCTGTTTTCACATCTAAACTTTGCTCAGTAAATACCACTTCTTTTCTTGAGGTACAGGATTTGAAATCAAATGTTTGGGTACTGAACCCAAGAATGGATTTCCAAGTATTAGCACATCACTGTGTGAACACACTCTCTGATACCCCACTGGTAGAGAGCAGTTCCTCATGGCTGGAAGCTGGTACATTACCACATGGTTACCATCTTTCCTAGACATTGCTGCATGCAGTGCAATAGCTGAGTCCTTCGTCTTTACTTGGTAGGTCTCTGACTGTTCCATTCTATTCACATACATAACACGTTTCAATTGATTGGGTTTCAGTTTGATAATTTGCAATCATTTCGAGACTGGGTCTCTAAGATTACACCTTTGTCACTTTGGCAGATGCTATGGTAGAGCATAGGATCATTGGTTATATTCCACTGCTCCTTTGCTTTATTCAGCTATAGCAGATCTATCTACTTCAAGGGAAATTTATGAGAAGCCCCGTTTTGAGATATTTTAGTTTTCAGAAATATTTCTTATCTTCATCCAGTGTTTGGCAATTGAAGGAAATTGTATTAAGCTAGCATAGTATTTCTTTCTTAGTGTTCATCCTTTTATTACACACACACACACACACACACACACCACATTGGTATAGTTTCAGAAACATAAATATAACATACAAATCAATGTTGTCTCTTATAATTAATTTACAACTTTGTAATATTACAGAAATTATTAATAAAAGTAACCACATACTTTTTTACAAAACTGACTACATGACTCATCTGATAAATGCAAAGATCATCTGCAGACTCAGCTAGCAATCTTCAGAAATAACTACTCTGCCTTTCCCCATTCTTAAAAATAGAATCAGCACCAGAACCACCAAGATGCTGAATGATTTAGGTCCTTTAGTTAACAATTGACAAATGTAGAATTTGAATATTCTGCTCCATAATAAAAATTTAGTTAGCAGTTTATTACAGTTAGCAAAGGGAGTATGACAGTGCTATCAGGAAAAAAAGGAACAATTGTGTATAATAAGTACATGATTAGCAATGCTGTGGATGTGCAAAGGAGATAGGATTAGCACTTTTCCTTGTGTATAATAATAATTCTGCTAATTAAACACACAGTCATTGGGTTATCTCACATCAGCCATATGCTTTCCCATGGGTGGTGAAAGCACAGTAAGAAAGAGATGACATTAGGAAGGAAATGAATAGACTGTCAAATCAGATGTGTACTGAACTACAGCTATTCAAGGACTCCAGAAAATTTCCAGCTAGAAGATGTTATTGGAAATCTCTGGGTGTGTCTATGTGAGACCCTGTTGAGGGCTGACTACCTCTCCTTGTTTCATTGAATGAGTTACCTCCATTGTTGCTCTGGTGTTTATTTTGACTCAGAGTTCAAAGGTAATGTTTATCATGGTGGCATCAGGAGCTTGTGATCACAGCACAGTCAGGATGCAAAGAGGTGAATGTTTAGAGATGAATGTTGGTGCTTGGCTCCCTTTTTCTTTTTGACTCAGTCTGGAGCCATAGAGATGATCTTTGCATCTCAGTTGACCTAATCATGCTAATCTACTCAGTGATTTCAGATCCTGTCCAGATGGCCTTTTCTGTTCCTCACTGTATACCTATCCTGTTCTTTCAAGGAATTCTCTACATGCTATATATGGCCAGAACATCCCACTTGGTACTGGCTCTGTTGGAATCTCTGTATTGACCAATGTCTCCTCAGCCATTTTATTAAATCTGTCACTATCTGTCCTCAACAATTCTAAGATCAAGTACTATCAATCTAACAATATATAAAACAATAAAAACTATACAAATCAGAACTCAATGTATTTTGCTACTGTACTGTTTCTTAGTGGGAAAATGGTCTAGTCAAATTCTCATCATGGAAGGTAGAGAATAAGTAATGATAAATGCAGTGTTCAGAGGAATCTGTACACATCACAGTGTGTAGTATATCTCAACATGTACATTACTTTATCGAGACCAAGAAAAGGATTTGTAACATTTTCTTCTTGAAGAATTAGAATGAAAAGTAATACACTTACTTGGACACATTTAGGAATACTGAAAACGCAGTTTTACATCCTGGATGTCTATGCAATATTTATATTCAGAAATATGCTACACACTCAAATATGCAAGAGTATTTTGCATGTGGCAACATATCAGTGGCTATACCTCTGAAGGAAATGACAGTCATCCTCACAGTCCTTTGTGGAGGTGTGGGATGTCAGTGTCCTTCTATCATCCACAACAATTTCTGGGGCTGGTATTCTACAGGTCTTGTGCAGTGAATCCATTAGTGAAATGGCTGTATCATGTCTAGAAAATATCTTTTTTCTTCATGTTTCCCATTCTTAACTCTTATATTTTCTTTGATTCCTTTTTTTTTCCTGTAAAATTCAATGAGCCTGAAGTATTTAAGTACAAGCACCCCATCATTTCCAGTCTCAACAATGAGGCCCAAGTAGGGGTTTTGGCCTTGCCCCTACTTCTAGTAGAGTAGCCTTTCACTCAAATTGTGGAAAGCAGCTATAATGATAGTCTGTGGCCACAGGGAAAATAAACACATGAACATAAAACAGGGCCTAGTGAAATGAGTTCCAACAGGAGAGGGCCAGGACAAGAGACAGGAAAGGAGAACTATAAAAATCCATTATAGAAATGTATGAAACTATCAAACAAAAAAAATAAAACATTTTGCACATGGGGTAGGTACATGAAAATTCAAAGTGCTAGTGAGGTCAAAACTTCTTTTTTTTATTCATATATTCTGAAATATTTGAATACTGTGTAAGAAAGGTGTATTTATTCTTAATAAACTTTGAAGCTACACATTCATCAAAATAATCAACCTTATATATCATTTAAAATGTGGCATATCAAGATATAAAACTACAATGAAGTTTGCAGAGCAGACAAGGAAGAGAAAGGGTCCATCCTGAAGATTCAGGTCTGAGTATGAGCTACTCAGAGCAGTAAATGTGGGTATCATTTCTTAGTAGTAGCTGTTCACATTGTTTCTAAAAACAAGGCTTCCTGGTTGCCTGGAACTTGCTGGTTTGGCCAAACTTCACACATCACTACTATTGGTGTTTTGTAGGATTTGACTGAAGACAAATATAGAGAAAGGTCTATCTCTATCTTCATAATGTGTGTGTGTGTGTGTGTTCATGAATATGTGGGTTCACCTGTATGCATGGATGTACATGATATGTGTCAGTCATCATGCCTCCTTATTTTACCTCAGATTCAGAGATTAGACTCAGGTCCTCATTCTTATTTATCATATACTTTCCATCTCAGAGAGTATAATCTCTCTGAGATGAACAGTGAAATCCAGATATACCTAACAGCTTGATGATCTGGGGTTCCATACAGTGAAAAGAAAGTGAATTTAAGACAGAGAAAAAAAGTGGGGGTGGTGGGGGAGAGTACATCATCTGGGGACTGCCACACCTAGGGAATTCATCCCATCTGCTGACACCAAATCCAGACAATATAGTTTAAGCACAATAATTTTATATGCAATCATATTTCTTATCTTGTCTGTCTACACAAATATTCTCTTCTTTTCAAATAAGACTAGTATGGTTGTTGCAACTTAGCTATTTTTTCTATTGGAAATCTTATTCACTAGAAATTTTGACCAAGTTCCTGGCCCCAAAGATCTTAACCCTTCTATCAAATATTCTTCTGCACTACTCTAGGGGCATGCTATCCTCTAGATTTTCTTGCATACTCTCAGGGGTCTACACGTCAGTTTGAGAAAATCCCTCTTTGTGGGCTAGGAAGACAGATGGTTCAATAGGTGGAAGTATTCAACACAAACATATGAGGATTTGAAATCAGATATCTAGAATCCACATAAAAATCAATGTTTCAGCATTAGTCTATATAACCCTATCAATCCAGAGATCTGGACGATCCATAAAACTCCTTCACCATCAGTCCCTAAGTTTAGTAAAAGAACCTGTAGGAAGAAAGAAAAAGAAAAAAAATGAACTGAAAAGAAAAGAAAGAAAAGGAAGAAAAGAACCCATGAGTATTCTGTTTTATAGAAGAGTGTGTCCCTTCTGCTATAGATTCTTCATTCATAGACTCAAACCACTGTAGACAGAAAATACATTTTAAGAATTATTTTCACTTTTATTTATATTTCCTTGCAGTGCTTAGCCTCACAGCCTAAGCAAGAATTCAGATTGCCAGTCAGAGGGGGTTTTGGGTGACCCCTCTTTTATTGGTTTAGGGGTGGAAGTCCCATCTTTTAGGTTGGGTGGAGATGGGTTTTGGGAATACCCTGGATAAAGTAACAACCTCATTTTGAGTCTCATGGTCCTCCATAGCTAACTTATGATAATGTATCTGGATAGGTTTTGCTATCAAATTATCTATCTGTTGTTTCACAAAGTTACTCAGTCTATATAAGGCCCAGGGACCAAAAGAAATAGGCAAAAATTACCCAATTAATGGTCCCAAGATGGGAGGAAGTAGGGTTGACAACCATGGAGAGGTTGAAAATCAGTTCTTTTGCCAGCTCTCATCTTTCTCTTTCTCTCTCTCTGTCTTTTCTCAATGCATTCTCTGACCTTTTTCATGCTCTCTTTAACCATCCCTGTCTTGTCTATGTAAAGGTAACATTCTTCTTTAAGGGCTGTACACAGTCAAGAGTTGTAGACAGTGTTTTCTATTGTAAAAGAGTAAATCAAGTCCAGTAAAGTCCTTTGCAATTTTTGGAGGTCTCTTCAGACATCAAAACAAGAATATCTCTCTGGGTTCCCTGAGGGACAAGCCTGACTGCATAGGGGTTGATGTCAAAAGTATCCCTTCTCCAGGAAAAAGACATCGGGGTGGGTATGGCTCTCATGTCTCACTGGACAACCACAGTGGGACCAGAGTCATTACAAAGTCTCCTTCAATTACTGAAGGTCAGGCCTCTATCCCCACGTTCCCAAGATTAGAATTGCCACAGCCCTTATATACTTAGAGAAGGGTTGGAGATGTCAGGGGCAGCCCTGCTTATACACTGAAGGCCTAAAATCAGCCATAGGCCTATAATCAGCTATAGGCCTGTCATACATGTATACTAACATCAAGTCTTGGGTCTCAGTGGAAAAACATTGAAACAGATTGTTATAAGCTATTGTAAACAGGTAGCTTTTGTGGAAATTTACCAACCTGAGTAGTCATAGACCTTGTAAATATTTAGCTTTGGCAGATAATACCAATTTATATAAGGACAAATGAATCATAGGCAGAGTCATAGTGACCTGTCCCCTGAACCTTTACCCAGCAGATACCCTGTTCTGAGAGATATCTGTATTCCCCCTGAACACTCATGCTCTAGTGTCATCCCCTACCTCCTTCCCCACGTCCTGCCTTTTTGTGTTTATAACCCCTGTGTGAATAAGTAAAAATTATGATTCGATTAAAAAAATTAGAAAATAAATATATGCACAAAAAGAATTATTTTCATACTAGAAAAGCACAGTTTTTTTCCTTACCAATATTCCCTAAAAATATATAAAAACTATTTGAATGCTATCAACTCTATGGTAGGCAATTCAATAATCTCGTAGAGTTGACAGAAGAGATATACAGATTCTATGTAAACTATATGCCATTTATAGGAAAGATCAGGACATTTCTACATTTTAGTATGGGTAGTAGATCTGAAATTAAACAAAAACAAATACATGGGCCAAGTGTTCCCCTGAATGATTTATTCAATTGAAATTTCCATTAATATGTTAATTGGTTCATAAGTAGTTCAGAGGTTAATGAACTAATGATCAAGCCAATAAACAGAGAGTCTGTGATTTTAGTGGGTAACATGATCAGTGGAATGTTCTGGAGAAGAAAGAACAGGAGTACTTCAGCATGAATGAGTGAGGTACATATGTTATCTCTGGTCACTTCTGTACAGAGTGCTGGAATCAGAGTCTCTCTCTCTCCCTCTCTCTCTCTCTCTCTCTCTCTCTCTCTCTCTCTCTCTCTCCTCTCTCTCTCTCTCCTCTCTCTCTCTGTCTCTCTCTGTCTCTCTGTCTCTGTCTCTCTCTCTCTGTCTCTCTCTCTCCTCTTCTTTTTATTTCAAACATAACTATCTAAAAATTTGACACAACTCTCTAAAGTTGGCA
This sequence comes from Grammomys surdaster, assembly GCF_004785775.1. Taxonomy (NCBI): domain Eukaryota; kingdom Metazoa; phylum Chordata; class Mammalia; order Rodentia; family Muridae; genus Grammomys; species Grammomys surdaster. The sequence continues at coordinate 4,787,267 of NW_021620790.1, read as the reverse complement.
CATTACAGTAATAATCTTTCCTCTTGTTTGTTAACTGAATAGTATCTAGTGTCAAGACTGGGTTATATAAAGAAGAAGAAGGCCCAATTTAAATCGGGGCAGTACAATTTTCTGGACTAGGGTCCCAGGTTGAATAAAAAGAAGAAAGCAAAATGAGCAGCAGTATCTATCTTTCTCTGTCTTCTTACTGTGGAACAGTGTGACCAGCTGACTCAATTTCCTGGCTCCATGCCTTTCTGTCATGATGAACTTTACTTTTAACTATATGCTAGATAGACCATTCCTGAATTTCCTTTTGTCTACATGAAGAAATTTGTCTTCCTGAAACTTCCAGCAAATGTCTACTGAAACAGAATTAAATAGATTGAGGACCATATCACTCACAAGGATCTGTTCTTCGTCCAGGAAAAAATGATAGATTTATTCATTTACCTCTAAAATGCTATAATAAAATTCACTTCCAAGAATTGTGGGAGACCAATTAAGAAAGAAATTGACATCCAACCTTCACTCAACTTTATCTGACTTTTTTCACATGAAGAGTTTGGGATGAAGAAGGTATCTAAAGGAACATCCTTCTGCAACCAAGAAATTTTGTGTTCAGCACTCATGATCCATATGGAAGAAGATGCACAGAGTTCTTATTTTTCTCCTGAAATGCTGTGTGTGTGTGTGTGTGTGTGTGTGTGTATGTCTGTGTGTGTGTGTTTATACGAACATGTGTACATTTGTACATCAATAAATGGAATGGAACCCAGTGGATTAATTTGGATACCATTACACCAATATTACTTGTCTATTCTTGAGTTTCTTTTTAAACAATGGTTTTCAACCTTGCTAATGCTATAGTCCTTTAATATAGTTCCTCATGTTATAGTAATCCCTAACCATAAAATTATTTTTACTACTACTTCTTAACTGTAATTTTGCTACTGTTATGAATTGTAATATAAATATCTGTGTTTCAAATAATGTTAGGCAACCTCCATGAAAGGTCCATTCAATCCACAAAGAGGTCTCAACCCACAGGTTGAGAATTGCTGTCTTAGATGGTCTATCACCTGGAACTTCTGATGAACTACCTGCCTCTACCTCACAAGTTCAGAGAAATCAAGATTCTATCACCATGCAAAGTTTTTTAAGTAATTTATCTATGTGAACACTGGGTACTTAATTCATGTCTCCATGCTTGTGTGGCAGACCCTTTACTGACTATCTCATCTACTCATCCATTGCTTACTTTTCTGAAATAAGGTTTTGACTAGAACTTAAGTATCATTGAACTGGTCTCTGACAGTTACAATTTCAACAATGAAAGAAAATACTGTACCCAAAGAAATTGTAACTTGTGTGAGAGAAGCATCACAGGGATTCTCAGCAACAGTTAAGAATCATTAGATGAGAAGAGAGAGAAACAGTGCAGAAAATAAAATGGCAAGTTGATGAAATTCAGCTAAGACCTGAAAAGTGAATGGATATGCTGTGTTTATAACTGAACTGTGAAAACTGATAATGTTTTCTGAAGGTCAGAGATGATGTAGCCATAATAGACATGTGAACATAGATATTTCCTTGCAGGAATGAGCTAGTATAGGAGAACGCTGAACCCATTGAATTCAATGGACTTACATTTGACTTCTGTTTGCTAGTTGGTAGATGTGTATGACCTTAAAAACAATCTTTTAAGTGTTTTATAGTGTTTTCTCTTTACTTTAATATTAAGTCTTCTGTAAAGGCATGTCTCATCTTCAAAGCAAATATTCTTACATAATATTAAGATTGTTGTTAGAATTATATGGTCAGTAAGTCAAAATCAGTAAGTATAATAAAAATATTAAGCTATTGTTAGAGTCACTAATTGGTGGTAAGGTCATTAAACATTGGTGGAGACAAAGGAAACATCCATATAATTATACTCTAATTTCTCCAGGCCTGTCCCCAACATGTGTATTATAAAAACCTGTCAATCAGAGGTGATGGCTTGGTAGTAAAGTGATTACCTTAAACTGGGACAACCTGAATTGATCCCAACAACCTAGATTAAAAAGCTGGGTCTTGTTATAAAGGCTTTTGGTTCTAGCACTGGGGAGGGATGCAATGACAAGCAGATCCAACCATCCAGTTGTGCCTACTTCATGAGTTGCAGTAACAGTCTAGAGACATAGCAAAAAAAAAAAAAAAAAAAAAAAAAAGTCAAGGCAGGTGGAATCTGAGGAATGACAGTGAAAGTTATCTTATGCATAAAGATATACATGGCCACTCACAAACACAGGAGCATCTACACACATATATACACACTTTCATAAACACATACATAGACACCTACAAATACAAGAACATCTATACACTCCTACACATGCATACACAACAGTGGTGTGGAGAGAAAAAGAAAAACTGACTAAATCCAAATCTCAGACTATATTGCATGTCTTGCTAAGAATGTAAGATTTAAAATAGAAGGAGATGTTGGCACAAACCTCACAATTACTTCTCAACATCTAAGAGCAGACTTGTTACATTTTAAAAATTTTATTCTTTGTATACGTGTTTATGTTTATGAACCGTGTGCACACAGTGCTCACAGAGGAAATAAGAGGATCTTTTGGAATTAAGGACAGTTATCACTCAACACATGGATACTAATACACAAATCCTGATCCTCTAGATGACCATCAATTGCTCTTATAGGATTCCAGGCTCTTTTATTACTTTTTCAAATGTAGCTCTAATTCCCATTGAATTTAGAGTCTGCATGTTTTTCTCTTAGTAGCAATTCTGTGTATGAGTTTATATTCACTACCACTATAGGAAAACTAAAGTTCTCTTTACCATTCATCTGTGTCAGCATCACAATTGCAAAAGTGTCGACTGTCGAGGCAGCTCTCCTCCAGCCCACATCCACACTGCTGGACTCCAGGAACAGAACCTCCCCAGTAGGGGTCCCTTTCATTGGACCTCCCAATCAACCAGGTGAGTGGGGCTCCATCTGAAAGACAAGGTGTTTCATAAGTCAGGAGTGCATTCTGAAAGGCTACAGGGGAGTTTACAGTGGTGTGTGTGTGTATGTGTGTGTGTGTGTGTGTGTGTGTGTGTGTGTATACATGTACGGTTTCTCTTCTTCTCCCTGCCCCTTTCTTTTCCATAGATTCTGAATTCCATTTTATCTCTTCTCCTTTATCCCTTTTAATTCTCTATATGTTTTAATGTACATACTTGTCAGGAGCCATAATAGGACAAGCTAATAATTAGCAGTTGATCATCCTGAAATGGTTGCCTTGGATTATTATCTGCGACAAGTGTGCCACATCAGCAAGGCTATGCTGGACATATGTTAGGAAAGATCCTGCTCTTAATATGCTTTTCCTATTATTATTATTTATTATTATTATTATTATTAAACATACATAACAATCACTAAGCAAGAGCACTCCCCTTTGGAGCAGATCTCTGCAGACCCACGAAGATGTACTGTCTTGTAGTGATGCTATATAGACAAATATATGACTTCTTAAGTCTTAATGATGATCCTATAAGAATTCCTAAAATTATATCAATGACTGTTTAGCTCTTTTTATAGTGGGACTGGTGTTATGTCCCTTTCTGATAGTCAAAACTGCTATGAGAACTCTCCCAGTCTCCGAAGTGTCATCAGTTAACAGTCCCTAGATAGTAACCAGACTCTCTCCTGCTCAGAGCACATTCCAAGGTAGTTGTAAAACAATTAACCATAGGTCACTAAAAGGGAACTCATGATTTATTATAGGTGCTAGGACAGAAGAGAAAATATTGCCTGGGTTTATCTATAAAAAACTTCACTAATTTCTTAGTTATGGATTTAAACCTTGAGTGAACCTGTGAAGCTAGACAGGTCAGATAATGTTTAGTCAGATAATTACTCCCAATGGATATGCATGTAAACATTTTCTGTTGTAAATTTCTATTTCAATTTATGGTTTGAATTTTGGTGTGAATTTGTGATGAACTTTGTAACATGTGATCAGGTACTCTGAATGATGTATAAGACAAAGGGACGTTCGTTAGCAACTCACTTTCCCTTTCTCACTCACTCACTTCTCTTCACTTCACTTTCTCTCTCTCTCTCTCTCTCTCTCTCTCTCTCTCTCTCTCTCTCTCTCCTCTCTTCTTTCATCCCTGCTTAGATTCTCTCCACTCAGAATTTTTCCATTGTTAGAATTTTTTACCTTTCCCTACTTTGTCTCTCAGCTAGCTTTCATAGGAAACATTTTATACTTAGTAATAAACTACAATAACTTCTTTAAGTGTCTTTTCTTCCTGTGACCTCAAATCAACAGACCTAAGTTAGAGCCTGGCAGTACCTGCAGAGTGAGTACTAAGGATATTTGCCTAAGTCTCTGCTGTCCCTGGGCTGAGGTGTTAAGTGCCAGAAACTGCAGTTTCTGAACAGAGGATACCAGAGGACAGGCCAGCTAACCCTAGGTCTTATCCACTGCCTATGCTCTTCCCATCCGCCTCGGCTGCCTCAAGAAGAATTGACCGGAAGAGAAGAAAGAATTCCACTTCTCCTCCCACCAAGGCAGGTACAGCTCCCAGCACATACTTACACACACATACAGGTGTGTATGTAAAAAAATAGTTTTATTAATTAGAATGTTGTTAAACACTGGTAAAGGATACCATTAACCATCAGGGACATATACTCAAATTCATAATAGATTAGACAAAATTATAATAAATTTATTTAGATCAGTTTACATTTTTTAAATTTTACTTTATGTGTAACTGCAAAAGTTACAGTTTAAATAGTACATAATAGAATGATTTCATATAGTTTTGGGCAGAGAAAAGGGAAATATTCTTTTTTTTTTAAAGTCTCTCTCTTCAGAAAAAGTATTTAAAAGTCACTTTAAGTTGCTAAATGGCACATGTGTTTTTAGTGACTAGTTCTGTTTGTACTAACAGTCAATGGGATTAAAAAGAAAACTGAACTTTTCAAACCATTTCTGCAATTGTATAACAAATTTTTTGAACTTTTCAAATGCCAAAATTGCAATGAAGTTCATACTAGAAAAAAAAGATCTGTGTATCACTTCTCCTGTGTCTGTTCTTTCTTGTCATCTTAATCACAATAAGGTACTCTCCCTTGGTCTTCTTTCTAAATTTTAAATCAGCTTTTAAACAAACAAACAAACAACACACACACGCCTCCATGTACATGTGGATAGAACAATGTCTCTTCAAAATTATTCAAAATAAATATGACAGTAAAGACCAAAATGACCTAAATATGTGTTCTTTTTGATAGACAGTAAAAAGGATAGAAATTCAGGTTAAATTAAATTTAAGCACATGTAAAAGGGATCTTGACAAATTTCCCACTGACTTTTTTTTGTCATATCAATTCCAGAAGCAAAGCAACGTTGTGCTCTAAAAGAAGTCATGAACTCTCAAGTTCATATACTTACAGAGAAAGGACCCTGAGATGATCATACTCTGGTGAGTCGGGGTAAGCATTCCCTTATTAAGGTTCATTCAGAAAGAAGCGGGAAATGAATAACTAGCTTAGGGGCCTGACTTCATTATTACTTTTATATTGTCTTTAAGGATTGTGAATATTGCAGTAGCTTATAGCTCCCATTCAGAAAATGATAATATATCTGAAACAAGAGCCAACACAAATATGGAAACCCTGGACAGAATCAGCTGAACATACCAGACCTAGTTTCCCTTTGCAATGGCTGTCTTCTTTTTTGCTTAGTACATGCCAGACACTTAAAATAAAATAAAAATAGTACTGACTCTTTTGTTCATTTGCAAGATTTAATATTCTATTGTTCAACTAGGCAAGAATTTGTTGTATTGGGAAATCCTTATTTTTCATATTTTCTATCTACATATACAACCCACCCACTTTTTCTGATTTTCTCATACAGCTAAATTTTCCAGATGACTTTGAGGCAAACAGGCAGAGAAAAGATATTCAGAAGTCCAATGCTATGAGCCGTGAAAAAATGGGGGAAGCTTTTTATGATAAGCACAGTTATTCTGGGGTGCTAATTCCTAAGAAGAGCTGGAAAAGTCCACCTTCATCCTCCCACTACATCTGCACTACATTGTACTTTTTTATTACTATCTTCCTGCTTAGAGTTCCACATGTAGATAATCTGCTATCTAGTACTCTTCTCTTTAGGTTATCATTAAATGACACAAACATCTCCCAATCTCAAGTAACTCAGTCACCTTTAAAATCTTCAGATGAATTGCCTTTTTAATAAATCCCTGGCTAGACAAACCACACGAGAAGAGCCTAGATGGCTGACAGGTGACTTTATTTTAACTGCAGACAAAGAAAGAACAAGGAAGAATACAAAAGAAAAGCATTTAAATATATTCAATTTAAGGATGTGTATGAAAGTTGAAGACTCATTTTTTTCCTACCAGATAACTCCTTTATTTCATCATAATTGCAAAATAATGAAAAAAATAAAAAAAATGAGGAGACTGAGAACTACAAACAATACATGATTGGATCAGTGGGCAACTTGTAGGAGTCTGTAATGTCCTACTATATGGATTCCAGGGATCTCACTCAGGTTAAGAGACTTATTTGCAGCCCTTTATCCACTGAGCCATCTCACCAATCCTCAAATTACATTTTATGGTACCTGGATCCCATGGATTCTAAAAATCTGGAGAGTCCAACATCCCTTATACAATGTAGCTTAGAATTATTACAAACCTCATATCCTTCTCTCTAGCAGTTGAAATCATCTCCAGATAATTTGTAAGATGCAATGCAGATATAAATGTAAAATAAACAGCTATCATACAATAGTTTGAGGAAATGAACACATATTTTAAAGCATAAACACATTGAATACAAATACATTAAAGCATATAATTTTGAAACATAGTCGAATGAACTTGAATGAAGGATATATATGCAAGTGGAAAATGGTATGTAACAGATGATTTATCTTTCTGTATACAGTATTCTAGTTGTTCTCCTAAGGACAGTAAGAGAATCTACAGCTCATGGGATGCCCCATGAGATCTTAAAGTAGTGGTTCTCAAACTGTGAGTTATGACCCCTTTTCAGGGTCAAAGATCCTGGCACATGAGTATTGTATCATACATCTTGCATATTATATATTTACATTACAATTCATAGCTGTAGCAAATTTACATTTGTCAAGTAAGAACAAAAATAATTTTATGGTTGAGTGTCATCACAGCATGAACTGTATAAAAGAGTCACAGCCTAGGAACATTGAAAATGCTGCCTTATTCACACTTGACTGTCACAGTAACTCAGTATTATTTTATCCCACATGAGTTCAAACAGCAGCCTCCATCTAGACTGGAATCTTAGAACACTCTTTCATACTCTCTCATAAGTGTTCTTCCCACTAGCTATACTTTGCTCAAACCTCTCCTCAGGGCTTGACAGCAAATGACACTGTTGACTGTCTGGATCCTGAAATTAAATCACATGCTTTTTTTTTTTTATTGGTCCTGAACTGCTGCAAAACCACTTTCTTATAATCTTAAGTGTACTGGTTTTCTCATGAAGCAATTTGTCTTTTTTACTTCACTTTAAATTTGTGCATCTTTGTGTTTATGCATATGATTGCAGGGTGCCAGCTGAGGACAAAAGTGTGCAAAATATAGGTAGGTACCTGAGTTGGACAGGACAAAGCAAATTTGGTACTTCTGCGAGGTTATTGTATGCTGCTTAGTAGTGAACCACATTTCAGCATCAAAAACCCATGCTTTACTTACTTTTCTTTTCTCAGTTGACTTAGGATAAAACTTTCATGGCTTATGCATAATTATTACACCATACATAGGATAGGGCTTGATAGCATGTGGAAATAAAATATATATTTGTATAAAGAAGAAATAACCTGCCACTGAGGAGACAGCTATGAGGTTAAGAGCACTTTTTGCTTTTCCAATTGGCCTATATTTGATTTCCAGCATCCACCATGGGAGATATAGCCACCTCCAGTTCCATGGAACCAACATCCATTTCTAACCTCTGTGGGCACTAGGCACATATACGATGCACTTGTATGCATACATACATACAGGCAGAGAGAAAGACTGACAACACATTCACACGGATAAAATAAAATAAAATAAAAAATTCCAAAAATGTACAAATAGTCAAATAATTAGGTGGGACAACAGATCAAGGTTTCCCACAGATGACAAACAATGCTAAAAACAAAAAAAATAAAAAAAACAACATTAAATATTTCATAAACTATTTTTATCACTTTACATTGTTGTCACAAAGTATCTATGTGAAATAACTTGAAAGAGGACAGGTTATTTTGCCCCTTAATGTCAGAGTATACATCCCATTGTTTCTGGACGTAAAGTGAATCAGGACATCATGGGAGATGGCTGTGGTAAAGAGCAATGGCTTACTTCATTGTATCTGGGAGTAGCATAAGCAGGACTCTCCCAAAGACAGGATACACTCTTCAAAAGGCTCACATCCAGTGAGATACTTGCTATGTCCTTCCTCTTTACTTCCACCTCATAAATACTATTACCACACTAATCAATTTCTCCAAATATAATGTCAAAGGTTGTCACAACAATCATCACTCACGAATTAGGACCAACAGCTGAGGACCAAGCCTTCCACGCTTGAGTCTTTTGGGGGAGGCTATCTAAAAATAATAACATACATATAATTAAAATGCTCGCAGTTTGTGAATGCATGTGAGTGTGTGTGTGTGTGTGTGTGTGTGTGTGTGTGTGTGTAGGTCAGAGGTCAATACTTAGAACTGTCTTCAATTGTTTCTCATCTTATTTTTTGAGACAAAGGCAATGAGGTTGTTTTCTGGCGAGGTCATTTGGGATATGTTCTGTAGCAGTCTCCTCAGTGCTGGGTTAGAGGTGTACACCTTTGTGTAGTGCTTTTTTACATGGGTCTTGTGGATCAAATTCTTGCTTGTGCAATACAAACTTTACCAAACAGATAATACTGCCAGGCTCACTGTCTCTCTTATCTTCATAGTCAGAAGCTGCATAATGTCATTTAATAAACATATTCCAAAAAAAATAGATCACTGAGTGACTTAATAGTAATCTTAATTTGTGTGCACTATGATGGTTTCACAACAATAAAACATCATAATGTCTCTAGAACATCTATGGTGATCAGGCCAATTGGTTGAAAAATAAAATGCAAAATATTAAGTGTCTTATCATAAAGACTTCAAAATATGATCTATGAGAAAAAGAAAATTTGATTATTAGCTTTAATGCAAATAAGAAAAAATAAATTTGAAGTAGATTCTTGGCAATATGTATAAGTTAAAGAGAGAAAATGCTAATATTTAAGGAAGTGTGCAGTTCTAGTAAAACATCTAATATCATTTCTATTATAAATATACATTGTCATTTTCTCATGTCTCCTACCAAAAATCCAAGTTAGCTTTCGATGCCTTTAGCCTTTAAAACAAGGGTCCTATAAGTTACCCCATTCAACCATTCCAACAATGGTAGGGAAAATTCTCCTCTCATTTTGCAGATAAGGAAATGGAAAGAAAGGATCAATAAATTCTTCAACCGTACATAAGAAGAAAGATGTAAATTCAGATTTTACTGCTCAAAATATCAATAATATATTTTCTATGTTATGTCAAACCATGCATGTTATTTATAGTCAAGAAAGAAAAGACACCATAGTTCCTGAGAGCAATTCCTTTTGAACCAGTAATATAATCATCACTTTTGCAAAGCTGTAGATGTTTATTGAGTATAAAGCCTCAAAATTCTTAGAGATTCAATTAAGTAACACAGTTACCTCAGTTATTGTGGTACATCTAATCTTTTGTGTTAAAAATAAATCCTCACAATGAAACAAAAACCACATGCACAGATAAATATGCTAATAAGTATCTTGGTTGTTAAAGAAAAATACAATTTGCCTAAATTTGTATAATGTTGCTTGATAAATCTCAATCTGAAGTTGAACATGGTAATTTTAATGGAGAAATGATAAACTACAGATATATAATAGAATCTCATTTAGGTTATCCAACTCACAACATATTTTGATAATTTCTACCCCAAGTCTCCCCTTGCCCACACACACACTTTAGCTTCTTCTAGGAATACAAAGCAACTCATAACTTCTTTTTATCCAAATTAACAACATCCCATATTCATGTGTGCTGTAAATTTGTGCTTGTTTGTGGGCCAATCCACTGGAAATTGGAAGCCTACCAGGCTCAGGTCATGCCCTCAGTGAACAGTGCCTACCACTGACTAAAATTGTGTATCTCTATATCTGAAATATATAAGAAAATTTCAAAATACTTAAAAACAAGACATGAAAAATATGAATTATTTTCCCAGGATAGTTATGAAAGACTCATTATCTAACCAGGAACAAACTGAATACTTTCTCTAGAAATCCAAGTGTGGTCCAAAATGTAGCCTATGGTGGCTTGACTTAGAATGCTCTGGAAGGTTTGTAAGAGTGGAGGCCATCGAGCTGTCTTTGGACACTAGAAATAGACACCTTAATTTTCTATTTTAATTCAAATTCATTAGGTGTCGGGTGCCATCCGCTCACAGGCGGGGACTCAGGGCAGTTCTGGGGCGTGTTGCTCAGCTGTGCTGGGTGGTCGTGGGGGCTTGAACAAAAGTGGGTGGGAGCATCCCAGGCTCAGTGGCTCAGCGAGAGCGTGGCAGCGTGCAGAGAAGTTCTGGGAACTGTGGCTCTCAAGAGATAGTGTCCTGTGGCCCGCTAGCTCTCTCCCACTCCCACCCTGTCGCGTGGGTTTTGGCTTAATGCAATGAGTCCAAGATTTCAAGAGTCATGTGGAGTTAAACACATCCAGATTTATTGACACGGAGGTGGGTTTGGATGGTAAAGAGCTCTCCCAAAACATGCCGGAAGGGGTTTGTTTATATATTGGTAATGAGAGAGGCTTCAGGTAATACGTAAATTTTGAGGTAGGGACCTATTAATCTTGTGTCTTACATGACCTAGCAAGGGCTTTATGCTAGGTCTCTGGGTTTGGGGGCCGTGGCTGAATACCGAGCCCCACAATCCACCCTTTTTCTTTCATAAAAGGAGGGGAAAACTCTGAAGGTGAAGATATAATATAGGTCACATGTGGGGATGTTATTCTCATATGACAAAATGACCATGAGTCTCTCTGTGGGAGGGACTGTTGAGGGCTTGAAGCTGAGAGAGCCAGATGGCTTGGAAAGGTCCGAAGCACCTCCCATCCCGGAGGGTGCCAGGGCTTCTAGGACTTTTCTACCAGGCTTTCTGGCCTCCACAGCTCACTGTCCCACAATTCCCTCTTTTAGGAGAGGTGTCATCTGTAATGAAAATTTTGGATGAGGAAGTCAAAAGAAAACACCACACAGGTCGGGGGTGTAGCATAATCAAGACAAAAGTAATGGGAATTGAGGGTTAGGGTTGGGAAAGCAAGGAATCATTGAATCAATTAAATACATATTGTACAATTTGAGAGTAATGACATCTGATTAATCTAAATAGACATTATGATTTCTTCACTAACATGTCACTTCAGCTATGTGACTTTGGTAAGAGTTCATCTGCAGCTGGTAGCGAGTATCTCTGGGTCTTCAGTCAGACGAGATGACTGGGAGAAGGCAGCTTGGCAGATTCCAGGAAGTGGCGCTGTCTTGGCATCAGCTCATCTCTGGAGTCTGCGGTCAGACGAGATGTTGGATCTGTTGATATAATCACAGGCAAGCAGCACCTCCGGTAGAGAGGTATCTGGAAAGCCTGGATATTAAGTGTGAAATCACTCCTGGAAAGCCAAAGGTGTTTGAGGAATTGGATGGCTGAAGGAGAAAACATTGTGTTAATAATATCTGGGGTAATCATCCACAGTTTTTCTGTGACAGAAAATTAGTTGTTAATTAAAAGCTGAAATGTGGTGGTCAGCATGTTGATTTAACCTGTGGAAGTAGATTTAGATGACTTTCAAACCTTGAAGAAATTTTAAAAGTTGAAAAAAGATGTTGGGAATATATCATGGGTATTAGAGAGAAAAGGAGACATTTAAACAAAAACAGAAAAGTTTTTGGTTGAAAGGCACAAACGTTGCAGTAGGTATCTCTGTTTGGGAGAAAATTATTAGTGAAGGGTTTAAAATCAGTGGGGGAGGGGGCCTGTTAGAAGCCAGGGCGTTCCTCCCTTTGTTTTTCTTAGAGAAAAGAAAGGCTAACTTTGAAGAAAAGTTTAACTGAGAAACATAGAAGTTTGATAACAGAGTCAGAAGGAGTAAAAGGCTGTGTAAAGCTGAGCCATCGTGGGGAAGACACCTAGAGACTAGCACTTAGAGTCAGCAGCTCTTGGGAGAAGGTGGTCGGCAGCTCTCTATCAGAGGGGGAGGGGAAAACTTCTGTTGGCAGGCAGCATGTCTTGAGAAGCCAGTAGGCAGAATGTGAAAGGCTGACCTCTGGGGAAGGGGTAAACTTCTTGGCAGGCAGAGTGTGGAGATTTTTGGGGGAGGGGTAAAGAATGGAGATTAAGTAGTTCCCGCCGTCTTGTAGGGAACATGTGGAGAGAGAAACTTAGTTTTTTGAATTAGGCAGAAGTTAGATTGTAGTTAGCAATTAGAGGAAAGACATTAGCCGTGAGCGCGAGAAGGAGGGAGGAGGTAGAGGGTGGGTGGGCAGAGATATAACTCACGGTTTTCGCAGGCGCCAGCGAGGAGAGCTTCTGAGCTCGCTTTGTGTATATCATCCACCACTAACCAGAGGGAGATGGTGTCCCATGTGCCTTGGGAGTGCGCGGACTTAGAGTTGTCTACGTCTCTTGTCTGGAGCAGGTGTCTCAGGTAGGCGCAGAAGTGGGTGCAGAAAGCTTGGTGTTTGGGCAGGAATGAACTAGTCAGATCTCAGCGTAAGACTCCTGTATCTCTGCTCTGGGCCCTAAACGCCACGGGGGGGGGGGGGGGCGAGCGCAGCACGGCAGAGATTGTGGGGACACGTGGCTGTGCACCTGAACACGCCAGCACGTCGATTTGGTTTCTATTTTAAGGGTCTGTGGATGCAGTAAAATAGAAGCCAGAGCGCGTACGCAGGGTGTGCACTGGGAAAACAGGAGTCTAGACTTTGTCTCATTGGAAGAGACTCTTTTATTCTTGGAGTTGTGGGTATCCTGTCTCGCGTAGGTCACCAGGTGTCGGGCACCACCGCGCCCGGAGGTCGCGGGCGGCCTGTATGGGTGCGAGCAGGCACAGGCAGGGGAGACGCCGGGCATGAGGGACACGGTGTCAGGAAGAAGTGTCCCATGGCTTGCTGTCGGACACCCCCCATGCGTGGGTCACAGGTGGGGGAGCGGCAGTCCCAGGGCTCGCAAGCCTGAGTGCAGTTGCATCCGGGGGACAGGGGAGGGCATTCCGAGAACTGTGGCTCTCAAGAGAAAGTATCCCGCAAGCTCTCTCCCACTCCCGCCCCGTCGTGTGGGTTTTGGCTTAATGCAATGAGTCCAGGATTTCAAGAGACATGTGGAGTTAAACACATCCAGATTTATTGACACGGCGGTGGGTTTGGATGGTAAAGAGCTCTCCCAAAACATGTCGGAAGGGGTTTGTTTATATATTGGAAGCGGCCAGGGCTTCAGGTAATACGTAAATTTTGAGGCAGAGACCTGTTAGTCTCCTATCTTACATGACCTAACAAGGGCTTTATTCTAGGTCTCTGGGTTTTGGGGGCGTGGTCGAACACCCAGCCCCACAATTAGGTGGCACTAACAGTTTATCAACACTTTAGATTATAAATGCTTAGAATTATTGATTTCCAGGTTTGACATGTTTTTAAAAAATTAAAGTGTTCTCCTTCTGAATATGTTTGTTTCTGTTTTGAGGAATTCTTTTTATTTTTGTGTATGCACATTTGTTCAAAACTATGTGCAATGCAAGTATAAATGTGTTTGTTTTACAGGGGTTAGGGTTGATACAGGTGTTGACACTGAATGTCTTCTTGATCACATTCTATCTTGAGTATTGAGACAGGATCTATCACTGAATAGAGGGCTTATATCTTGGCTATACTGGATAGTCAATAAGTTCTGGCTCTCTCTCCCATTTCTTTCCTTATGCCCAGTGTTAGGATTACAGGTGGCACCACTATGCCCAGTTAGGGCACAAGTCTCCATTATCACTGAAGCTACCAGGGCAGTCACAAGAAAAAATAATCAAAAATGAATGAGTTAAACAAACAAAATTGTAAATAGCAGCTCAATGATCCCTTAGTAGGACGTTAGATTGTGCTAAATTGGCCACAATGAAAGGGCCACAAGCATTTCCCTAATGACTAAGGATGTTGAACATTTCTTTAGGTCCTTCTTGGACACGTGACATTCCTCAGTTAAGAATTCTATGTTTAGCTCTGTACTCAATTTATTAACAGGATCATTTGGTTCTCTGGAGTCTAACTTCTCCAGTTCTTTGTATATATGGGATATTAGCCCTCTATCAGATGCAGGATTGGTAAAGATCTTTTCCTAATCTGTTGGTTGCCGTTTTGTCCTAATGACAATGTCCTTTTGCCTTACAGAAGCTTGGCAATTTTATGAGGTCCCATTTGTCAATTCTTGATCTTAGACCATAAGCCATTGGTGTTCTGTTCAGGAACTTTCCCCCTGTGCCCAGGTATTTGAGGCTTTTCCCACTTTCTTGTCTATTCGTTTCACTGTATCTTGATTTATGTGAAAAGTCCCTTATAAACTTGGATTTGAGATTTGTGCAAGGAGATAAGAGTGGATCAATTTGGATTCTATCAATGTTGACCACCAATTGAACAAGCACAATTTGTTGAAAATGCTGTCTTTTTTTCCACTGGATGTTTTTAGCTCCTTTGTCAAAGATCAAGTGGCCATAGGTGTGTGGGTTCATTTCTGGGTCTTCAATTCTATTCCATTTATCTACCTTCCTGTCTTTGTACCTATACCATTCAGTTTTTATCTCTATTGCTGTGTAGTGTAGCTTGTGGTCAGGAATGGTGATTCCCCAAAGGATATCTTTTATGGTTGAGAATAGTTTTTACTATCCTCAATTTTTTGTTATTTCAAATAAATTTGCAAATTGCTCTTTCTAACTTTATGAATAATTGAGTTGGAATTTTGATGGAGATTGCATTGAATCTGTAGATTAGTTTGGGCAAGATGGCCATTTTTACTACACTAAACAGGGCAATCCTGTGAGCATGGGAAATTTTTCCATTTTCTGAGTTCTTTAATTTCTTTCTTCAGGGATTTGAAGTTCTTGCCATATAGATCTTTTTCTTGCTTGGTTAGAGTCACACCATGGTATTTTATATTATTTGTGACTATTATGAAGGGTGTTATCTCCCTAATTTCTTTCTCATCCTGTTTATTCTTTGAGTAGAGGAAGGCTACTTGTTTGTTTGAGTTAATTTTATACCCAGCCACTTTGCTAAAGTTGTTTATCAGCTGAAGGGGTTCTCTGCTGGAATTTGTGGGGTCACTTAAGTATACTATCATATAATCTGCAAATAATGAAGTTTGGAATTCTTCCATTCCAATTTATATCTCTTTGATTTCCTTTGTTGTCCAATTGCTCTGTCTAGCCCTTTGAGTACTATGTTGAATAGATATGTATTAGGTGGGCAGAACAATCTAGCACCTGATTTTACTGGGATTGCTTCAAGTTTTGCTCCACTTAGTTTGATGTTGGCTACTGGTTTGCTGTATACTGCTTTTAATATATTTAGGTATGGACCTTGAATTCCTGTTCTTTCCAAGACTTTTAACATGAAGGGATGTTGAATTTTGTCAAATGCTTTCTCAGCATCTAATGAGATGATCATGTTTTTTTTTTTCTTTGAGTTTAATTATATAGTGGATCACGTTGATGGATTTCCATATATTGAATCATCCCTGCATCCCTGGGATGAAGCCTATTTGATCATGTTGAGTGATCGTTTTGATGTGCTCTTACATTCTTTTGTGAGAATAATATTAAGTATTTTTGCTTCAATATTTATAACCAATATTAGTCTGAAGTTCTCTTTCTTTGTTGGGTCTTTGTGTGGTTTTCATATAACAGAAATATTACTTCATAGAAAGAATTTGGTAATGTGCCTTATCTTTCTGTTTTGTTAAAGACTTTGAAGAGTATTGGTATTAGGTCTTCTTTGAAGGTCTGATAGAATTCTGCACTAAAATCCATCTGGTTCTGAGGTTTTTTGTAATTGGTAGACTTTTAATGACTGCTTCTATTTTATTAGGGGTTATGGGACTGTTTAAATGGTTTATCTGATCTTAATTTATCTTTAGGACCTGGTATCTGTCTAGGAAATTATCTATTTCATCCAGATTTTCCAGTTTTGTTGAGTATAGGCTTTTGTAGTAGGATGTGATTTTTTTTTAATTTCTTCAGTTACTGTTATTAGGTCTCCCTTTTCGTTTTTGATTTTGTTGACTTGGACACTGTCTCTGTGCCCTCTTGTTAGTCTGGCTAAAGGTTTCATACCAGTCAGAATGGCTAAGTTCAAAAACTCAGGTGATAGCACATGCTGGCAAGGATGTGGAGAAAGAGGAACACATTCTCCTATTCCTGGTGGGATTGTGTGCTGGTACAATCACTCTGGAAATCAGTCTGATGTTTCTTCAGAAAATTGGACATAGTAGTGCCTGATGACACAGCTACATCACTACTGGTCATATACCAAAAATGTGCTCCAACATATAACAAGGACATATGCTCCACTATGTTCATAGCAACCTTATTTATAATAGCCAGAATCTAGAAACAACCCAGATGTTCCTTAACAGAGGAATGGATATAGAAAATATGGTACAATTACACAATGAAGTACTTACTACTCAGCTATTAAAAACAATGACTTCATGAAATTCTTTGCCCAATGGATGTTACTAGAAAATAATCCTGAATGATGTAACGCAGTGCAAAAGAACATACATGGTATACCCTCACTGGTAAGTGGTTATTAGCCCACAAATTCAGAATACCCAAGATAAAATTCACAGACCACATGAAGCTCAAGAAGAAGAAAGACCAAAGTGTGGATGCTTCAGTCCTTTTTACAAGGGGAAACATAATACTCATAGGTGGTAGAATGGACTTAGGAGAAAGAGAAGATGGAGAGGGGAAAGGGGGCAGCATTAGATATGGGAGGAGATGGGGATGATATACAGAGTGGGTCAGGAAATCGAACACAGTTGTGTAGCAATGGGTGATGGGGAACTGGGGGTAGCTACCAGCAAGTTGCAGATGTCAGGAAAGCAAGAGTCTCCCAGGGCCCAACAGGGATGAGATTAGCTGAAATATCCAATAAAGGGGAAAAAGAATCTGTAGAAACCACTTCCAGAGATTTGGAATGGCCCCTGTTTGGGGGTTGGGGCCAACCACTCATTTCCAAATTTTTAACCTAGAGTGGTATCTGTCTAAATAAATACACGGACAAAGTGTTGAGTTGAGATGAAGAAAAGGCCATTCAGAGATTGTCCCACCTGGGGATCCATTCCAAATACAGTCACAAAACCCAGATACAGTTGTGGATTCCAAGATGTGCTTGCTGAAAGAAGCCTGGTGTTGCTGTCTCCTGAGAGGCTATTTCAGATCTGGATAAATACAGAGGTGGATGCTCATATCTAACCATTGGACTGATCACAGGGACACCAATGGAGGAGTTGGAGAAAGGTGTGAAGGAGCTGAAGGGTTTTGCAACCCCATAGAATGAACAATAATATCAACCAACCAGATTCCCCCATAGTTCCCAGGGAATAAACCACAAACCAAAGAGTATACATGGAGTCTCCAGCCACATATGTAGGAGAGGATGGCATTGTCTGGCATCAGTAGGAGAAGAGGCCCTAAATCCAATGAAGACTCAATTCCTCAGTGTAGGGGAATTCCAGGACAGTGAGGTGAGAGTGGGAGCACCCTCTTAGAAACAGGGTGAGGGGAATGAGATGAGGGGGGGTCCTGGAGGGAGAACCAGGAAAGGAGATAACATTTGAAATGTAAAAGCATAAAATATCTAACAAAAAAAGCAAATAAGTAAATAAAATGAGAAAGGGCCACCAGCAATCATTAATGTAGCAACACAATGGGAACTAAATCATTTTCTTTCAAAGAAAATAAACTCACACTTTTATCCTCCAAAATGTAAAGCTTAGCAACATTTTGAAGTTAGGATGGTATTCACTCTTAAAGGACACAAATAATTATTATTCTGCAATTGATTGTTGAATCACTAGACATCAGATTTGAGGAATTTTCTAATCTTTTCTTTAGTTGCTTCACTACTCTATATGTAGAAATCCCTCATATCTAATCACTCAGATCCTTTGGAATACTTGTTAAATTATAGAGATTTTTCATTTCTAACAAGCTACTTGGTTGTAGGTTTCATTGACATACCATAACATATGTATTAGCTTAAATAAAGTATAATCAAAGATATAAACAAATAAAATATAGAAGTAATTGTTGGGAGCCAACTCCTAGCCAAAAGCGGCTATCATCTTTACAGCCATCTCAAGCCATATTCCCTGACAAGAGACTTGTTTTCAACAGCCTGCAATAGCTTAGCACACTCTGATAAACATCTTGTTACAATGTTTAGTGCCCCCAGTTGCAAGGTGCACCTGGTATCCATGGCTACAAGGCACATGATGTACTGCCTTCAGTTGAGCTTGTCCACGAGGGCAAGTCACGTGGTAAACGGTATAAATACTCAGGATTTCCTTTCTATAGAAGAGACTATAAGGGAATACAGGAGAATAGAGTAGAATAGACTAGACTAAAGGAGAATATAAGAGATTAGAGGAGAATAAAGAAGAGACTTGAAGAGACTCGACCAGACTCTGTCTTGTATCTATCTTTTGTGTCTCTCGCCCCTCTTTCGCCTTCCTCTGTCCCCACTCTCTCTCTTGGTAGACCCTGACCTGTGGACCAGAGCAGCAGAACAGGCCTTTACAAAATAACAGAAGTGGTGCCCAACTCGGGCGGCAAGAACCAGAGACTCAGTGTGGGACATTACTGGAAGAAGGATCGACTGAAAATTCAGAAGTGAAACAGAGGTGATTGCCACAAGAAACTGCCGTGTGGAGACCAGTAAGTCATAGTAATAATGGGGCAAGAAATAAGTCAGCCTGAACTCAACTCTCTGTTTTTGTTCTGTTGCTTGCTGTTTATGTGTATCAATTGTCTACTTTTGTTTTGCTATTTAAATGTTGCCTTTCGTGTCCAAAAGAAAAAGAAACACATAGAATCCAAAATATGAGCAAAGGTTGAAGTAATCAATTTGTCAGAGCCAGATTGTCCTGACCTAGAGGAAGAAGCATCCAAATGTTTTGATTCCGAATGGCCTTCTTCCCGAAGGCCCCCTCCCTGCGCTCTTCCACCTCCATATGCTCCTGCTATGGAGATGGTGATTCTAGATCCCAGAAAGGCATTACAGCACAAAATTTCTCACCTTAAACAACAAATTTCTCTGCTTAAATAACAAATAGAGTTAGAAAATGAGTATCAGGACTTAAGTAATCAGCTACAAAAACTAAAGACAGAGAATAGGTCTCGAGAGGGCAAGGAAAATCCCCCAGGTCCTCGAGTTCCTCAACCCAGAGTCCAAAGGCAGCCCCTGTCCTCTGGTTTTAGTTCAGCCACATATCAGCCAGAAGAGAGAGAGGTTAAGGTTTTCCCTATATCAGAGACTAGAGACACTCAAGGGGTTAAAGAATTAAAAATTCAGTGTCACAATTGAGTGCCACTGCTCCCTTTACTATTGCAATCTTAGAATCTGTTACAGAGGAGTGGCTGACTCCTGGTGATTGGAATACTCTAGTGAGAGCAGTTCTTAGTGATGGTGACTATCTTATTTGGAAATCAGAGTATTATGAGTATTGTAAAGAGACAGCTAGGAGAAACATTCAGGCAGGTAATGGTTGGTCCTTTGATCCCTTAGTAAGAGAAGGGCAATTTGCTTCTAGAGAGAACCAGATGCAATATGATCCAGGCTTATTCGCTCAAATTCAAAATGCAGCCATGAAGGCTTGGCACACCCTGGTGCATCTTTGACCACAGTCAGACAAGGGCCTGGTGAACAATTTTCTGATTTTGTTCATCGATTAATGACAACAACAGGGAAGATTTTTGGTAATGCAGAGGCAGGTGTAGATTATGAGAAACCACTTGCATACGAAAATACCAATTTTGCCTGCCAAGCGGCCATTAGCCCCTATAGGAAAAAGACAGACCTTACTGTGTATATCAGACTCTGTTCTGGCATACGGCCCTCCTACCAACAGGGCTTAGCTATTGCAGCTGCTATGCAAGGACACTCAGTAAGAGACTTTTTGGCAAGTAGAGACAAAAAGGCCTGTTTTAAATGTGGCAACCCTGGACACTTTACAAAATATTGCCAAGCAGAAAATGAGTTAACCCAGAGACAGCCTAGAAAACAGCCTGGGCTATGCCCATGTTGTAAACGTGGAAGGCATTGGGCTAGTGAATGTAGGTCCAAGACAGATGCACAAGGAAACACCCTTTCACATAATCAGAGAAATGGGAACAGGGGCCAGCTCCAGGCCCCAAACCAATTCACGCCAAAACAGGCATATGGGGCAGTCAGTTTCACACCAACAAACAACAACCCCTTTCAGAACTAAACCGAGCAACACCAGGAAGCACAGGACTGGACCTCAGTTCTGCCACCCACACAGTATTAACCCCATATATGGGACCTCAGGCCTTAACCACTGGAGTGTTTGGACCACTCTATCCAAATGTGTTTGGCCTGATAGTGAGAAGAAACAGTGCTACTATATGGGGACTACAATTTTTTCCTGGATTTATAGACAATGATTATGAAGGTGAGATTAAGGTAATGGCCAAGACAATACAGAATATAGTCACCATTCCTACAGGAAGGAAGATAGCTCAACTATTGTTACTTCCATTGATTCCTACTAATCACAAGTATAAGAGTCCTAAAAGAGGAGATCAAGGCTCTGGTTCCTCTGATGCATACTTTGGTTCCTCTGATTCTCAAATGGCAGATGCAACACGATGGCTGCCAGAGAGACTGATTAAACAAATAGACAACAATAACAAATCCAGGGAGGAGAAAACCCCCGAGAAGCATATTTTTTCTTTACAGGAAGCATGAAGATGCTTCATAATTGTCTTCAAACAGGAGCAGATCAACCAGCATATCAGACTTTGGAAGTTCTCAGTGCGTAAAAAGACATCACTACCCGCGCCTCCAGGTGGCTCTATTAGACTCTTGGTGCCATGATTTACGATTGAGTGGGGTACTTTGTTTAAACCCAAGAGAGAACCCATTACCATAGTTACTATAGTTGTTTTTTGGGGGTTGAGATTGATTGAGGCAGGGACAGGAATTTTCTTACATGTATTGTTAAGATCAAAGCTATGCTCAGTTCTGTACTTATATAGATTTAGATTTAGAAAACAGTGTTACAGAATAGAAGAGGCTTATACTTTTTACTCCTCCAACAGAGGGAGTTGTGTGCTACCCTTAAAAAGAGTGTTGCTCTGAGGCAGAATGGTTTACATCAACCATTCAGGCATTGTTAAGTCTCTTGTGTGTTGGGTACTGATGGCTTTCGCACAACAATAGATAGGCACTATTCAAATGAAACCCATACAGGTCCATTATTACAGGCAAGAAGTAGGGGACTAAAACCTCTGTCATCAAGACTGATGAGGATTATCCATAACTTATGCACTAAGCCGGATAGTCAATGATGGGTAAGAGAACACTTAAAGACCCTTGCCCCTAACTGGGAGGCCTCACCATCCTAAGACAGGAGCTCAACAATGGCTGTTGAGTATCCATAGATTGGAAAGGGAGGCTGGGGTCCTTTGTTCCAACCTAAGACAGGCACGGTTTCCATAAGTTTTCCCAGCCTTCCCTTTTGAAAATAAATTTAAAAAGGAGGACCTGTTGGGAGCCAACTCTTAGCCAAAAGCAGCTATCATCTTTACAGCCATCTCAAGCTATATACCCTGACAAGAGACTTGTATTCAACAGTCTGCAATAGTTGAGCACACTCTGATAAACATCTTGTTACAATGTTTAGTGCCCCCAGTTGCAAGGTGCACCTGGTATCCATGACTACAAGACACATGATGTACTGCCTTCAGTACAGCTTGTCCATGAGGGCTAGTCACGTGGTAAAGGGTATAAATACCCAGGATTTCCTTTCTATAGAAGAGACTATAAGAGAATACAGGAGAATAGAAGAGAATAGAGGAGACTAAAGGAGAATATAAGAGACTAGAAGAAAATAAAGAAGAGACTTGAAGAGACTCGACCAGACTCTCTCTTTTATCTATCTTTTGTGTCTCTCATCCCTCTTTCACCCTTCCTCTGTCCCACTATCTCTCTTGGTAGACCCTGACCTGCGGACCAGAGCAGCAGAACAGACCATTACAAAATATCAGAACCAGCCGTTACAAAAGAAATGGCCGTTACAAGTAATAATTTTGAAACTGTAGCTGAAAAGAACTCATCAAACAATACTAGCCATATTTTTATTATATTTTTTATATATTTTACATATTTTATATATTTTATTATATTTATTATATTTCTAGCCATATAGCTGCTCCTTTTAATATAAATCTAGCCATTATCTACTGATGTTAATATCATGAATTCCCTAACAGATATCGGGATATATGTCTCCCATATTTATTCGTATTTCTCCAGGTCTTATTTCAATTCTTGAGTCATTTTCTGCAAGGAACTCCATTTAAAATATTGCAGAATTTAGAAGAGCAATATTTAAATTAGTGCAATTTCTTGGCTGAATTCAGTTTCCACAGTTTCTAAACCTTTCTCAGATAGTTTCCTCTTCCTTCACTCATCTTCCAAACGTGTCCAACAGAAACTAACGGCACACTCCTTTATACATTCTATTCCTTTCTCTGTTTATCTACCACTAGTTCATCTACTGATACTGAGTCTGCAGTCAGAGGACTCCTCCCATGTCACAGGCTAGGACTGGATCTGCTGCTCATATGTGTAAGGATATGTTTCTTTATTATTCATTACAGATATTTGACCTATTTCTTATACATAAGAGCTTAAAAATGATTTTTTCTCCAGCTCTTCATCTTTATTAACCATTTGATGACCATCTCAATCAAAACTGTGTTTGTTCTCCTGTTCATTTTGGTTTATCTTCTGTTTACTACCCACCCTAGGTTTCTATACAAAGAAACTAAAATTATGAAGCATAGAAAATTTCTTGATTAGTAAGGCATAGAAGACATCCATGTTCTTCTAACCATTTTTTGTTCCAATGAATCCACACTCCTTGATTCTTCAGCCAAAGTTCCCCAAGTCCTGTATACACATACCTCCACTCTGTCCTGGGTTTAGGAAATCTTCAACTAGCTCTTACGCTAGAGCTTTCTGGCAGCAAAGTATCCAACAGCATTTCAAAGCGATTTGCAATGTGAAATACAGATCCTTCCAACCATTTGCCTCCAATCGTATTTAGATCTGTTCATCTTCTTAGACATACGTTAGTATGTAAATTAAACTGACCAATTCCTCATTTTTACATTTGGAGAAAAAAATATCTTATTTTGCTTTGCTTGGCTCCCTGCTTATAAAATTCTCTTCTCCAGCTGTGGTTGACCTCTATATTTCAGTACCTGTATACCTACAAATTGTAGTCAGCATGTTTTTCTATATCTTTTCCTTTCTTGATACTTTAAATTGAAACAATTTTTTTCCAATTAAAATATATATAGGAATTTTTTATTTCATGCTCTTTTATTGCTTGTATCTGTTAATTACACACAAGTACTATGTTCTATAAGGAGATTTATGTTATCATAAATGATCCAAATTAGTCATATATACAAATTTGTATTTTAAAAGTATTTTAAAGTATTTCCAACACTTTATCATTATGCACTATGTGAATATTTTCATGCATCCATGTGTGCTTTATAATATACATGCATATATATATATATATATATATATATATATATATTCAACAGGTAGACAGATATAGCCATATACATGATTTAATGCACAGATAGTGATGCTAGAATTTCCATATTCAAGATTTCTTAATCTTTAATAATATACTCAATAAATCAATAACTACATATTAAATTGTGGGCAAAAGAGTGTTTCATTTCTAATCAAAATGTAATGTGATTTCTATTAATTGACAAATCTCTAGTAATTTTTATCTTTTATTAAGGTAACAACTAATCTGATAAAGTTTATATCATGAGACTTTTAATCATATTGTTCATGCTCATTTTTTTAAAGAATGTTTGTGTTTAATGGCATGTAACAGGCAATGAGGAGAGATATATAAAGAGTTTGAGGCCCATTCATGGTGACCACATGATGACATGATCATGTCCTGAAAGGCTTCTTTGGGGATGATAGTTCAGCCTACAAATTTTGGGCAACATAAATATTCAGACCACAGCAATAAGATAAAATTTAATATCCAAATAACACTGTCCAAAGGAATTGTATACATGGCTGGATAGAGATGATAAGTAAGATAATAAGTAAGTTGAATACCCCAAGTTTAACCATGAGCTTTTCACAATCTTCATAAGCATACTAATTTATATTAACTCATCATCTAACAAAAGCAAATTGTTTTTCTCAAAAAAATATCTGACAATTACAGTTTGGTTTCAGGTCAGGTGTTGTTATTGTTGTTTTAGTTTATTTTTTAACAGCATACTGACAATAGTTAGTTCTGTCCATATAAGGTCATTGTGGGCCAGTCTGTCCTTGCACCTGAAGGAAAAGTGACTTTTCTTCACTCAGCACCCATCAACAGCTAGTTGCTTCTCATCTAGGGATGGATAGGTATTAGGAGCTCCTCTGTCCTCTGTGTGAAACTTTTAAACGGTCTGACCTTGTTGAGATTACTGGGAAGGTCACTACAATTGTTTTGAGTTGAGATATTGGGGTATACAACAGCTACATTATGTCAAGAGGTCAGGATTTCATAACACACTTCTTTATGTAATGGCTTTTACATTCTTTTAGCTTCCTTTTCTGTCCTCAATTCATGCCCCTCAATCTTGAGCATGATAACTGCTTTGATTCATCTGTAGCTGAGTACTCATGGTGACTTATTCTCAGAGATTAACAGTTACAATTATCTCCATTAAATATATTCTTTCCAATAAGACATTTTTCTGATCAAAGTTAAGAGGAAAACAAATCTTTCAATTCCAGGTATTAGTCATTTTGCGAAACAATTTGTTTATCTACTTATAAGAATATATACTAGACTGAGAAACAGAACATGTTGACAGGAATAAATTTTCACTTATATAGTCAGAAAAGTTACTTAAATGGAGGAAATATAGACAATAATATATGGCAGATTCTCATTATTTTACTCCATTGAAATTAAATTTCCTTAGTAGTATTTGTCTTGGCATGCATGTGTACATACATACAAACATATATGCACATACTTATATGGTCTTGCTTATTGGAAACAGACTATGTGTACTTTTAATTTTTTTCCTTTCTCATTTTTCTGTTTGTCATTTTCTGTCTCTTTCTCCTTCCTTTCTACTTTTGACATCTTTCTCATATTCCCTTCTTCTGTCTAATCCTTGGGGTGAATCATTTGTATTTTCTCTAAATTGTTTCCCCTCAATTATCTATACAAGTCTTTGATCTCTGATCAGTAAAATCAATTAATTTCTTTTAAAAAGATACAATCACAGACACAGCACATTTGACACCAACTTAAAGCTACAGAAATCTGTTGCTGACCGTTAACAGGAATTCTCTGATTATAGTAAATAATGAAAGAAGAAGAAATAGCAAGAAGACTTCATGAGAATACCTACACAAATCAAACTTCCTATGAAATTAGTTATGAAAGGTGGGTAAATTTATCAAAACGTTACATAAAGAAGATAAACTGATTTAAATTTTCACAAAATGAACAGAAAGCAAGAGCTATAAACAAGAACTATTTATCCATTTGTTTCAGTACTTGAATTGAGAGGGGGAAGTCTAATGCTCACTAATGTCTTGAGAAAATCCCGGACAGAAAGTGGACTGACCCTCAGATGACACCCAATATGAAGTGCTGTATACAGCAACAGCAGCAGCGTAAGAGAAATGAGCACAGAGAAGGTCTTCTAATGAATAAAATATGAAGACTGCAATTACATGAACCAGAAAGAAGCATAATGACAGCAATAAAAACACAATTTCATGCCTCTGTCTCCTATTTCCCTTGTCTGAATCTGAATATAATTTACTAACCACTCTCCTGTTTATGATTATGTACAAAACAAAAAAAAAAAGCAAGATTGTGAATTTCCTGCCCTCAAGAAATTTCTGTTCATGATAGCACACAGAGGTCATTTAATTGTTCCAAAAGACAATTCACAGTCAGAAAGCCGTAATTTGGATTCCTTAGTGTGACATACCAATTATACATGATGTTAAGTGCTAAAAACTTAAGTGAGTAACCACAAGATGTGATCATTTTTATATATAGATGCAATGTAGTTTTTAAAATACAACAGTGAAAACATAAACTGTTTTTTACTGGATACTCACAATACACTTATTACAGTTTTTTCCTACAATATAACATAGAGAGCAGGGGTTATGAGCTACTTAAATGGCTCACTGAGTAAAGCCACCAGTCAAAGAGTTTAATAATCTTAGTTTAATCCCTGGAATTCCCATTGAGGAAGGAGAAAATCAACTCTAACTAGTTGTTCTCGTACATCCACACATGTGTTATGACACAATAACATTTTAAAGTGGAGTCATAAGATATTGACAGTAATCTACATAATGATGGAGATGTTTAGTTATCATGATAATTATATGATCAGCATATATTATTAATGCTTTCGTGACTGAATGAATTATGTGTGTGGATATATAATGTAACACAATGGAGAATACTGTTTTTATTTTAAAAAGCTACTGAAATAACATTAACTAAAAATGATAAAACCAGCATAATTTTTTTTCACGGCTGAATGATTTGCCATTTAAGGCAGGATTACTCAGACATTTACAACTCCAGTGCTCAGGGGGAGGCATATGATGTTAAATTGCACAACCTGAGCTTTTTTCTTCAGTAGGGACACTGTTGCTGTCACAAGAAACAGAAAAGTGACTTGAACAGAGTGTGACATACAGCACTATCACTTGGCTCCAAACCGAGAAATCTTCTTCTATACAAAGTAGCAATAAAAGAAACAGCTTTTCAAGACCTCTGTGAAAAGCAGTGGCTCAATTGAGGGTTCCAGGTTCTTTCAGTTAACAGAGAAACTAATAGACTCTTGGCTTCTCTTGGAAGTCTGCAATCAAATTAGGTGAAAGAAGAAAAGCCAGAACAAACAAAACAGGACCTGAATGATAACATGTTTGAAGAGAAGTGTCAATGTTGGATCTGGGATCTGAGATGTGGGGCTCCATTCTGGCTACATGGAGAATTACTCAAAGCAGACATGTTACTATCATACCTCTGGTTACTCTAGACCTGTAAAAATGACAGTCATGATCCAAAAATATCACAAAGTGATTGCTACTAGAAAAAGTTAAATCTTTAATTTTGTGCACCAAAAAGTGTGAAAACTTCATATATTTTCATATACCAGCAATTGCAACTCTGTCCAGTTTCAAAGCACTAAAAATTCTCAAAGTGAAATTTGTCTTTAACTACGTTTATATACATAGCTAAGTTTCTCCAGTCAATGGCTTTCATAACCTAGTTTGACAATCCACTCACTACCTGTGTTTTGTGTGTGTGGTTCTGTTATTTGCTTGCTTAATTTACAACAATGTCTCTTTCACATTGAAATCCTAACTGGCCTTTTAGTAGCTATGTAGTTCAGACTGACCTCATACTCACATAGGTCTGCCTGTCCCTGCCATCCATGTATTAAAGTCATGCACAATCATGAAGCAGAATATTTGTGTGGTGTTTTATAAAGATAGTAAGTGTGAAATTTGATCCTGACAATAGAAGACAGTAACATTAAATTCACCCAGATCTCATAAACCATTTCCAACTGAACTATACATATTCCTTGGTTTAAATTAAGTATTTCATAAATACATTCCCACATTAGAGGTTTCCAATAAGCCAGGCATGTGTCCTTGCTGATTTCTAAGAGGGTCCTGAATTTCATCACAGTTTTCTAATTAGGAGATAAAATTTGAGTCTTTTCTTTCTGGCAGCAGCTACAATGAAAGATTAGGACGAAAATGACAATTCATAACATTTTAGGAAGTATTCTAGAAGGCCCTGAAGGGTCTGGTATTGAATACTACAGACCTGGGATTACAGGAGAGAACCATGTGGGATATAACAGGAAATAAAAATGTTCTCTTTATGTGCATGAAGGGTAACAACAACAACAATTAAAAAAAAACAAAAGAACAACAGCAACAAAAATAAAAACTGAGCATGGCTTTCTGTGACATTAAGGTATTTAAGGATACTTTGATTTGGTATCAAATAACATAAAATGGTTTAAACTACACTGTGAGTTATAATTTTTCATTCAGTTGATTTATAGATTTAATCGTAAAGAATGAATCAGCTCAACTCTTGTGAAGTTAGCATGTTTCAGGGCAGGACTCTTGAGAAAAAGAGAAGGGATTAAGAATCACATTAAAGCTTGTAATTCTGTATTCCCATGAAGCAGAAATTATTCCAACACTGTTTCTCTCAAAGCTTACTTTAATGAACTAAGTAATAAACAATTTAGCCTCAAGAGTTCCTTGAACAAACTGTACATGTGGTTCCATAACATAAGAACATTTTAATTTCCTTGAAAGAGAGAACAAAAATTGTGCTCACAATTTTTGACTTGAGATAAATTTCGATTAGAATATGCTCCACAAGTCTGAAATAATTTATGATTAAGTCATTTACCCAGTAATCAAAAGTCTCTCAGTATTACACCAATACAATAACTAGATAAGGATGAAACACATCTAGATTAAATTTTGATGCAATAATCATTAAGAAATTCTTTAAAAATACTAAAAAATACAAAACTATATTAGACAAAAATTGAAAAAAATCACATAGCTTGATCAAACGTGATTTATCTCTGGAATATAAGGATGGGTCAACATAGAAGTTAATATGTAATATGCCACAGAAACAAAATAATATATAGAAATCACATCACCTTTTTAATGGATGCCAAAAATGCCCCTTAAGAAAATGTAACATTTTTTTGTTGCAAATTCAAAATTATATATGAAATGGAAGCACCTCAACACTTGAAGTTCAGATGCAATGAAGCTGCATCTAGCATATTCAACAGCAACAGGTTTTCATCTAAGATAAAGAACAGAACAAATATGTCAACACTGGAAATCAGTACCAATGTAGTATTAGAAGAACTAATGAAAACAGTTCACAAAAATAATGATAAAAATAAATCATGGTCCCAATCTTGGGGGGTGGGCTGCAAGCCTGGGTCGGCCCAACCCCAGTGCCATACAGGTCTGAGCAGGCAGACCGCACCAGAGATAAAATTTGGGTGATGTCATATAGCACGGGCAGGGCATAGTTCTCCTGAGATGACCTCAGTCACCCAGAAGCACTCCGTACCACTAAGATGAGCAAAAAAGTGCAGAGAAACAGAGAAGGAAGAGAGAGAGAAGCAGAAGGATGTGTGCACAATGAAGTCAGGTGTTTAATAATTGAAGATAGTTAGGAACAGACTAATGTGAGTATCTGGTGATGCTACCTAAAGGCATGGAGAAGTCCTTGTCTATGCTGCCACCCAGGGCAATTTCTGGATCTGTGTCACTGCAGTAGCAGGACTTTGTTAGCACTAAAAGTTAGGCAGACATGCCTTGTCTGGGCTGCTGCCTATGGTAATGTTGATGTTTGAGGGCTATGTAGAACTGATCCTAGGGCATTATGTGAGAATTGACCTGAAAATGTCAGAGCAGGATGGTTAGTCTTGTCCCTCATCAGCTGCAGTTCTCATGAAACCGCCCCCTCCTTGCCCCAGAAGCACAGTACAGCTGGTTCTAGTTTGGGGCTTTGAAGGTGAGGCAGCTTTGAGATTGAGAGTTAGAGAGCTGTCCCAGTCCTTGCCCCTTGCAGCATTAGGTGAGCTAGCCAGCACAGTGCTAGAGATCTCACCCTGGTTATGTGAAGGCAGGAGAGCTGAAAGGCTGATCAGCTCATATACCACCAAGGCCCAAGGCAGGGCTCTAAGTTAGCCCACTCCAATGTCATCTACACTATAGATGAACTACTGGAGTCCATGAAAGGGCTGGTCCTACAGAGCCAAAACTCCAAGATCTCCATGACAGACAGAAGCAACAAGATATCAGCGAGGAGTCCCAAATAGGATCCAGTATTGATACTGTAGCAGAATCCATAGGTCCTGAGCCAGACTTGACTCAATTCAATGACCATTCACAAGTAAAGAAGTGTTCACAAAAGATTATACTGTAGAACACAATGTAACACATTTACAGCTGCTACAACAGGATTTCTTTTCTTCTGCTGAGGGGGAGTTTGCAAGGGTAGAGGAGTTTGTCTGAAGAGAGAGGGAGAAGAGTGTGATTGGGGTTCATGAGGAGAAATTCACAAAGAATCAATAAGTTAAAATTTAGAAAATATTAAGGTTTCTCAGGACTTAAAAAACCACTTATCTGTAAATGAAGTGAAAAACCAAATCCAGATGTTATAAACCAAATTACTCTAACAGAATAAAATACACAGGAAGAAAATACTCAAAACCAGAAAATGTTATACTTGAAAAACTACAAAACACTGACTAGTGAAATTGAGATAGATAAAAGTAAAATAAAATATATCTTATATTTATAGATTAGACTATTTCACATTTCTAATATGCTCATACCACTCTAATAATTATGCAGATCTAATACAATCACTGAAGAAATTCCAATGTTATTGTTTAACATAAATAGAAAAGCAGTTCTACAACTACACTTTTTATACACATACACATATACACACAAAAGTGTATATGGAAATATACACTTTATAATAAAGTGTGTGGGGAAAACAAGATATCAAGAAGAACCTTATCTCACACCAAATATAAAAAATTAAAAAGGAAGATTTATAACAGTTAAAATTTCAAAACACATGCAGAGCTCAAATAACTCAATGTCTCAAAGCAAAGAGGTCATTCGATCAAGAAGTAAAGACCTGAATAAATATTTCCTACGGCAAGTGGACGACTCGCTGTAAAGATGAGTGGCTTCAAGCTACTGCTATTGTAACTTCTCTGCTATAATAGATTTGAATATGCAATTATAAGCAAACAAAAATTTTCCCCTAACTTTCTTTGGGGCAGAGTACTTTACTGCAGCATGAGGAATGAAACTGGAGCATACATCCTCAGACAATAATCTTGTTATTAGGATGTGTGGCTTAAGAGGTTTGGGGAGGAACTCCAACACATGCCTCCATAGCCATAATATCAACAACAACAGAAACAACAGAAAAGCCACTAATATTTACAGCTCTTTTCAATCATCTACTCTGTCCTCTTATGCTTCTAGACTGATGAAACAGAAGCATTTACATAGTACACAGCTTCCATCCTGCACTTCTACAACTTCAAGCGGGATATTCCTTTCAGATCTGTCAGCAAAGCCAACATAGAGTAAAAGTTAAATAATGTTGACAGGAACTGGAAAAAAAATTGTGGTTACTAATTTTTCTGCTCTTGAAAAGGGCTCAAGTTTGGACCCTAGCAACTGTAACTCTTGGCCAAGAGGATATGACATCATCGCCTGGCCTTCATGGAACCATACAAACATGTACATACACACACAAAAGAAAATCACACAGGTAACACACACATGCACACACATACACACATACACACACACATACACACATAGGCACACAAACACACATATGCATACAAAAAAAACAAAATAAAAAGAACAGCAACAAAATATCTTCTAATCAAACACAATGAAGTCAAAGGAAGACAATAGGGTCTACTTGTAATTAAGCTCAATTCCATATGTAAGTTTCTGGTAATTTTTTTTCCTTTTTCTGACAGGCTTAAATATAAGTAATATGATAACTTGAGACAGTAATGAAATAGGCACATGGTATTTATTTGCATTCCACATACACTTCATGAATATGACCTGATGTCAATTTTATGTAATACTGTCAGTTTCACTAACATTTTTGCTACAGATTATGACATTAGGTATAGAATTTTCTAGTTGTCATAACATGTTTCAGATTTTGAAGATTACAGCTTTCAGACCTCTTCACTAAGGTAATTCATCTCATCTGGCAAAGATATACAACTTGAGGCTGTCTTGTCACTTGTCAGTGTTTTTCTGGTTAGAACATTCCTTTTCCATGACAGGGAATTTAGTGAGTCTATTCAGGAAAATCCTCAGTTTAACTTAGTCCATCTC
This sequence comes from Grammomys surdaster, assembly GCF_004785775.1. Taxonomy (NCBI): domain Eukaryota; kingdom Metazoa; phylum Chordata; class Mammalia; order Rodentia; family Muridae; genus Grammomys; species Grammomys surdaster. Next base: position 4,754,810 of record NW_021620790.1, on the reverse strand, counting down.
ATTCTCTTTAGTCTGTGGTTCGATGTCACCTTGATGTCACCATGGTCTGAGAATGTTGTATATCTGGTTCCTATGGATACAACACTGATGTCTATAATATCCCAGGAGAAACCATTTAGCATACATAACCATAATACAATTTTAGGAGCAGCAGCATATTTAATAAAATAACTAAGTACTGAAGTATTCAATTATATTTCTAGATTGTGCTAATTAATATGTGAAAACTCACTTTGCTTCCTGGTGTGGATGCAATGTGACCAGTTGTCTTATAATACTACTGCCATGCCTTCGCCTCCATGACACATTATAGTCTCCAATAGTCAAAAACAAGCCCATTTATGACAAGCAGAGTTAAATGTGGAGTGTGGAACTGTAGAAATCCTGGGGTGTTTGTCCACACTCCCCAGAACCCAGAGACCTAACACGTGGTCTCCATGTAACATGCAGTGGGTCACGTATGGCATAGGTAGAGGGCAGGGAAACAGGTCTCTGCCTCAAAATTTACATATTACCTAAGGCCCTAGCCCCGCCCCTCTCCCACTTCAAATATAGGGAAGCCCTTCCTGGCATTTTGTGGGAGAGCATCACTATTCAGATACAACCATCAACATGATCAATAAAACTTCCATATCTTTGATTCCACATGTCTCCTGGGACTCTGGACTCTCTTTGTGTAAATGGGAAACTCACCTGGGTAAAGTCCTTCTTGTACTCACTGCTCCAGCGGGCCCTCTCTGCACTCCCTGTTCCAGCAGCCCTAGGGACTCATCCCCCTGCAGCAGCGGTCTGTGCACCTGGACCCTCACTGGCTGTCCAGTCCCTGCTCTGGGCACTCCCTCCTCCCCTGCGCCACTGCTCCTGGACCCTGCGCCCACCTGCAGCTTGCAGACAGCCCAAGCCCCACAGTGTGGGTGGGATCGAACCATCAACAGAGAGTGTAGCCAAGTCCTGAGTCCCACCAACGGAGCTGCGGTTCCTGGGACAGTGATCCCGCCCACGCCCTGCGCAAGTTTTGAACCACAATGAAGTTGACAAAATCTAGAATAACCTGGGAGACTGGCCTCCAGGAATGTCTATAGGACATTCTCTTGACTTTGCTAACTGAAGGGTAAATATCTGACTACTTTGGATGACACCATGCCCTGCTGGGATCCTGGCTTGTTTCTACCAGTGGAGAAAGGAACTGAGCAGTGACATGCACTCACCCATCTTTATTTCTTGACCATGGATGTAATGAACAGCTCCTTCAAGCTCCTTTTCTTGACTTTTCTCCCAAGACAGACTGTAATCTTGAAGTTATTCACACAATGATCTATTCTCCCTAGTTGCTTTTGTTGGTGTATTTTATCACAGAACCAGAAAGAACAAGTAAGACACCTTTCCTTAAGTAACTTTATGAAGCATTTTGTCACAGCAACAAGAAATGTATCTGACACAAGTTTGCTCATTTATTTTCCATAACATATGCAATATTATCTTGTTGTTCTGACTTGATAACTTATATTTTGACACATTCTGACATAATCTCACAGTACAGAAAAAGAAGTGAGAGAGAAATAAGGCAAGTAATGACCATATTGTTTGATTCATTAATTGATATATGGTTAGTGTAAATGTTATTTGAATGATGTTCACGTAGTTTGCTTCATGACTTTCTAAAATTGAAAAGTCAATTTCTCCATAATTATCAATTAGAAACACCTCATGGTATATTTCTGGAATAATGGTATAATTAGTTTCACAATTCTTTCTTCAAACACACGTACATGTTATCTTTGTTTAATGATGTTTGTGAAAACCATGAAAAAGAGAAAAATTGTAAAACCACTTCAACAATAACACTTTCTGAAGCTGATTTATCTGCCCAGGTAAAAGAAGAACTTTAGACACTGAGAAGAAGCACTTGAACTTGCAATTCAGACAAAGTTCTGGTTCTTTATTTATCTCTGGAGATCAATTTATTTTATGGTAATATTTAGAGAATTAATCCCAGCAGAGAATTAATTTCTGCATGTTGTTATCTTAATAATATATGAAAAAGTAGAATAATCAACTGCTATAAATCTATGCCTTCTGGGTTTTGTGTCATAACAGGAAAATAAAACATTTGTCATACTCAGCTGGATTAAGGGAGCTAGGTTTCAAAATTCATGTCTATTCCTCCTGAGGTTGTGACAAGTCTTTCACAAACCTGAAAGAAAGCTTCAAAACAATCTAAATCTGAGATGAATTATATAAACTTCCTTCTGTCAGCACAAGCATGAAAGTATGTCAACTTCTGACTTGGCTGATGCTGTAGGACATGGGACCTGCCAAGTGACATTTACAAAAGAAAATATCCCAGGAAAATTCGATTCTTTCAATGTAAAATTAAAAGAAGGGAGGGATGAAAGAAGGAAAGAAGAGTAAGGAAGCTAGCCCTTCACATGGATATGTACGAGCAAAAAGAATTTAAAAGCTTTTTTCCACCTTTAAACCAACTGCACAAATGTTTATCCTAAGAGAACAGCTGGTATATTTAACATTATAATGTAAACACCTTTTCATGTTCATGGGTTGAAAGAAGCATATCAAATGTTCATGTTTCAAAAGTTTAGATAGGTTTAAAATATTTTTTTTCTGTTAGCTGAGAAATTAATTCTCAAATCCTTAAGTACAGAAGGCAAATCAATCCTATCCCCATTCCATCAGGTGCATGATGCTTTCCCACATCTGTAAATCCTCAGATCCTCATGCTTTTCCCCATCTGTGCCAAGCACCTTAAATTTAAGTGTACCCTTGCTATTAGCTGCTTTTACATAAGGGGGAATTTTGTTTGAATTCTCTCCTCTCCTCTCCTCTCCTCTCCTCTCCTCTCCTCTCCTCTCCTCTCCTCTCCTCTCCTCTCCTCTCCTCTCGTCTCCTCCTCTCCTCTCCTCCTCCTCCTCCTCCTCCTCCTCCTCCTCCTCCTCCTCCTCCTTCTTCCTCTCTCTCTCTCTCTCTCTCTCTCTCTCTCTCTCTCTCTCGCTGTGCAAAATTAATACGGGGCAGACATTGCTTGTCAGGCAAGTTTCCAGTTCTTCTGAAGTTCCTCTGAGAGGTATTATTGGAGTAAATAAAGCAGGTGAATACAGCTGTCATTGTATTTGGTATACAGTATGGTAGTATGTGCCATTCATACTGTATTTGTATTAAATAATATACAATTCAAGGAAAATATAGTATGACACAAAAAGACACCATTTGTTACTCACAAAGTTTTAAAAATACTAGAGTGGCATCACTGCTCCCAAAGCAATTAATTCTACTAGTTGAAAACACAGCAAGTAAAAAACATATGGTGGGGAATACTTCTTGTTAATTTCCAGGATAAGGAATCACCTACCAAGCCTTCAGATACACCTGGAAGGATTTGCTCTAATTAAGTTAATGAAAGTGAAAAGATGTATTCTAAAGAAAGGTGTGACAAAGTCCTGGCCTTAGGTCTTGAAAAGTATGAAAGGACAAAGCTGACTGAGTTTAGGCATTCATCTTTCTTTGCTCCCTGACTGTGTAAATATGTGACCAGTTGCCTGGATGTCCTTCCTGACATGGTAGACCATATCTTCAAATTTTGATACAAAATTAACTTTCTCCCCCTGTTAAATTTGATCCTTAACTGATATTTTGTCACAGCGGTGAGGAAAATTCTCAATACAGGTAATATTCAAGCCTGGGGTTACCTGGGAATTCTCTTACTAGCAACAGGAGATTCTGATGATGTGCATACAGCTCTATGGTAGAAGCCTTTTAAAGATTTCACAAGGTACACATGATGCCTGGAGCTATATGTTACAACAGTTCATAGAAAGCACAATGTCCAGGGTATGAGTTACAAACCCTTAATCCTGAGAAAAGGGGATGTTAATAAATTTCTTACTAATTAGAATATTGTCAATTTTTATTTCCAAATGATTTGCTGAATAGAAGTGCTGCAACTAAACATCATTCTCATGAATCCCTCAAATACAGCTATTTAAAGGAAATGAGGACCCATCTCAAGAAAATTTGGTTCTGAGGTTTCTATTAGCTCTGAAGAATCAGAGTTTCAATGGGTTTTGTGCAAAAAAAAATGTATAAAGATATGGAAAGAGAAAACTGGTGCTAGAAATATTCATTCAGATGGAAGGTAGAATAAAACTAATATCAGTAGAAGCTTGTGGGACATCCAGTGGGTAGGAGCACTTACAACACAAGAATTAGAACTTGAATTCAAAGCTCAGAATGGGGGAGTGGATTGTACCACTAGTCAGAAAACCTGGTAAGGTCAACCATATTCAGGAAAAGGAATTCATAATTGAGAACTGTATGTTTAAATCTACTCCTGACCAGGTTCCTTTCCTGAAACATTTGACCACAACATCCCATTGAGAGAAGACTGTGACAATCAAGTGTATAGGGACAACACCTCAAGTCCTTTCACATGCAGATGAGGCATCCCTAACATCTCAGAACAAGTCAACAAAAACCATCTCCCTCTAGATCCCAAACCACTCACAAATGTTGATAATGTCCCATCCACAAAGAATAAAGTGCATGAGTTACTTCATAAAAATCTTACAGAGAGGTTCTCTAATACTGCAAGGAAGAGTTTTCTCTCCTGAAGCTTTCATCATTGAACTTCTTTGATCTGGCCCAACCAGCTTGGTGTGTGAACCAGACTGCAGCCAGCTACTGTTTGGCAGCTTTGGCCTTGCCCACTGGCTGCCAGCTGCATCTTACAGCCTGCCATTGTCTCAACTACTGATCTTCACAGATACGTGTGGACAGTGCCCATTACACAGAATGGCACTCCAAAACAGAAGTAAAATGTTACCTGGGTATGGTGACAAACACGCTTGTGAAATACCAACTCTTCCCAGTTAGTAAAATAGCATAAGTATCTACCAATAACTCCAGTGCCATGGAGGGTGAGAAAGGAGGATCCTTGGTGTTTATTGGACAGCAGCCTAGCTATAGGTGTAAAGAATGAAAGAATGAGTCTGTCTCAAGAGGAAAAGATGGAAGATGATAAGTAAAGACACTAGATACTCTCCTCTGCTTCCCCTCCCCATTTAAACACACAGAGAATGCACAACAATCATAACACCATGAATCCTGCAAAGGATATAGCATAAGGTAATCCCTTGTACATTGTGTGGAGATACAGATTGCTACTGACATTACAGGAAACAATAGATGTCACTAAATAAATCAAGCAGGGCACTAATTGATGATCCAATAATTCCACTTCTGGGTATATTAATTATAGTGGCTAATTGTGACTGTCAACTTGACAGGATCTGAAATCAATTAAAATGGAATCCACTAGACAATCCTCTAAAAGACCTTCTTGTCAGATTATTTGAAGCAGGAAAACCAATGCAAAGTATGAGTAATACCTTCTGTAGGCAGCACAGATAAAAGAAAAGAGAAGGAAATTGTCTTTTTACATGCTTGCTCTCATTCTCACTGGCAAGTTCATCTATCTCATTGCTGCAGGACTCCTTCATTTATATTAGGACCTAATTCTCCAGGATTATAATGTAGACTGCAGATTAACTTTTCTAAGAGTACTCTAGGCTTTTGATGCCAAATTGGGAATTCTGAGACCTCCTGCTTTGTAGGCTGGAAAATTATTGGATTCTTGGCCTCTCCAGTGTGAGGCAGCCATTGTTGGACTACCCAAATCATATTGTGTAATCCAATCTAATAAATTTCCATGTGTCATCCATCATCTCTCTTTCAATAATATACAATACAAAGATGCATTTTCTTTCACTCTCAAGGAACAGCTTCCAGAAGATGTTATTGCCTTGTAACCTCTCTTACTTTTTGTAGACAATCTAGTCATCTGTCCAACCCCAAGACAACATTTAATTATAGCTTTACCATTTTGGCTAGAGTCTATTTGCTTTAATGACTTCCAGATGGCCAACAACAAAGTGGGTGAAACTCCCTGTTTTACTTATATAAGTCAGAAAATATCTGTTCAGAAATTGAACAATTTCCTCTCTCTCTCTTTCTCCTTTGTGTTTCTCTCTCTCTCTCTCTCTCTCTCTCTCTCTCTCTCTCTCTCTCTCTCTCTCTATCTCTGCTGTTTCTATATCTTCCTTTACTCAGGGATATATCATGGCTATTTGTAAGAAGATTCTAGTAACTCTCTTAATCAAATTTTTCTTCTGGGGAAAGAGATAATTTGTCTAATTATCTCTCTGTAGAATCTACAACTTCTTCATAATAATAGCAGCATCCTCATTAAGATGTGTGTACTCCAATGTTCATAATAAACAAAAAAATACAAAATGGGCATATGTGTTCATGAATTAAATAACTATGCTGTGTTTGTGTGTTATTCAATTGTAAAAAAGGATATCTCTCTATTGCTCATAACTTATGGGAATTTGAAGGATAATTTTGTAAACTAAATGAGCAAGACACACACAAATATCACATGATTTTATTTATGCTTAATCATTCAAATGAATGAATGAATGAATGTACATATAATGATATAGAAAAAATCACTTTAAATGTGTCTGGCATATAACAAAGATATACAAGTCATTATAATCTACAAATAATACAGCAAGGAGAAGATGGGGGAGGGACTGAGAGAAAAGAAAGAAGGAGAAACTGCAGTCAGGATGTAATATATGAAAGAAAAAGAATTAATGGGCTGGAGAGATGGCTCAGCAGTTAAGAGCACCAACTGATCTTTCAGAGGTCCTGAGTTCAATTCCCAGCAACCGCATGATGGCCCACAGCCATCTGTAATGGGTTCTGGTGCCCTCTTCTGGAGTGTCTGAAGAGCGCAATGGTGGTGTACTCATATGCATAAAAATAAAAAAAATAGATTTTAAAAAAAGAATTAATAAAAGAAATAAAAAAATACCAAAACAAATAATACAATAGGAATGTAGGAAAATGAAAGTTGTGAATGAATTAGCTTTCTTGTAGCTATAAGCTCAAAATTGTTTGAAAGAATAACCTACGGACATATTGACATAAATCTTAACATGAACTAACTTCATTCAGTATAAAGAAAAGGAAAAAATACACATACATACACACAAATGTATATTCTTTATTATCACCTGCAAATTACATACTTTCTATCAGTAAATTTATAAGAAAAGTATTTGCATGTACATACATGTTCATGACACAGAGAGAGAGAGAGAGAGAGACAGAGACAGAGACAGAAACAGAGAGATACAGAGAGAGACAAGGAGAGAGACAGAGAGAAAGAGAGCTTGCACAAAAATAAGAAAAAGGTATTAAAAATGCTCCTTTTGTAGCTTCAGACATGAGTAAATGGTGGCCATGGGAAGAAATTTTATACTTTGTTGGTTTTCAAAGCTCACATTCTTGCTGTCATGTCAAAACACCTCATTGCCATGAATAAAAATGTATGTATAAATAATTTCATAATTCACAAGATTCATGGGTCATGGAAATAATCTATCTGGTTCAAAACAGCAGCCAGATGCCCCTTTGAGGGATGTCCAGAAAGGGCTGAGAATAAGTGAAAGAGGCTAAATACAGAAATATTCCATCCATCACCTGACAAATTCTTCTGAGACAACCAGATCTCTGCTCTGGCTTCCAAGCAGTTCATTCTCAGATTCTCCTTGGAAACAAAAGGAAATGGTGCATAAAGTGACTCTTAACACACCATAATACACCACATTACAGCATCAAAACATAGATTTGCTCTTGATTTTTGTATGTATCAACCCTCACACATTAATTCTTAGCAACACTCATATAGGCAATCCTTAACTTTAGATGAATCCTTTCCAAGAGCAATCTTGATTGTTGACCTAATATTATTTGTAATCACTATGAATGGCATTGCTGTGTCAGTGAGGGGATTTTTGCATTAGGTAAATTGAGTGGAAGATGTACAATGCATGAATGTGGGAAGTACCATCTCATGGTGTGGAGTGCTAGAATTAATAAAAATGAGAAAGCAAGCTGAGCACCTTCCATTCCTCTGCTTCTTGACAATGGATGTAATGTAATCTGCTGCCTTATGCTCTGAGTTCCATGTCTTTCCTGTCATGGTAGATTCTTAAATCAATCAGTTAAATTAACCCATTTGTTGAGTTGCTTTGCCTTGTATATTGTCACAGCAGTGAGGAAAATGATTAAGATGATAATCATATGAAACCAATGTAAATAGAAACCATACTTACTGTTGGTATAAGGCCTGAACCCAGTGACATCACATCTAAGTGACCCCACATCGTTGCCAAGGCAACCACCATACACTCCCAAAGTCCATCTGGCTACCTCATCTTTACCTGGGACAAGCTACCTCACGACCCATATAATATTGGTAGAGCTTCTTGACCTTGCTCTCTTTCTCTGCCAGCTTTCTCTATCTTTCTTCCCTCACCTTTACTCTTTGCCCTGAATAACCCTCCCCACACCTTGGAACCATTTGGTCTGGTGTTGTCTGTTCTAAGCTGCACGCCAAAGTCTAACACTTACATTTTTAAGTTTGATATTTTCTTCTTAAGTTTCCAACACTTAAATGTGAGACTCTGTAATGGTTCCAGACAATAGAGTTATAGGCACCTTCAGCCTTGGAGCAAGAGTCAGATTGTTACAGTGTGGATAAGCCTGGATATGTGGAAGGTGATACGGAGCCAATTCATATTTTAATTTAGGAGAAGCTAGTGTGGAAGTCTTCTCCAACAATTCAAAAATGTCCGTTGCTTACATCTAATTCATCTGACCTATGAGAACTTTCTTTCCTAGTTCTCTGTGAATCAGTAAAACCTGAGAGAAGGTGTCCTACTGTTCTTGTTCTGATTTAGGGGATTCCTCACTGAATCTATTTAAGATACTTAGTGTCTTAAAAAAGAATCTAAAAATGAAAGGAAGGATTAGTTGTTAAAGTCTGCTGGGAAAGCTGAGTTTGGTCCCCAAAAACCATGTGAAATCTTGAGTCTGTGATCTCAGAGATCAGGACTGAAAATTGGATGTATCCCCAGAAATTGCTGGAAAGTTCAACTTCACTGTTGGATTCAAGTTTGAGTGAAAACGCTATGTCTCAGAAAGAACGGTGTAATGTGAAAAAGGATGAAACCAACATCCTTCTATCATCCACTTCTGCTTCCTCACACATAAAATATTACAACTGGACTTAGAGTTTCCCTCCTTTTTGATATTAAGGTTTTTTACAGCTAACTTTTCATTGTGAATTATTCATAATGTGTTTTAGATTAATATAAGATAACTGACCTTATCAACAGGAGGTACCCATGATCTTTCCTTGCTGTAATTAACTTTGATATGCTCCATTGTTTAACAGTAATGGATTTTACTAGCTGGAAAATATCAAACTTGAAAATCTAAGTATGGTTTCTACTTACTCAGCATTGGTTTCACATGATTATCATCTTAATCATTTTCTTTACTGCTGTGACAATATAAAATACATGCTTGCTTAATAGGCCAATGCTATTCTATATTCTTCATTTTTCTTTCTAGATTCCCTTTTAAGTATGGCTCTTACTGTCTTACAGCTCTTCCTAGACAAACATGGGACTTTCCTCCTACACAGAGGCCTTCCTTCTTGTTGGGCCACTTGTTTTTTCACTTCAGTGTCCCAAAGTTTCAGCTACTTGTTTTGATTCAAGTTGTTGTACTTCCTTCTTAAAAACTAATGAAAAGTCAATTTTTCCTGAAATTTAGCCTCTTCATCTTACTTCCTGAGAATGTTGGACATGGGAATCTTGAATCAAATTGAGTCCCTGGAATTCTATCTATCTCCTTTCCTAGTCTGTTTCCTGATTGTGGATGCCCAAATAAGGATTCCAGGAAACAACCTATACCATAACACTTGTCTGCCAAAAGTCTTGGGGATTCCCAAACCTCCTTAGAATTATGTTTGCTAACAAAAAAATAATAATAATCATTTCAGTAGTGCCAAAATCTCATTGTCAGAGGCCCAGGAACTGTTACATTTCAGTGAACTACAAAGTCAGGCATGGCAAATCACCACCACAGTCCCAGCTCCTAGGCAGACTCAACCAAGATGATTAGTTGAGACCAGGCTCTCAGTATCAGATTAGGAATTATAGTGAGCTTATGTTTCAAAAATATCAATTAAATAAAAAGCGAGATGAGGCTGGGAAAATGGCTCATTGTTTTAAGTCCTTCTGCACAACCATGGAGATTGGAGTTTGGCTCCCTAGCACTCAAATCAGAGGTCTAGCATGAGAATGAAAGACAGGAGAACATTGTAGGACTCACTGGCATGACAGTATATCTGATAGAGTTCAGGGAGAGGCCCTGTTTCAAGAAATAAGGTACAGTACTATTGAAAAAATAACTAAGATTGACCACTTTAGCCTATATATAACCACAGGTGACTGTACACACTACATATACACAGATATGGATACACACCAAAGTGAGAGATCAAGAGAAGGGAAGAAAGAGAGACAATGTGAGAGGGAGAATATGAGACAGAGAATTTTGTAGGTTGTAGGTGTTAGTGAGAACAAACTCAGGACTGAGATTTGTGGGAAGATGTTGGTCAAGGATTTCATACGGATCATAATATTTCCTGCAGCATCTATAATACAAACAATAAGATTAGAAAACATGTGACCTTCCAAATCTAGAGTTTTGTCAAGAATATAGCAAATTTCTAAATTTAGAACCCATCCATTCTGAGTTAATATATATAAATTATACTTGAAGAAATTCTTGTTGAGTTCTTCAGCTTAGTAGTTTAGGCCACCTTATTGTAACTAGCAAAACAAAACAAAGCAAGAGACTAAATTTCATTTATTAAGAAGGTTCAGTGCCTGTCATTGTTCTGATATTGGTACATTATGTACATGGATGCTGATAGTTAGAAATGATATTTCTACAATCATTAAAATTGGGAGATTTTCTGGAAAATAATATTGACAGCAAATAGAAAAAAAACTTGTTCTTTATTACATGTTATAGTTTGATCACATCTTCTTGCCTCCCATTGCAGGCATATCTGCTGTCTCTATGCACAGAAAGTATAAACATTTCTGAATACAGAAATTGCTTCTAATGATTACCAATCACCTATCATAGTAGTGTTTTCTAAGTTCTCAAGAGAAGATCTTAAGAAAATGATACAATTCTGGGTGTAAAGAAAACTTGTGAACCATGAGAAAATTCCAGAGCCCACACTTTGCTTCACAGCATAAAATACCAAGGTCATGCTTATGGACTCTGGCATGTTTCAAGGAATTCTAAACAAACATGAAGAATGTAATGCTTCATGACTGTTGGGCAAAACATGGCAGTACTGTCTACACCCTAGAAGATAACCTGAACCATCATCTGATGAAAAGCAACAGAGTGGGATTGGCTTTCAACCACATGGACAAGGTCATAATAATGCCATTCAACAGGCTGTCTCACAGAAGAGCTGTGGTGGGCTGTTATAACAAGGGCCTTGTCATAATTCTCTGATGGATTCTCTCTAACAGCAGCCTTATGGGATACAGAAATACTATGGGACAAACTATTCTTGTGTGTCTTTGAGGGAGTTTTGAGACTAGGTTCATGAAGTAGAAAGACTAATACTAAATATAGGAGGCACCACTCTGGGCTGAATAAATAGGAAAAAGTAAGCTGAGTACCAGCATCCATCTTTGTCTTCTTCCTGACTATAAGTCTATTGTGATTATTTGTCTCACACTCCTGCACTATACTTTCCCTGCAAAGATGGACAGAGATATTCTTCCTTCCTGAAGATGTTTTTCCAAAAGTGTTTTATCACAGCAACAGGGAAGTCAATTAGCTTGAATGATTTGAGAAACAAGGATTTAAAGTGTTAGAATGAGTCTGACAATTTCTCATTCTTCTGAAGCCATACCATCTAGGAAAGAACAAGTCTCATTTCAGATTGTCTGTATGTCAGTGTCTTAGTCAGTTTTCCACTTTGGTGCTCAGACATGAAGACCAAGTCAACTTATAATAAAAAGTCTTTAATTGGATAACTGAGAGTTTTTTATCAGAATCTGTAAGTAGGAAAGCAGAGAAAGAGAGAGGGAGAGAAAGAGAATTAGAGAGACTTGACTTAAACATTTTTAAATGCAACTGGCAACATAGGACCTCCAACTTGGGCATGTATATAAGTAAAATCTGATGCATTGTTGAAAAAGAGTATATCTGTAGAGAAACACTCACAGTTTACAGAATCAATTCTTGTCAATCAAAACAAGAGAAACACTTGTACTATGCCTCTGAACAACTAAACTTGTCCATCTCTAATACCTCAAAAAGGAAATCTACAGACAGTCTTCTAAGCCTTTGACTACTCTAATTCATGAAGCCAATTGGTTGCTTGTAGCACATGGGATATTTGCTTGTGGATAAATTTTCCATGCTACAGTATAATCAGTGTGTGTATTGTTAATTTCCTGAATAGACACCAAGGACTTACAAGCATCTAGTCCAGACAGTGACCTCTGCTTCTATCACTTGGTTTGTGGATAAATTACTCCCGATATACTATAATCTATGTGTGTATTTCTGATTCCCTGAATAGATAACAAGGACTTAGAAACACATAGTCCAGACAGTGACCTCTGGTAATGTGTGAATGCACAGATCACAGAAATGTATGCATGTACACATGAATGTGTGGGCATAGGAAACCTAGAGATCAACCTTTACATGAGATTGTGCCTACAGAATACATCTACCAGGACAGGGTTGTAATGGATATTCCTTATTGGGAGAATTTACTTGGGATTTTACACAATTCACTTAAAATCATATCCAGAAGTAAAGAAGTATCAAATGACTCCTAAATACTGCTGGATGAATAATACCTATGTGTTTGTACACGTTTGATTCAAGCATCTTGCTGATCTACCACTTTGAAATAAACTAGCCAAAGACCATTGTAGAAATAGAAACTGATTTGTTATTTTTCACAACTCTATAGGGTCAACTGGATCTTGCTGGATGGTCCTTTATATGGCTATATTTGAAGTTTCTCAAATGTATGTGGTTAGGTGGCAGAGGTATTGGAATATCTGAGGTAGCCACATCCCACATCTGACAAGTTGTGATAGTAATTGGGGTGGTGTACTTGGAACACAAGAGAAGTTGCTCCCCTCCCTCCTCCTTCTCTATTTCCAAGTGGTTCCAGGTGCTCTCCTTTGCAGAGGCTCATATTTAGAAAATATTGATCAACTCACTAAATCTTACTCTTTCCCCTATATGTTCTTCTGCCACTTATCTTCCTCAAGACTAAGTTACTTCTAGCCTTCCAATGTTTAAATGTCACGTCAAATTTCTCTCTCTCTCTCTCTCTCTCTCTCTCTCTCTCTCTCTCTCTATCTCTATCTCTATCTCTATCTCTCTCCCCCTCCCCCTCCCCATCCCCCCTCTCTCTTTATTTCTGTGTGTTTGTATGAGTGTGTGTGTGTGTCTATATTTGTGTGATTTTTTTATATGTGTGCAGATGCAAATTTCTGTGATATACATTAAGGCCAGAGATCAATATTAAGTGTCATCTCTCTGTTGTCTTTATTCTTAAGACAATGTCTTCTATTGGATTGAATGTCACTAATTAGTCTAAATTATATGGCCAGCCACTCATACTAACCAGCTATCTGTGTCTCTGCAGAACTGGAATCATATGTATGCACTAGCAACTCATGTTTATTTAAGACATGGATATTCAGGATCAAATATAAGACTTCATTCTTACCAGTAAAACACTTTGCTCACTAAATCCTTTCCAGAGTTCAGCCCTGAGCCTGTCTATGAAAACACATCCTTTATCTATCCCTTCCATATGCAAAAACAGTTTGGCTTAAGAAAACAGTTTGTCTCTACATACACATATGCCAAAATCTGAGGTCTAAAGAAACCCTTGGAAACTTCAAAATATCTTATGGAAGATGTCAGATTTAACCTTCCTAATCTGCCACACACTCACCAGCTACACAATACAGTAGATAATGACCAATGTTCATCTTCATGACTCTGTGACTGATAGGGACCAGAGGCATTAGTATAGACTAGCATCATGAGAATGAATGAAATTAGTTATAACTACTTTGAAAGACACATTTCAACTAAGGTCCATCATTTTTATGGGGCTGTAATATCAAAATTTTGTAGACCAAGTACTGTATTTAATAGCTGTGTAACTTTGTTCACATGGGTTTACCTAGTTAAGTACTTTTCACAAATTAAGCCATCAATAAACTAAAAAGATTGAATTAACTCTCCCTCCTACTCCAGAAAGTAAGAAAGTCCAATGTCTACTGAAAGAATTAAGAGAATTAAGAGGGAAAAGTTTATAGAGGATAAGCAAAGATTAAAATCCCCAATTATATATTATAATGCTCCATAAAACTTCCAAAACAGCTGTCAGATCTTCAGGAAACTGTTAAATTTAAATGAGTGAAAAGCAAATAAATAGACTTAAAAAACAAACAGAACAGGGGAAATGCTTCAGAGAGTAAACCATTTTCCTTGACCTGAATGTTATTCTTTAAATTCATGTTAGAAGCCTAAGAGTGGTGGGTCAGGCTTAAATCCCAAGTTCTGGAGAAGAGAAATCAGGCAGAACCCTGAGGGTTAATAGCCAGATAAACAATCCAAATCAGAGAGTTCCAGGCCAATGTAAGAATCTGCCTCAAAAATCAAAGTGGACAACATCTTGAGGGATGGTGGCTTCTGTTGACCTCTGGGTTCCACATGTACATAGACACACACATACATACATGCAAACCTATACATGGTTAGAACAATGAATCACAAACTCAAAGAATTATTGCATGAGTCTTTTGAGGTTACCTACCTTGCTTAAGAACTCAGTATTTTATCTAAGGTACTTTGCACTGTTGCTCATAAAAACACTTAATAACACATGCAAACACACATACACACACACACACTCAATGTGTCGCCATATATTTTTTAAATTAATTAATTAATTTATTTTTTGCGATCAAATCGTAATTTTTACTTATTAACACAGGGGTTATATACACAAAAAGGCAGGACGTGGGGTAAGGGATGACACCGGAGCGTGGGTGGTCAGAGGGAGTACAGATGTCTTTCAGAACAGAGTATTGACTGGGTGAAGGTTCAGGGGACAGGTCACTAAGACTCTGCCTATGATTCCCTTGTCCTTATCTAAGTTTGTGTTATCTGATAAGGCTACTTATATACAAGGTCTATGACTACTCAGGCTGGTAAATTTTCACAAAAGCTGCCGGTTTACAATAGCTTATAGTCATCTGTTTTAATGTTTTTCCACAGAGACCCAAGACTTGGTATTAGTATACATGTACGACACACCTATTGCTGATTTTAGGCCAATGGTTGCTTTTAGACCTTCAATGTATAAGCAGGGCTGCCTCTGACATCTCCTCCTTCCTCTAAGTATAAAAGGGCTGTGGCAATTCTAATCTTGCAAAGGCAAGGATAGAGGCCTGACTTCCAGTAATTGAAGGGGACTTTGTAATGGCTCTTGTTGTCCAGTGAGGCTTGAGGGCTAAACCCATCCCGTTGTCTTTTTCCTGGAGAGGGAAAACTTTTGACATCAATGCCTATGCAATCATGCTTGTCCCTCAGGGAACCCAGAGAGATATTTTTAACTTTTATTTATATTCTCTTGCAGTTCTTAGCCTCACAGCCTACGTAAGAATTCAGATTGCCAGTCTGAGGGGGTTCTGGGTGGCCCCTCGCTGCTTGGTCTAGGGGCGGAAATACCCTCTTTTAGGTTGGGTGGAGATGCATTTTGGGAACACCCTGGATAGAGTAACAACCTCATATTGAGTCTCATGGTCCTCCATATCTAACTTATGATAATGTATCTGAATAGGTTTTGCTATCAAATTATTTATCAGTTGTTTCACAAAGTTAGTCAGTCTATTTAAGGCCCAGGGGCCAAAAGAAATAAGCAAAAATAACCCAATTAATTGTCCCAAGATGGGAGGAAGAAGGGTTGACAACCATGGAGAGATTGACAACCAATTCTTGTACCAGCTCTCATCTTTCTCTTTCTCTCTCTGTCTTTTCTCAAGTCATTCTCTGACCTTTTTCATGCTCTCCTTAACCATCCCTGTCTTGTCTATGTAAAGGCAACTTTCTTCTTTTAGAGCTGTACATAGTCAAGAGCTGTACACAGTCTTTTCTATTGTAAAAGAGTAAATCAAGTCCAATAAAGTCCTTTGTAATTTTTGGAGGTCAATTTATACAACAAAACGAGAGATTTCGTCAGATTAGTGATGTCAATCTCTAGCTGTTTGATATTCTTGTTAATGGCCTAACGAAGGTCTGACTAGTATAAGTTTGGAGGCCAACATCTGGGTTAGAACTTCTTATAATAGACATCACAGGTGAATCATTTTTACTTGAGATATTGACCTGGTTAGAGCTCCATCTCCATATGTTTTAAATGCATTAACCACAGCGACAAACTTGATAAGGAAAACTTCCTAGATAATGAATTATGCTCAATTTTTGAAAAATCCCTGTCACAATCAGTTCAATTCATATGACTAAAATTGAACAAATTTAAGGTTTTAGCACTTTAGGTATGAATGCCATAAACTATTTTTGATGATAAAAGCCTTTGAGCAATCTGAAGCCATCACAAAGATACTTCGTAAGTACTTTCCTTTTATTGTGCAGATGCTGGCTACTCAGAATCATAACCTAACCTTCAGGGAGGAAATTTTATCAGCTGCCTTAACTTTTGATACAAGTATTTCTATAGGTGATTGTGATGATCAATGTGGATGTAAAAAAATGAAGAAGAATCAGAAAACAGTCATTTGCATTATTTCTTCAACACAGCTTCCAATGTAGCAAGGAAGGCAAGACAGGGAGATAGAGCTCACTCTAATGGACTTTGGTAACTGGAAGAAGAAGAGATCCAAGGACAGTTGCATCCAGGAGTGCATGGACTCACAACAAATTTACATTTTGATGATTAAGAGGTTTTTCCAGGCTTAACTAACCAGATGACTGAGTACCTCACAGGCTAGCTATAAAAACTATTCAAATAGAGCTATGATCTCAGTGGTTGATGTGAAATGTTTATGTGGTAATAAGAGCCCAGAGTAATGTTTCTACTTTTAAGATTTAATTTTGCTTATGTTTGTGTAGGTGTTTGTGTGAATGTAGGTGTGTTTAAGTACAGGTATCTTCACAGGTCAAACAGAGTATCAGAATACCTGAGTTGGAGTTTTGGGCAATTGTGAATGGTCTGACATGTGTGCTATGCATCAAATTCAGGTCTTCTGAACAAGCAGCTAATGTTGTAACCACTGAGCTATTTTTCCAGCCCTTGAATGAGACTGTACCCAGAGGCACTATTGGTGATTGTTAACCAATCCTCTGGGGCCACACGTCTTGGATATGAGGCCCTCTTCCCTCTATTCGTTAGCTCAGCATCCTAGAGGAAGATATTTGACAACTCAAACTCCACTTTCCCCAGATATAAGATATAAAGTGTAACAGTTTCCATCCTGCAAGTTTGAAGTCAGAAGTAAATGATATAATGCATGTAGGTCTCCTTGGAAACTTCCTAGAATTAATTTAGAACTATCTGTGATTAGCATTGCTTATCCTGTTTCTCTATTTATCTTCACAATTAAAAGTCACCCACAAGTTGGAATTTCCTTTATTTGGCATGCCATATGATTAAGCATAACAAGCATCCTGAGGTATGTGTATATTATCAAATAATCTATTTGGTGGTCTGAATTTGCTTTACATGAATATGGTCAACAGCCTTTCGGGCAGCAACACTGCTACTTCTTATCCACATAAGTAGAAAGAAAAGGGGAAGAACCAAGCCTTGGCTGGCTAATGCTTCAACATGAGAGATACACTCTAGAAAGGCTTTGAACACAGAAATAAATGGTTAGTAAAGAGACTGGGAATAAGGCCTCATGGGAACAGTTCTTGCTATGCAAGAATGAATACACTAATTTACCCAAATCTGTGTAATCAGGGCTGAGATAGGTGGACCCTTGAGGCTTCTGGCCACTCAGTCTAGACAGTCTGTGAGCAGTAGTTCAATGAGAGGCTCAGTCTCAATATAAGAACAATTAAAAAAGACATTGAACATCAACCTTTGGCACACACACACACACACACACACACTTGCACCCTTATACACACGTGAATATACACTCATAGACCAAATACAGGATAAATAACATGTTTAAATATAACAATGAAATGGTGAACGTAAACAAGCTCAGGCATTTTTTCCTTACCACATAATGCATTTGCACATACTTAGTAACTGAGATATCTTGCTCTGCTTTTAAGCTCAAAGCACATCTCCAGTGACTGTAGTTTAGATATCACACTGTAACAGCACTTCTCCATTTCTATTTGAGTGACCACAACCTCCACCACAGATGATAGGTTTTATCATTTCAGGACACCTTGGCTTCCACACTTAACTTTGGCTAACTTCCCCAACACAGACTGTAAACCATAGCAGTAGATCTAATGGCTGGTTTTTCTTCAGTAATTTACTTATTAATTCTGCAAATGTTCTGTTTCATGGCTGATAAACCTTAACTTTGGAAACATTCTTAGTAAAACCTGTCTTAGAGGAGCCTAGGCCTTCTGTAGTGGAAAAAAAAAAACAAAAACAAAAACAAATAATAGTCCAGAATGGCTGTTCACAACATACTCTCTCATGACTCAGTCAAAGGAGCTACTCAACTAGTCATTTGTGAATGTCAATTGCCTAGAAAATTTCAGGTCTGACTGAAAATTCTTTATTGCCAGTTTTGCCATGAAAATGTTAGAAAAAGTAGTTATACATGTATTACTAGCTAAGCTTATGTGGGAGGCTGAATTGAGCAAATTTAACATGAGCAAAGTGATTAACTGGCAGGAGCATCAACTTCAATGTCATTTGGGGGAAGTGCTTCACAGTCTTCCTAGGAAAAGAGCAGGCAAGACTTTGGACTAAAACACATATTCTGCAAGTATGAGAAAAGAGGTCAGATCTCCAGATCTTATGGAAACGGTGACCAGATTTGCCTGCAATACCAGAAAGCCTAACAAGGAGACAACAGATCCTCGTGCCAAGCTAATTATTAGCTAGACTAGCTGAATTGGCAAGCTTTGGGCACAAGTGTCTAGCTTTGTCTCAATATATGTAGGGGAAAGAAAAGGAGGAAGACATCTGATGCCAACTACTGACCTGTAACTGCAATTGGATGTATACACACACTTGAGGGAAACAGCCTTTCCTGGTATGTATGGCCCTCTGACTTTCATCCCCAACATTAGAAAAGAAATGAAAATCAATGCACCAATCAAATAGCCTGAACTATAAACATGTACACTGTGACTAAAAGAGACATACTTGTTCCAACTGCTGATAGTCAAAATTCAGCCACACTCTATTTATAGACATTGCTTAATAACTGAAAGTAACTAGAATTTATGCTCAATATGTTCTTCTGAGCATATGAAAATAGTTTCATCTCAATAAAAATTCTCACTATAGCAAACATGGTTATAAACAAGAATAATGCATACCATTACCATTTGGAACAACACTAAGTATGTGAGTAATTCCTACTCTGATTTTACCAAAATCCTTTGTTGTAGTCTGATAAGAAAGCACTGGGTATTATAAGCTCTAACAGTGAGTTCTGAATTCTGCAATTGAGACAGGAAAGTAGTGTCAGGTGTGGGAGTGTAACCCATAAGGAACTGAACTCTGGGCTCCTGTAAGCAGGAAGGGCTATCTTGTAGAGTGCCTAAGATCCACCCAAGTCTATAAGATACCTTCCAATAAACAAAATCAACTATTGTAGACAACCTCAATTTGTCCACTTATTCAAAAACTCGCTGCTCTTTAGAAATCCTTAGGTTTCAAACCTAGGACAAATGACTGAGGTAACTATTTAACATATGAAAGGGAACCTGGCCACCAGGTTCACCCAGAAGTCTCTATATCTATCTCCCTGAAGTGACTATACTTGTCACAGGGCCATCTGGCTAACATACCCAGGCCCCTACTATGAACTCTCCAGTTCAGGGAGCTGGACTGCACTTCCCTTTAAAATTCAGAAATTGATTTATTTTTAACCTATTCTCTTTGTTGCTCCTGGCTGCTATACCTCCCCCACCCCTTACTTCCCATCTCCTTTTCTCCCCACAGCTTAGCAGATTTAGTGGTTATGGTCACTGTGGACTCTCCTAGAAGTCCCTGCCTCTGGCTATGTTCTCTCTCATATTTATAATAAACCTGTGTTTGACCTAAGGATCCAAACCAGTGAATGCACTCCCCCAGAAGTACTCATGGACAGCAAATTCGATGCAATAACATAAGGTGTATTGATGATAAGATGATAACCAGTATACTGGGGCTCTCCCATGTGCAGGTGAGAGGGCCCCGAGCTGCAGCTAAAAGAAGCTTATATACCTTTTTTTTTTACAGAGTTCACAAGGACAGTTACTTCTGAAAGAATAACCATAAAAGATTTCAAACAGCCATTCCCACGCCTGGTTTCTAGGTAACTCCAATTCGCACCTTATCTTTACCCAATGAGGGTTAGCTTAAGTGTCTTCTGTTTACCCAGGTGTTCTGTGTTAAGGGCCCAGCTTCCTGATTACCCCTTATCTTGGGCCTTTCCTCTGGAATGTGTCTTTGGAATGTTCTTCTCCCAGGATATGTTTTGGAGAAGTTAATGTTTGAGTGTAAACTGAAACTCAAACCTAAGGATCTTTTAATTTTAAGTTCATGATGAGACCTAAATTATATTGTTACACCTGCTCCATCAGAACTAGGGACAGTCTTGTGTCCTTTCCTTCTTTTTCCACCCAGTAATCAGAAATCCCTAGATTTTAAAGTGTAGTTTTGAAGGGTGTATTTTTCGTGGGCCCATTCCTACCCTGTGGATTGTTTAGTCTTACTTCTCAGTCATTTCTAATAAGTCCATATATTCACTACAGTACAAAAGACTTTGGTTTGTCGCTCAGGAGGATAGAGAAGTAACTCTGAGATCAAGGGACCAGAAGGGTGGGCAGCATTTGGGGTGTAAACGAATAAATACAAATTAAAAAAATCAAATATATTAACAAAAAAATAATCCCATGACTTGACCAAGTCATTGTTTCAGACACAAAGAACCTCATCAAAGCATATTCACAGGATACTTTCAAGACCCCCTGTTAGTAACAGAATCACAGCAGAGGAGTTAGTTTAGTGGTAGGAGGTTTGTTTAGAATTCCTAAAACCTTGAGTTCTTTCGGCACACACACATACATACCAGAACCTCACCTCAAAGGGGATAACAGAGCCAGAAAGATATATATATATATATATATATATATATATATATATATATATATATATGTATATATATGTATATATGTGTGTGAGAGAGAGAGAGAGAGAGAGAGAGAGAGAGAGAGTCATAAATCAAGTTATTTTCTAAACACACTGGTAAAAGGTAAAACCATCAGATAAGTTAAATACAGCAAGACAGAGAAATCTCTAGATCTCAAATGCTAATAGATTACATTCTTAGTCTTTTCATTGATAGTAGCTAGTGATCAATTAATTGGCTGATCTCACAGATGTTAGGTCAGACACAATGCTCGTCAAGGAATGGTCAAGGAGGCTGAAGGTAGCCAGAGGTAAATTGTAATTAAATTTAAGTACTACATCCCATCTTTTCCACAAATGCAGAAATTCCAAACAGACAGCTGCCTTGCAGATATAGTGGGAAGTATTGTTTTTTTTTCCAGACAGCTGTTGTTCATTGTTCAATACTCAAGCAAATATCAAAGTGGCAATAGAGGTAGGAAAGTTTGCCATTCTACAAGTCCTAGAGGCTAAGAAAAGAGAATACTTGAGTCCAGTGAGTAAAACAGTGAGCTATCACACTATTCTAAAAAGTGGGGAGAAAGAAATCCTCAAAGCAAGAGCCAAGTAAACAGGAAGGTATTTCTGAAATCTAAGAATGAAGGACTAGCCATGTTTATTCTACCTCTAAAACATCAAAATATGACCAACCTGCAGCAACTGGCTGCTTCAGAATGAAAGTAATTATCCTAAGTTGTCTTGCTACATCCTCCCCAATCATAGTTGTTCAATCTTCCCTTAGCCAGAAACCAACAGACTTTTAGGCAATGAAAACATTCAGGGCTCTGGTGCATCCTTCAAAGTACTGACATGAAAGTATGGTCAACATTTTGTCTAAATTCACATTTCCCTTGGCAAATCTCTATTCACATAATGTGAGGGCAATTTAATCTAACTCAGGGTTCAATGGGGCTAGGAAGCTGGAGGGGCTGACTCAAGGGTTTTATTAAAACTATAACAAACTTCTGGCAGCCACTTAGCTGCTGAGGGTTGTGATTTCAATTATAGCCAAGAAGAGCTTGGCAAGGAATTCAATAAGAAAACCTTAGAGAAGCAAACTGCCATGGAGACTTTGAAAAGCTCCAAAGTGCACCTTAGCATCTTCAAGCTGCTCTCACAGGCAAGAATGGCAACATTTCAGTAAATAATTTGAATACAGGGAAACAGGGAACCATTTACTTCTCTCTGTCTGAACTGGAAGACATGCACAGCCAGAGAGAAGGCTAAGGATGCTTCAGAAGATGGGTGATATTTAAAAGTATACCTTTGTGAACGTATCACCTTGGAAAAGGACAATTAATGTAACCTCACCAAAGGCTGACACTTGGTTATACATACCCTGATGTGGTTCTTAAATCCCATGTTTAGGAATGATAAACAAACAAATAAACAAAGAAAAAAGCTATCAGGGAACTCAAAGGCCACACATTGCTGGGAATACAGAAAATGTAGATTAAGTTTAGGTATGTGTGTAGATCATAGCCCAAAGAGCAACAGCCATAAACTAATGGCTGTGCAGAAACCAAGTAAGACTGTTCAATGGGTGGCTAGCAACCGAAATATTAGTGGTGGGAGAGTAGGTAAATATCAAGATCAATCTTTGAAAGAAGCTAATTTAAGGAGAACAACTGAATGCTTCCTTGCCTGAGTTCATCTAAGGAAGACAGCACGCTAGGAGTGGGGAGACACTCCTGACATAAATGGAAGAGATGGGTTATGTTCTCCTGGCTGATGCTTTTTGAGTTTTTGCCTTCTTTCCTCATCCAATTATCTCACATTCATGCTTTGGAGTGATTTTACCTTTTAAAATATCAGCTCCCATTCCTACTTCTAATCATGGGTGCCTGATACAATTCATTGCCTTGGAAAAGACTGGCCTGGAGTCAGGGACCTTCTGAACTTAAATTTTCCATAGGACACGTCTAAGCATGTTCTCCCTGGCACTCTGGATATTTGTATTTTCTCTGTTCTCCATGGCTAAATTAAATGGCCTGGCTGAATTTTTCTCCATATCTTTTCTTCCTGGTGACCACCAGGATTTGCCCCTTGACTTTATTATTGTTTATCTCTCAAATTCTAGTAAACTTATTCTGGTGTTTCTTTCTGACTCCATTTTTAAATTCTTTTGTTAATGAGACTAAAAATAAAAATTAAACAAAAAAGATTTCAGTTTCTTTGGATACAAGACAAAAGCATGAAAGAGTCTGTACACATACACAAGGAAAAATAGTTGCCAGAAAGTGTCCTGAAGGACTGATATTTTGGACTCAGCAAACACGGAGTTAAAGGTGAGAAGAACCTTGCCAAAGTGGCTCATCTGGAGGTCTTTCTGGTGGCAGCATTTACCAGACTATCTTGGCACACACAGTTCTCCATTGTGCTTTCATGTACACAGCACAGAATTCCCCTTGGAGAATGGGGATTACTCTATCAAACTTCACTATCTACTGTGCTTCTGTAGGTATCTTAGATTAGGGAAGACATAGTTAGGAGGTATGACCAAGAAGATGACCATATGGCTTTGATGTGGAGCCCTGGGGGATGTCAGAGCTACAAAGAACCTAACTTAACTTGGTGTGGGAGTGCTAATAATATACATATGTTATCTGCATAGAATCATGGATCTGGGCAGCTTTAATTTAAATGAAAACTTTACCTAAGCACATTTAAAGGACTCTGAATCAGTCAATCCCTTTTTCTTCTTTATGTTTTTTTTTCTTTTCTGAATGCCCATATTTGAGCATAAAAATAAAATGTTTGCATCTTCAAAACAAGTGTGCACTAGGTAAAAAGCAGGTCCATAGTTAGAGAAGCACCAAGCCACTTTAGGTTCACACAACCACATAACTCGAGACATTAACCAGAAAATCCTCTTGGTTTGACCTCCACAAAAAGAGTGATAAAAGCTGGTATTGTTCGAGAGAGAATAAATAGGGATTGGTGAGGTTATCATCAAGATTAACATATGAGACAGGCTGTTAACTAAGAACACTGAACCCTGGTTGATCCAGTGTAAGAAACACTTCATCCAAGATAAGCTCACTGTATGCAAATGTGGGAGAGGCAGCTGCTAAGTAAATGACATATGACCAATAAGGTAGGTCTTTCCCCAGCTCATTAGCTCACTCTGATACTTGGAAGAGTCTTTCTCTGTCTTAGTAAACTGTCATTGTTTTTAGTATTAATCATTCGTCACAGGTGAAATTGTCTGTTATGGAACTTGAGACCCTGGAACATTCACACACCCTGAACTAAGACATGAACAATAACAGCACCATTATCCAGAAACCATGATTACATCAGCTCAGTCATTTCCCATGATGTATTAGTGGGAAACCAGCAGAATTGTTTCCTTCCCACAAGGTGTTAACTGAGGATGGCATGACCCACACTCTCCACATGGCTGCTCCTGTTATAACTTTGTACTTTATCATCCAGAGCAGTGGATGAGAAAGGTGTAGTGATTATTTCTAATAGCAGTAGAAACTGAGATGCTAGCTATCAGGATCTATTTCTATTTCTATTAAGGAAGACCTGTGGGTGTGCTTCAAGGCAGCTGGATCTTTTGTCAATTATTACCACTTATCAAGTATGTTTGTCTTTCATGGCACTGAAGTGATTTCAAAACTGGTAAGTTGGGTGAACTTCTGTGCCTAGGGCATGCCTGACTGTTGTTTGTCTTCTTATAAGCTAATATAGTTCTTCATGGTATTTGATATATATATGTGTGTGTAAATGACCTTAACACTATGCTCTGATCCATACCTCCACTGCTTTCTACCATGGCCCCCTTCACATTTTTGGCTGATTTCTCTCTTTCTAGATGGTTCCATTCTACCTTTGAAATATATTTACTTATATTTTCTTTGTGTGTGCATGACCAAAGGACAACGTTGTGAAGCTGTTTCTCTCCTATCTTCAAATGAGTTCCCAATATCAAACTCATCACTTCTTGTCAGTCAGCCTCCTCTTCAGATTTTATATAACATGTATTACATTATTCTATTCTCTTCCCATAAGGTTTTTTCTCCTGTCTGATTATCACCATTCTATTTCCCCCCCTCACACGTACACACACACTCATAAATGTATGCACATATACACACAGTGTATATCAGTGTGTATTTATGTATTTGTCTGTGTATATAAGTTTAAATATGTGTTCTACACATGAGCAGATGATATGGCATTTGTTTCTCTGAGTCCATCTTACTCCTCTTAAGGTAATGACTCTGGATCACAGCTTGCAGTCTTCTGAGACATGCCTCTATACATGCATCTCTCTAATGAAGAGTGGAGCTTATATTTCCTGCCTTTCCTTTCTGCTGAAATGCATCTGTGAAAGATATAGGATTTAAAGTACCCAAAGAGAAAGCCAACACTTTTACCTGTGATTTAGCAATTCATGGCTGTGAGAACTCTGAGATTCTAAGAGAATAATTCTTAGGGTTCATTAGTTCATCAACATGAACTGAGTGCCTGTAACATGCCATCAACTGTGCTATGAGTAGACAAACAAGGGATGGGAGAGGGGTTTGTGCTAAAAGCAGTACTGCATTTTTTTTTTTTTTTTTTTTACTTTGGGAGTTCTTCAGTTAGTGGGAAAACACAGCAGGAATTTTGGGTCATTTGTTTGTATGCTTGCTTGTATATTTCACCATCTTTAATAAGAATTACTTTCAGTGGGGCTGGAGGAATGATTTAAGGATTAAGAGCAAGTACTGCTACAGTTTGGTTCCCAGGATTCATGTCAGGCGGCTGACAACCACCTATATAAACTCTAGTTCCAGTGGGATTGAATATACTTTCTAAACTCCTCTGTCACTTGCACTGACACACACACATATGTATAATTAAAGTGAAAACTTTTTAAGTAACTTTTTGTGTTTTAATTTTGTGTATCTGTGTTTGTCTATGAACATGTAGAGTTCAGAAAAAGTTATTACATCCCAGAGCTGAAGTTACAAGGAGTTTGTGAACTCTTCAATATGAGTATTGAAAACTAAGCTCAGGCTTTCTGAAAGACAGTAAGACAAGCACAGACCTAGAAAATGCACTTAACAAGGAATAGCTTCTCTTTCATAAAAGTCAGGGAAAACTGCCTATCCAACCTCAAAGTTTGGGTTACTTAAATTGTCATTATAAATATGTTCAAGTACATAAATAAAGCATGTATAAAGATTATAAACAATATTACAACAAAAAATAAAATTTTATAAAGCAATGAGTACAAAATTTATTGTGTAAATTATTGTTATGTTAAAGGAGTGAAGATGAAATCAGACTACATAGCAGAAAAGTTTTGAACATTATTGAACTTAAATTAGTATTTATGTAAACTACACTGAGTTCTCTCTTTTATCCTCTCTTTCTCTCTCTCTCACTCTCTGTGTCTGTGTGTGTGTGTATGTGTGTGTGTGTGTGTGTGTGTGTGTGTGTGTTTTGAGATGGGATTTTGAACTCATAGTCTTTCTACCTCAGGCTGATGTGTGCTGGCATCACAGGAATCTGAAGCCAGATTTACTCTTTAAATTCTGATGGCAATTGCAATTCTAGTAGAAGGAGTAATGAAATAAAAAATAACATGAAATAATATAATGATGTAAGCAATAAAGTAATGAAGGGATTAAAACATACCTATATTAGACTAGAACTCTACAGCAAAAGAAAAGAAAATAGAATGAAGTATTGGACAAAAAGTTTAATATACAGAAACAAAAGCTACTAGAAATATAGCAGATTACATTCCCATCAGTAATTTCATTGAAAGTAACTCAATCAAAGGCAACAGTCAATGAAAAGGGGAGAATGCAGTTTTAAAGATGTTAATATATTCTATGATGTCTATGTAATATTCAAAAAAACAAATATGTTAAAAATAAATTAATATTAAATGATGACATATAAACACAACTAAAAGAAACTAGGGTGGCTTCACTAATAACACAGAATGTACATTTTAAGAAATTGTTACCACAGACCAAAAAAAAAGTATTTCTTTATAATGGTAAGAAATACATATAATCAGGGGGAAGAGCTCATACTAAATTCTGGTTCTCTAATTGGTTCTGGATTGTGTCAATGAAGAAGGCAGAAGCTAATTGCTGGGAGATAGAAAAAAGGGTGGGATTTCCAGGTCCCAGAAGAAAGAGAAAGGAATCAGGGGAAATCAGGATTGTTTTTGGTCAGGCTTTGGAATGAGAGGCACACTACAACCATTTAAGATCTTGGGTGACTGGAAACATGGCCTCTTCCAACAGCAGATGGTTGAAATGGATTAGCTGATGAGAGTCCAACAATTGTGCAATCTGTCTAGGTTTAAAATGCTAACACTGTCTAGTGTATTTTTTCCCTCCCTGAGGAGTAAAGGTGGCCCAGAGAAAGACAGAAGCTAGGGTGATAGCTGGCCGCTTGACAAAGCTAGCCAAGAGAGTCTGGTAAAGTGTGGACAACCACTC
Organism: Grammomys surdaster; assembly: GCF_004785775.1. Classification (NCBI taxonomy): domain Eukaryota; kingdom Metazoa; phylum Chordata; class Mammalia; order Rodentia; family Muridae; genus Grammomys; species Grammomys surdaster. Next base: position 4,726,958 of record NW_021620790.1, on the reverse strand, counting down.
CTGGATATGCCAGGTTGGGGATAATTGTGATTGGGTTGGAGCATGAAGAACCCGAAGATGTCAGAGCAATGGCCTCGGGACCAGGTAAGAGGTAGCATGTTTGTAGAATTAAAAGCGACATAATAATAATAATAATAATAATAATAATAATAATAATGATAATAACAGAAAATAGTGTTGAGGTACCTATGGGAGCAACAATAGTTTTGGAATCTAGTACTCTAGTGTTCATTTTAAACAGAGCCAAGCAGAACATCGGGCAGTGCAAGCCGACACAGCACTGTAAATCAGCTCCACCTAATATTGACAGAACAGTACAAATATCAGCGACAATAGGGTCTTTTAGTCATGCATGGAATCTTCTTCAAGTTGACAGTATTTACAGTAAGATGTCAAAGACTTCAAATAATTGACATTTTACTGAAACTAATAGAAAAGAAGACTGAAAGCAGGAACAGAGAAGGACACATCACTTCTAAAGTTGGAGGATTGACTGTGAATGAGTGGAACAAATTGGGAGTAGGAAACCCTACCAGTTGCTATTGGCTCCTTCTCAGTTGTAGTAAAATACTCTGAGAAAAGCATATTATGGAGAAAGAAAATACTTTAGCTTACAGTTTCAGAGGTTTGGAGACCATCAAGGTAGCAGACAAGGAATACATGGCAACAGGAGCATAAACCCTGTAGGAAACAGTTGAATATTCTAAGCTTTGATGCCTCAAGGCCTTTTCCTTAGTGACCTACTTCCTCCAAGGCTTCTTTCTTAAAGGTTTCACCACCTTTGCAAACAGCACCAGCAGCCAAAGGCCATGTATTGAAACACATGAGTCAATGGGGGACAGTTTACATTCAAACCACCATAATTGGTAATGGATAGGAGGTTTAATTTTGGAATGATAAATATTCTAAAACTAGATTGTGGTAGAGTTTGAACAATATGCATACTAAAACCTACTGCATTAAATATTATTCTGGATAAGTATGTGGCAAGCTGAATCTACATTAATGGAACTTTATATGATTGTCACTTCTATACAATTTCATCGTAGTGAAGATATTTTAAGATTTTGGATTAAAATATTTCAAGTGAATTCTCTACATTTTTCTTTCTCTCTGTGTGACAGTACAGAAATCACTCATCTTTTTGTACTTTGAATATGGCTGTATAAAATAAGAGAAGTAAAATATGTACTTGCTCTGGCTGAAAAGTTAGGGGAAATTGATAAAACTCACTGCTACTTTGGTATTGCTTAAAACAAAGCATTATTCACATTCTGCCAGGAACTGAGATGTCTGCCTTACCACATATGTAATCATTATCATGAATATATTAAGAAAACAAAACTAGGGCTGGAGAGATGGGTTAGTGGTTAAGAGTACTGACTGTTCTTCCAGAGGTCTTGAGTTCAATTCCCAGCAACCACATGGTGGCTCACAACCATCTGTAATGGGATCCAATGCACTATTCTGGTATGTGTCTGAATACAGCTATAATGAACTCATATAAATAAAAATAAATAAATCTTTTTTAAAAAAGAAAGTAAAACTAAGGCCAAGTTAGGTTGTAATATGATGGAGAACTCATACACAATCATTCAGATCCCTAAATTAGGACACCAGTACAATTATTCGTAATACATTCAACACACCTAATGGTAGTGACCATTCAAATCCTATAAACTGTTGGAAAGATGTTTCAGTGACTTTTGTGTCTGCCATGCAATCACATGATGATTTCTGGCCCACATAAAGCAAGGGAAAATAGGGTGTATCTGTAACATTAGCATCCCAAAGGAGGGGTGGAAAGTTGAGATGAGAGTATTACTAAAAGCTCCTTCGACAGCCAGCTAGACTGGCTTATGCAGTGATAAGCAATGCCTCAAACAATGTGCAAAATGACGATATAGACACAAAGTTATCCTATGATCTCACATGTTTCCTGGAGCATGCATAGATACACACACACACACACACACAGAGAGAGAGAGAGAGAGAGAGAGAGAGAGAGAGAGACAGAGACAGAGACAGAGACACAGAGAGACAGAGAGAAACAGAGAGACAGAGAGACAGAGAGAGACAGTGACACACACACACACACACACACACACACACACACACTGTAAGGGTAAAAGTTAAAATAGCTCAGCAGAGACCACAAACAACTTGGCAAAGACTGCAGGACAGCTTGCTGAGCTTGCTGAGAATAGCCATAATAAAAATATCAAGCCCCTCTAGGGACGAGGTGACCAGAAATATAGAAACAACCAAAGACATATCTTGACCAGTCTAAACATGCCCAAGTAAGTAATGGGCCACCTGGTGTTTATCCTAGAAGGTCTGAGGATTCATGGTCAAACATAGTGGGCCATCCAACCTGTCAAAATGATTGCCTACGCAAAGTGCTGATGTTTGAAATATCCAATCATATGTAATCGCGCCAGAAATTCCCACTTTTCCCTTCCCCCTTGTGCCTCCCCCTATAAAAGTTCTAAACTTCCTGGGGTCTTCATCGAAATTCTCTCCGCTGCGTGGGATGAGTTTCGATCCAAGGGCCTTTGTTAGTAAACTGCCTTTTGCCATTGCATCAAGTCAGTCTCTCGTGTCTCCTTGGGTGTGCGCTAATTGGGACTTGAGATGGGCTCCTCTTCCTGGGTCCTTACGACACACACACAGAAAGAGAGAGAGACAGAGAGACAGAGAGACAGAGACAGAGACACAGAGAGACAGAGAGAGACAGAGAGACACAGAGAGAGAGAGACAGAGAGAGAGAGAGAGAGACAGAGAGACAGAGAGACAGAGAGACAGAGACAGAGTCAGAGACAGAGACTTAGACTTTATTTTAAGATAAAATAATCTATGTTAAGCTGCCTTGGAAGTTAAATGAAGCACAAGGGTTCATTTTGTTAGTAGCAGCTCAGGAATGATTTTCTTTAAATAATTTGATTTTGAGTACTATGAATGGAATGCAGGGTCTGCTAGGCAAGATTCAACTACTGAGTCATATCAGCTGCCGAATAATGTTTTTATTTGACTTTCCTAATACTGGAGTCATATAGATGAGGAAACTGTGTTTGCAAATGACATCCTTATTCACAAAATCACTCAGCTCCTAACTAATTTTGTATTTGTTGTACACATGATTTGGACAGAAAAAAAAATGAATTTCTTTATCTGTATCCTTTAGTTTTAAATTTAGGATGTCCTGTGAAAAACTAAATGTATGTTTTGACAGCTCTATTTAGCATCATAAAAGAGTAGAACCATTCTAAATATTGTTTGATAATGATTATCCCAGCAATTATACCAGTGATGCAGTAAAAGCTTGTGTCAAGAACAGGTAAGAGAAAGCACATAAATCTAATTACAGTCACAGGATTAATGAGAATCTGGTACTAGGCAGTACCAGGCTACCCAGGAGTGCTGGGCATCCTCTGCTTGCAGACTCTGCTGTAGTCAAGGAGAGTAAAACAGGCAGAATTCCAGAATCTCACATGAACAGTCAAGAAACTATATAAAAGTTAGCCCTGAAGGTCAAAGAGGAAAGGATTAGGGAGTGGTGAGCCAAGAAACGTTTATCATTTTAAATGGATTAACTATGATAGCTTGCTAATAAGATAATATTTATACAGAGTTTTTAAATAGGGAAGAAAAAGACAGAGAAAAATAAAGTACAGATTTATGTATATGGAAACAAAAATCCAAATACTCTAAAGTTGATTTCATTTGACATAAAAATACAAACAACAAAACAAATACATACAAAAATGGGATTCATCAAGTTAAATACTTTATATCAAAGTAATATTAATTGAATGAGAAAAAAACCTATATAATTGAAAACCTATATTATTTCAATGCAATGCACACAGACACACACATACACACACATCACACACAATCTATACTAGTTACTAAACCCATTAAATACATGAATACTGCCAATATATAGGCAATATAAAGATAGATATCAATGAGGATCTAGGGATATGGAATGTACATAGAAGACTCCAGGAGCCATCAGTCTTCCTCTGGATAACTACAAGGAGGCTTTGGAATCTGTATGTAGTTAGAAAACACACAATGCATTCCATGCTAACAATAAATTGATTAAGGCTGTGGAGATGGCACAATGTGTAAAATGCTTGCTGTTCTAGCATGAGATGCTAATTAGTTCCCCGTGCACACTTAAATAGCCAGTTTTGTTCCTGTACCCCTGTAACCACAGAAAGAAGAATCTCAGGGTCTCACTGGTTAGCCAGTATAGCTGATTCCTAAGTTTCAGGTTTAGTTAGAGTTGGATCTCCAAAAACAAGACAGAAGTTGACTGAGAACATTTGACATCAACCCCTGCCTTCTACTTTCACTCTTAAGATCAAAAATTTTATTCTAAGTTTTAATTATTTTGTTTACAAGACCCATGTAACAAAAATGCCTCTAACATTTAAGCACACTTTGTAAATAACAAATACTTTGTGAAATACGGAAAGCTATTTTTTATATTACAATCCACATATTTTCCCATCCCTAAACAAGTTTGACCCAACTGCACTGAATGTGCTTGATCACATGTAAGAGGGTGGTACACAGGGAGGATATATGTCAGTATATATCTTGCCCTTGGTTGGAGCTGATGGTAAATACATAGTGTTATAAATTTGGCTTTATAAACCTCTAGATAATGTGACTTATCGCTAATTCCTGGTGACTTCAGAATGGACCTGGACAAAGTCCATCATCCTGAAAATTATTTATTCATTTATTTTTCACTGGGTATTTTATTTATTTACATTTCGATGTTATTCCCTTTTCTCATCTCCCCCATAAACCCCCTACTCCATACCGCCTCCTCTGTTTTGCTTTTATACCATTTTAATTACATGCAAGTATTAAGGTCAGTTCTAGGTTGAGGAACTAGCAATATAATAGATGCAAATAGTCCAGGAATAAGCAAGACAACAAACATAAACAGTCAAAGAACAAGCAAGGCAATAAACAAAATCCTGTGATCATTTTTCTAAGAACTTATCAGAATGAACAAACTCTTCCCTGTCCTAGTCCAAAGTCATTTGCATGTTTGAAACTTACTTCTTTGTTCTATCTTTAGATTTATATTCCTGCCAGAAACTGTTTTTTTGTTGTAGCCTAAGATTTAGATTCCTGCCTGAAATTACTTCTTTGTTCTAGCCTAATGTCAGATTCCTGCCTGAAGCCCACTTCCTTGTCCTTGGCCAATGTCATATTCCTGCCAAACAGCCCATTACCTTGTCCATGGCCCATGTCAGATTTTTGCCAATCATCCCCAAAAGCACTCTGCCTCTCTCCCTTTTTTATTTCATAAACAAAACTGAGCCTGTCTTAGGTGGTTCTGAAAAGAATGCCTTCTTTACCCATCATGGAATATGCATTATCAAAAGCAATGAACTTATGTCTTAGGTTGCTAAGGCTCTGTGCAGAATCTTACCAATCCTTGGATTCCTAGCCTTTTAAATTAATAACTGTGTCTGGGGGTTTTGTTGAAGGAGCCCATGAAACTTTAAAATCATAAAATAAAAAGGGGGAGGTATATCCCCATACACCACAAATTTAGTTAAATCATATTCTTTTTATTTTAATTTTTTAAAACACATTTGAATGTCAAGGAACTTTCTGCTGACTGTCTATGACACTCTACTTCTAAACATACTTATGCATAGGAGAAAGAGAAGGATCCACTTACTGGCATATGAAATGATGCCAATCAGTTGTTTAATATGGGGAAGAGGGCATGTGTGAGTTTTTTTCTTCTGGATGCTGAAGGAGCATGGTGACTGCTAAAGCAATGGGTAAGACAAGTTGATGTAGGGACAATGAATAATGCTGACCTGTAAGCTTGTTGAATGCCCTCACAATGACAACTGGGAAGCTGTATTGGAAATAAGTTCCCAATCAACCTTTGCTTACCTATACCCCTGATGGGACAAACTGTCTTGCCTCAAGTTTTTAGACTTTGTGGAACAGAGAATCAAAAAGAAAAGTTATAATGACTCTTGTATTTTTCTTAAATGTGACTAGTTATTCAGACTCAATCATGGACTGGTTTAGAAACCTATCCAATATTGGAAATAACAGTCTTCATTTGGAAGATTTTTTCTGGACATTTTCAGAGACATATTTGGAAGTTAACTGAAGTTCTCGGTGATATGATGTTAGCAAGAGATAAAGTTGGGACAGGATCTGGATTTCAAACAAGGCTCTTTTAATTGTCAAGTTAAATTTACTTTTGTTTCTTACACAGTACTTAATGTAAGTTGCATCAATTTTATACTTTCAAGTTGTGCTAGTGTGTTTAAACCTGGTATGTCTCTTATGGAAGTCTATCAACCAGCTTTTGTTTTATTGCCTTGAGTATTACAGAACCTAGGTTTTCTGAAAAAAGATTGCAAGTACTGGAAGAAGTGAGTCAGGCTTTAACAAATACAAGAGGATAGTCACCTTGATTAACAACTTTAATTACATTAACTTCTATCACCACTGCTTCGGCAATTGCATTGACACAAGAAGTTAAGACAGCTACTGTTTTTTTTTCAGTTAACAAAATATGTTACTAACATGTTGAGTATACAAGAGGATTTAGATATGAATTTAGAGCAACAGATTGATGCTCTTTGTCCTATTCAGATTATTTCGAGGAGGTTCAGAGTTTAAGAGTCAGGACCCATCTTGAGTGTCATGCCAAATACCATTGGATTTGTGTTAGTTCTAAAATTTACAATGATAGTCATTATAATTAAGAAAAAATTTAAAGACAATTACAGTGTATTTGGCATAATTCTAACACCTCTCTAGACATTTTAATTTTGCATAGTGAGCTTATGAATTTAAAGAATGCTGCTCTCCTGAGCAAAAATGTGGCAGATACTGCTGATAAAATTATCCATGGCCTAAGGTCAGTATTTTCATTTTGGTCGAGCTTCAAGAATGGCATATATAGCTTGATCATGCTAGTCCTTTTTGTCCTGGGAATACTTTTATTCCTGCCAATTGTGTTAAAGCTTGTCTTTAACAATGTCAACATGTTGGCAGCCAAAGTACATGGCTTGAAACTGAAAACGGACTGCCAGCATTTATTTAAAGCTTGTTTTCAAATTTGGATAAGAATTGTGGTAGGGTATCTTAATCTTGCCTGATGTGATTAGTATCACCAATAGGAGTAAATGTACCCCACCACACACACATACACACACACACATACACAATTGCACACAAAGAACATACTGAATAATCATAATATTTCATAAGAAAGTGCCATCTTTAGACTTGAAGGGGTTTAGAGTCATGGTAAGAATAGCTAAATTTATTTCTATTTTGAGGCTATCCCATAGGATGGTGACTAGTGAACTGAAGTTGTCAGAAGGAGAAAAGTCAAAGACATCCTCATTAAGGACATTAAGGATTAAAGGAACATTAATTGGATATGTAAATTTGAGACACTTTATCATTGTAATTACAATTGATATTGTAATTGAAAGCTTTTGCTATGCCTAAACTTGTCAAATAAAAGGAATTTAGAGTCAACAAGGAGACAAACATCTGGGCATACCTGTTTGGGAGTGTGCCTGTGTGTATATGCATGTGTGAGAGATTTAGTAAATTGGATCAGTTGAAGTAGAAAGACCCACCCTAACTCTGAGTGACACCATTACCCTGGATTTGAATTCATTGGAAAAATAAAGTGAGATGACTGGCAGCATTTATGTCTCTCTGATTCCTTATCAGAGTTGTCTTATGTTTCTGCTACCAGGCCTTCCCAGAATGGTGCACTAATTCCTCACTCTCAGAGAAGAGGTAAATGCTTCAGTTCTTAAGTTGATTCTGTTGGGTATAGAGTACAGTGATAAGTAAAGCAATTTCTAGGTGAAGGTGATGATGATGAGATAGTCTGTAGTGTATCTGTGTATTGTTTATGGAATGAGAAAATCAAGAATCAAGACAGTGAGAGTTCAGAGAGGATATATAACCCAAAGAGCAGCAAACTGGATTTTGCCACACACAGCAGATAGTTTAAACCTTGGGAAATGACAAATTGTTTCAAGAGTAGATATCAAGACATGATCTGCTAGGGCCTTGTTTCTATCCTCTTCCTTCCTTCTTTCCTTCCTTCCTTTCTTCCTTCCTTCCTTCTTTTCTTCCTTCCTTCTTCCTCCTTTCTTCTTTCTTTTCTTCCTTCTTTCCTTTCTTCCTTTTTCTTACCTCCTTCTTCTTTCTTTCCTTCCCTTCATTTTCCCTTCCACAGTTTATTAAATAATTATTTCATCTTTAACTTATCCTCTGCCCATGCTTCTGCATGTGGTCATGTGCATGGATGTGTGCATTTGTGATTCTTCTAGAACTGTTTTTGTAAGCAGCTTGAGAACCACCTCGTGCAGATGCTTGGAACTAGATGTGAGATCTCTGCAAAAACAGTATATGCTTTTAATTACTGATCCATCTCTGTAGTTCCTTTCTTTCCCAATACCCATCTCTTTCTGATATTGGGTGCTTGTTGTCACTAGTAAAAGAATTTATAAATGGAAACAAGTACAATCTTATTATAGTTTAAAGTAAAAGAAAAAAATGACCCAAACAAACAAACAAACAAACAAACAGACAAACTAAAAAAGATGACAAACTATAAATCTTTGCACTTCCCTATGGAGGACAATGAAAACACTCACTCTACCTTCTTACTTTGTTTTAATAATTCTATGTAATCAGTTTTCTCTGGGTCCTGCAATACCTCTGGAATGTGTCATGTTAAACTGTTGTCCCTAAGCCTCTCAATTTGTTACTTAACATCTGAGTTGCTCTAGCATTTGCCCCTCTCATAGAAGTGCCTCACAGGAAAAAAAAATCAAACGTAATTTCTTCTCATGTTGGAAATACTTGGCTGAGGCTTAGGGTGTATCGAGGAGACACATGCCTGACCAGGCTAAAGGCATGTCTAGAATATAAGTTAGCTGATGAGTGTAGAGTTCTAATGGTTTTGCCTAAATGGAAGCAAAAAAGGAGACACTGAGAATAGGCAGTGGTTAAAGGCTAGGGATTTCCCTGGTCCATCACACTGTCAGTCACATATGTCCTTTATAGAAGTAACTTTCTATAGTAATGACATTTCAAGTTTAGTGTGAAGAAATGTTAACATTTTATCATTTGATGAGGAAGCCCCATCATATTTTCTCTGCAGCATACGTTTCTTGACAAATTCTCATCTTCTGGCCTCTACACTAAGGATTGCCATTATTAGCATTCCTTCTAGGCTCTACTGTACAGTTACCTGGCAATAGCCAGGTATGCCTGACTCACTATAAAAGAAGCTGCTTGCTCCATTCTCCCTCTCTTCTCTTATTCTCTTGTTCTGCCTCTCTTCTGTCTCTGTCTCTTCTCTCTCCATTCCCCTCCTCACTCTCTACATGTTCATGTCCAGCCTCTATTCTTCTCTCTCTCTGTCTCTTTCTGTCTCTGTCTATGTCTCTGTCTCTGTCTCTCTCTCTCTGCCTTTCTCTGTCTCTACTCCCTTCTCAACCTCCTCTCCCCATGCTCTAAATAAACTCTATTCTATACTATACCATCATCATGTGGCTGGTACCTCAGGGAGAAAGGATGCCTCAGCATGGGCCTGCAAAGTCACGTCATTCCCCAACACCATAACAAGTCTCCAGAAAACATATCCCTGTCTTCTTTTTTTTCTTTTTTTATACAATGCAACATTGCTGCTGAGTGACATGGATTTAGACCCAGGAAGGATCACATCTCCTACTCCCACATGGACAGCCACTGAATCACTTGTTAGACCTAACCACCCAAACACCGGAGAACTGGTAAGCTCTATCCCTCAACTGGTCAGTGTAAATGTCCTCTGGTCTCAAGGGAGGGTTGTTGAGCTTGCAGTCACATTCTGTACAGTCTTTGAGGACAGAGACATTCAGTCTTTATGATTGGTCTTTTCACTGATCTCTAATCCTTGGGTGACCCTCTCCCTCTTGGAAGCAGTTTCTCTCAGTGCCTTGGAAAAATCCTAAGCTTAGGTAGACCATTCTCCTGAGGGCCCAAGGCCCACTCAGCCACTAGCCTCTATGTGAGAACCCAGTAAGTATAGGCTTGGCTGCCTGTTAGCTGTTATTTTGTTCTCTGAATGCTGGTAGGTACATTTTAATAATGTCCCATATTCAAGAGAAATGTTTTGTCACTGTATCACTACTTACTGGAACATCTCTAGGTCTAATCCACAGTACCCAGCAAGTAATATCTTTACATAGTCACTTCACTGACACTTAACAAAAAAACTCAGTCAGCAGCAATCCTTAGCCTTTTTCCCCTACACCCCCAAGTTCTCTCACCACTGTTTGGCTTTCTGCTCTTGGTTCCCTGTCCCCTTGATTCTGCCACTGTGAGAAATGCAGCCATCACCCCCCCTCAACACACACACACACACACACACACACACACACACACACTTTCCACCTGGGACTCTGCTCTTCAGTGATGTTGCGGCTATCTACCCTGCTCCTGCTCTCTAACCCCTGCACCTCCCCATCCCAACTGCCACACCCATTCCCTCCCCAACTCCTCATGCTCTCCCAGGCTCTGCCAGCTCATTGGTCTCTTGCTCCACTATCCTTAACTTTCCACTGCCACCACTGAAGCAACTATTCGTCTCTGCTCTCCACAGAGTTGCTGGCAGAGAGCAGCCCCAGATGCCCTCTTTCTGCCCTTGCTTCCACTGGAGCAGAGATGGTAGGAGTCTAAAAAAACAACAACAAACAACAACAACAGCAACAACAAAACCAAAACACTACTTCAGACACTAGCTCTAGCTCTGTGCTGTTGTGATCCCTTAGCCATCTACCCCACCCTGCAACCCCCTTTTGCAGGGACTTTGCTCAGTCCCTAGGCTGCCAAGCCAAGCTGTATGCCAGCCATTCAAATTGTGCTGCTTAGATTTGACTGAATGTTTGTCTCTGTTATGCTTCTGAGTGACTTTCCTCCTGTTTGACTTTTCCACCATCTTCACAAAGGGCAGTCACATGGCTGGATGCTGTTTCAGCACCATCTTTACTAAGGACCACCCTTGTTACAGACAGATCCCAGGTTACTGCCTGTAGGAGTATAGCCTGTCAATTAAGAAAAGGTTTTCATTTTATTCTGCCATAACAAATAATGATTTCTAAATAGTAAAATGTTAAAGATCACTGTTTTAAATGCATGTTTATCTTTGGTTTTGCCTATCTTCATTAAGCTACAATATACTTTTTTATTTGCTATATACATCTAGAAATAGTAATTAAACAAACACAGGTTGTGTAAGTCAGACTGTTTAATAGACTAGCTCTCAATCCTGTAAGAAAACTACTCAATGTTTAATCTTATAGACAGAGACCCCAAAGCCTAACAGTTACGTCCCACCACCACCCCCATCCCCAAGGTCTCTGAGAAGATATGGGCTTAGTGACAAGATTTTGCCAGGATTGCGGTGTGGTAACCCCTGAGAATCACTTCTCAGTTGTCTTGCCCACTGCCAGTGCTTGGCTTACACTGTGGACAAATAGAGAACACACAGTGTGTTAAATGTCTCATGTTGCCCAAATCAAGGTGGGTCATTTTTCTTGCACATACCTATTCCACAGGAAAACAGCTTTCCATCTTCCTGACCTGAAAGACAGACTGAACGCCTAAGTTGCCATGGAGATCACAGGGAACCGGGAAATGTTTAGGTAGTGGACTATAGACCAACTGCTATCATTTTAATTAATATATAACTTCTATATTATAATTTATTCTTCCAAGATTTCTGACGACCTCGTCAGTTAGCTATCAGCTAAGTACAGCTGGTAGCTAGAAAAAAGACCCAGGTCCTCACCCTAAGTTTATCTACAACTATATTAGCTCATTAGTCAATTTGTTAACTAGTTAAGAATACTAGATCTCTTACCAAAGACAGAAAGGTCTGGCTTGCTCACAAGCTTCACGAAAAAGGATATACAAGTTCAGATGTAAGCTTTCACAGATTTAATCTTTTGTTAGTTACTTTTCTAAACTCAGTTTCTAGTGACTAAATACTTCATATTTCTTCTCCTTGCTATGCCATTGTCATAACATTAACCAATAAAGGTATTATAAATTAGTCTAACCCTAGTAAAACATTACACTATGTGATCTAACTCTATAATCACAAGTTCACATTTTAAGTTTTCTTTGATTGTCTTCTAACTATAGACTTAAAGTGTTTCTGGTCCAGAAGCTACACTATCAGCTATCTTACTCATATACGTATACATTTCCTTTGGTTGCCTTATAGGCTTTTCAGGTGTTTCTTATGCTAAACTATGTGATCAACTATCACATTCACATAGTCAAGGTATTGGGTTTCCTTTATCTTATAAATGTAAACATAATTGTTTCTCATTTTACTAAATTTATGTATATTCAGTCTTCTAGACAGAAGGAAAAAAAAAACCTTCTTAGTCCTCCTGCTGCGCGAAAAGATTTTGTCTTGCCTAACCTCATCTTAAAGATGCTCTTCTTAAAGATTGTTCATGTTGTTAACAAATCTATCTCCTTTGTAAACTTTTTAGCTACAGGAATCCAACCCAGATCTACCTCTCATGGACCAAATAGACTCCTTCCAGGTAAGTAAGCCTGTTGATCAATAGCCTAAGTTCCCACTTGCTACCTATTCCAGAGGGTGAAATTCCTCTCCTGTTACTGGGATTGGGATTCTCCTCATGGCCAACCACTAAGACCTAAGGGTTCTAAATGTACATTCAAATGTACTCCTAAGAAATTTTTTTCCCAAATGTACTTAACTTTATTCTCTACCTGTAATGTGTGTGTGTGTGTGTGTGTGTGTGTGTGTGTGTGTGTGTGTGTGTGT